>NC_045793.1:104999534-105311808 GCF_009873245.2 Balaenoptera musculus | reverse complement strand
GAGTAGAGTCACCAGGCAAAGTACCTTGTTTTATAACTTTTGACTTTGGAACCAAGGCAATGTTTTACATAGTTTTAAAAGCAGCATTAAACTGAAGAGGAAATAAATCAGAACCACTTAACAAAAATCAGAAACAAACAGAGGAATGAACCTGAAGACATGGCAGTTTGGTGGTGGAACCATGGAGAAGAATTACCTTAAGGTTGGTACTTTAACATGACCTGCCTGGAATATTCCTTAAGGATTAAAAGGGCTGCAAAGAAGTGTGAATTCAGTAGTACTGAAGTAATATTATCAATATTTTCATGATGTGATATGGGATACAGCAGACAAGTAGAATGAGGTAAAACAAATAAGTAAGTGACTGTCATTAGTAAGATTTTTCAGAGGAAGAGAGAGACAATAAAATCAAAGGCGTACACACCCTGTAATTTTCCATTTGAATTGGCAATATCAGTGTGAACCTGTTATCTATTTTTCAGTGTAAAAAGCCTATGTCCTAGTTCTGCCCACGGAAAAGACCTACCGATTTGGTTTTCAGACACCATTTCCCACTACAAAGAATTAGGGCCCCTAAGAGAATGTGTCACACCAGAAAGCAAATCTTATTAGTGTTGGGTCAAAAGAACTCAGGAACCAACTTGAAAGAGGCCTGCCGCATGGGACAAAAAGAGGGCATAGGGAACATCAAGAACATTAAGCTTGGATTGAAACAAATCAAACATATAGTATCTAAGTTCATCATGAGAGTTAAAAAACAAAACAGAACATCTCATTTGTAAACACTGGAAGATGGCAGAATACCGAATCATGATCCTGAAAACTGACAAAGGAAAGAGAAAACTCAAGCACTTAGCTACCTTTCCCAGAAAAACAAATATGTGATAAGGAAAAGGATTTTAGCTAAGGAATGATGAAGGAATAATAGAATTAGAAAACAATGACTCTGTGACCTCTAATGAAACAATAAACCTGGGCGGGTTCAGTTGCTCAGACCATTCGGTGTAGGGGGCTGGGAGCTGGACTGGGGGCCCGGGCTGACAACGCCAGACCCCCGCCCAGCCCGGGATCAGGAAGCAGGACAACTTGGGGTGAGCAGTACAGACAAGCAGCCCCGAAGCTCTGTCCCGGAAGAAGGCTCTGAGTCTAACCAAGCCTCTGCCCACACTTTACAGGAAACGAGGGAGACAGAGGCACACAGTCAAAGAGACCACAAGTACACAATTAGCAAATGCCCTACTTCTTCAACAAAGGAAAGATATGAAAAAAAAAAAAAAAGGAAAGAAAATGGAGTGGTGGGGAGACTACTATTATATTTAGGGAGACACAGACACTTCAACCAGACGCCACGGGTGGATCCTGGTTTAGACCAACTACATTTAAAGGACGTTCGTGTGTGTGAACATGATGGGACTTCTGAGGACACTAAGAAACTCTTGTTTATTTTAGATGCAACGACGATAGGGCCGTTGTCTCAGAAGAAAAGGTCCTTATTTTTCAGACACTCACTGAAATACAGTTACTAGTAAAAATTCCGAACGTCGGGGATTTCCTTTAAAATATCCCAGAAGAAGAAGGAAAAAGTAGAGGAAGAAAAGTGGGAGAAGTTAGAAGGAAGAAGAGGAAGGCAAAGCAGAGAAGAGGAGAAAAAAATAATAAAAATGTAAGAAGGGGAAGAGACCAGCTCAGGTGAGCAAATTCTGAAGCTGAGCAAGAGGTAGATGGGGTTCCTTACCCTCTCCTCTCTCATGGGAATTTTTAGAGTTCCATAATAAAACGTTTTAAAGATGAAGGATTTAAAGAACAAAAGGACTGTTGTGAGTTGAGCAGCTTCCGAGAACCTGTCTTTGGAGTAGACCCAGTGAGAGGCAGCTATGACAAGGATGGACCAGGGCATCCAACTAACTCGTCTGGGTCTCTTATCTGGGGGGGTCGGGGGGTGGAGGCAGGACTCGGGCTGAGCTCCGCAGGGACCATGCCCCCGGTCACGGTCACTCACATGTCTGCAGCCACACCCGGGGCAGGTTCCTCTCATTCACTGTGATGCTGAGCCTGGCCGCCGGGTTTGCCTTGACCACCAGCTTGAGAAGCATCAGCTTGAAAAGTGCTTGTGCACCGGGGTTGACCTCTTACCCTTGGCATCCCCGTGATGGCCACGATGCACCCAGGCTAGCCTGCCAGAGACCTGTGCCCAGGCACCTCGGCACACAGCCACGGCCAGCACTGGCCACCAGGCACGTGAGCTCTGCTGGCCCCGGTGGGAAAAGCCACCCAACCAGCCCTAATTGTGAGAAACGATACAGCTTTGCTGCTTTGTGTCACTAAGATCTGGGGTGGCTGGGGCAAAGGCCAATGACATAAGGCATAAAGCAAAAGGTGTAGGCAAGAAGATATGGTTTTCCATTGGCCCACTGCCTTATTAATCAAAAGTAAGCAACATGCGTTCTTCATCTGCTCGAATTTCACCAAGGAGGTACGGAACGATGTTAGCGTCTGGACAGAAATGGACTGCAGTCCCTCTCCTCCACTTCGGAGCCGTGCAAACCCTGCAGCATCCCCGTTCCCCTGAGCGCCCCGCTCCTCTCCTGAACGAGGCTGCAGCCGCTGCCCAGCCCCGCACCCCATGGCAGGATGCTCCGAGGCCCTGAGTCCGGCCGACCCTCAGCAGACGCCCACCCTGTGCGTCGTGTCCCTTACCCGTCCACGAGCCCCTGCTGCTTAATGATCCGGTGTGACTCCTCCCTGGAGATCCTGCCGTGAAACCAGTGCTGCGTCCTGTGAATCACTGCGGGAAACAGAGAAAGGTGGGCAGCCTGGGGTCCGCGCACAGCGGCTGCCCTGCGAGCTCACTCAGGTCCACACGGGGCCCGGATGTCCGCGGCCGCGGCTTTCGTGCTGCGCTCTGGGCCTGGACAACGTTGTGAAGCTCGGGGAGGGCTGGGAGCGCTTTTATTTTATTTCTGTACAAAAATATCAGGCCAAGATGCCGTGTTTACCTGTACTTAGGGTGGAAGGGTGGAGGGGGCTTTGGCTCCCGAGGATATTCATCCGCGTGCTTCGCTTCTGCGAAAGAAATCCCCGTGTTAGCGCTAGGACAGCAGAGTGACACAAACACCACGCCACCTGGGACACAGCGGGGGCGGGAAGCTGGCCAGGCGACAGGGCCCTCGACCATGGAATGACAGACACCTCAGTCCCACGTGACCACAAGGACAGACAGCTTACGGGTCGCAGTGGTTAAAAACAAAACCAGAAGCATCCCCATCTGGTGTATTCCTAAGGATTCCAGTATGGAAGCAGAGACGTGTTTGTCACACAAAAGACACGGAGTGAAATTCCCAATACATCTTAGGAGAAAAGCACGGGATTTTCCAGGGAACTCAGGCAGGTCTGAACACTGCTCGTGGCTTTGGGTGCGTTCTCCTTTTCTGCGCACTCTGAGGCTGAAGAAGGGGGACACTTTCGCAGCCAGAGCTGTGGGCTTGTGTTTTGTACACTGTCTTTAAAGCTCAGAAAAGCCTGGAAGTTGGGAGATATTCGTCCATCTGGAGATTAGGAACTTGGGCCTCAGAGTGAAAAGACTGTTCAAGGCTGTGAAGCTAGTTAGAGGTCGAGCCACAGTGGGAATACCTGGCCTCACGCTCTGCCCGGAAGACTCATCAGCAGGAACGGGGCTGTAAGCCAAGGGAACCCAGGGCTCTGCTCCTTGCCCCTCCCCCCACGGGAGCCCAGGGACGAGGGTGGTGGGGTGGCAGGGTGCTGAGCACATGCAAGAGCCCAGAAGGGCCAAGGCTTCCTGCAGCTGAGAACTCACAGCCACCTACCCTCCCAGCCTCTCACCCCCTGACGCCAGCACAGAGCCATTCCTCTGGGGGCAGACCAGGGGTGGAGTGGCCACCGTGAGGGAGCCCGTCCTGGCGGGACAGGGCCATGGCCTTACCCTCCAGGCGTGGCCTTCTTCCAGGGCCGCACTCTGAGCCTCAGCCGGGTTCTCGATCACTCTTCCCGTTTGCCCAGAAAAATCCATGGCCACAAGGGAGTTCTCAGAGACACTGCGCTGGAAACGAGAGGCCATGAGTTCTTAAGATGCAGGGAAACAGCCAGGGCAGCAGGTGGGAACCTTGGCACAGAAGAGCCGTGCCTGGGGAGGCGCAGGAGAGGACAGGCAAGTCCCTCCACATCCCAACTCTCTAAGGATCAGATGGAACATTCAGTGCCTGAAGTACCCCTGGACTAACAATGGCTTGGGTTTTTCTCAACAAGAGAAAGAAACGTTCCAATCCTCTCGAGGTATTCGCAGGCCACTTGGTGAGGCTGCTGGTGGCCACAGGATTTGGACCGTGTGGTCTTTCACAGGGTCCCGAACGTGCACTAAAACTCATCAAAGAAATGGAAGCGTCAAGTGCAAGCCAGCCCTCACCATCAGCCGAGTCCTTCCTCGGGTAAGTTAGTTCAGGGAAACACAGGGACTCTTTCTGTGGGATAGTTTGACATCTAGGAACGGACATCGAGGGATTGTTAAGATCGTAGTTTGAGAGGATGAAGCGTGTCTGCACCTCTGGGAAGTAAAGTCCATCCTGAGAACACAGGATGACTCACTACAATCTCAGTTCTCACAGAGAAAGACTTAAGCGTCACGGTCAACAGCACCGCGGGTCCCACAGCTGAAATGGACAGAAGCGAAGGTGGGAAGGCAGCTCCTCAGTGGAGCTGAGAGTTGCTGTCGACATTTCTGAGCACGTGAATAGAGAGCCCTTAAATGGAGCCAGCTACTGAGGCAACCCTGCGGGGAGCTGTGGGGACGGGGTGAGGGTGGCAGAGGAATCGGCTCCCGGAAGATTCCTCTGTCACACTGTTGGGACGACCAAGTCCCCCTTCTGGGAAACGCAAGGTGGTGAGATACTCTGGCTTCTCTGAAACACACAAGCTCGTTCTGCAGCTTCCCTGGTCAGCCTCGTCTGAAACGACATGTCCACAGCACGCACTGACGCAGTAGCTGAGAAGGAACTTGGTTTCGGGGCCGGCAGCTTTACTTACCACTGGAGTTGAGAAGGGAGACAGCACGGCCTTCCTCTGCTGAGGGATTCTGTAGTTCTGGTAAAGGAGCATTCCATACTGAAGGGGAAAGGAAGGCCAGAGTCAGCCACTGCGGGGGCCTCGGGGGCCCCCAAAGCCCCAAATGTGGCAAACCCACGGCCGTGAGGGGCAACAGTCATACAGAACAATGAGCAATCCCTGCCAACAGCCTGGTGAACTCAAGAACAAACATCCAACAGAGCACTGTCTCTGGGGCCTGCCACCACCAACACTCCATAGACAGTTTCCGCTGACTGTCTTGGGATGCTGGGTGGGCAGGAAGTAAGCAGGGCAATAACAATGTAATAATGATGAGACAAGAACAACAACTAACCTTACTGAATGTTGCTACAGGCAAAGTTCTCTTCTAAGTGCTTTGTGCTGCTCTTTTATTTAATCTTCTCCGTTTCACGAAATATTTACTTTATCCCCATTTTACAAATAACAGAACACAAAGAAGTGAAGCAAGTTGCTCAAGGTCAAGGTAAAGTAGGGATTCAGGATCTGAATGTACAAACCTGTTCCCAAACAAGCGCTCTTCCTAACCACCAGGCTCCCTGCCTAACCAGCTCAGCGGCTCATGCTTTATTTCCCCAGGAAATAAGCACTACGGGTCCTGCAAAGTCTCATACAGTCCCCCAACATCCCAACCTATGCTCGCCAATTACCCACTCAAACCACACAGAAAAGAAAAAAGGTCAGGAAGAGAAAACTCAGGTATCAAGTGGGCTGCATCTTCCTCTTCACTGTCTTTATGGATGTAAGCTCATTTCCAGCTTGAGGCCCTGCAGTACTCATTTCTAAAGTTAACATATTTGGAACACGATGAAAAGGTCTAACATAGGTACAACTGCACTCCCATGAGAGGGGAAGAGAGAGAATGGGTTAGAAGAAATGTTTGAGATAATGGCCAAGAATTTTCCAAAACTAAAAAAAAAAAAACCACCAAGCTACAGAATCTAGGAGTGGGATAAAAACAAAACAAAAACGAACAAACAAATAAACAAAACCACCCAGGAACATCATAGAAAACAGAGACAAAGAGAAAATGTTAAAAGAAACCAGGGGAAGACACACTTTACTTTCACAGAAGCTATGAGAGGAGGAACAGCTGACTTTTTAACCTGAATGATGGGAGTTAGAAGACAATGGGATGGGTGAAATGCAGGAGAAAATAACCTCTAACCGAGGATTCGACCATCAGTGAAAAGTTCCTTCAATAATGAAAATAAGATAAAAATATACCAAACAAAAATGGAGAGATTTTTGTTGCTAACAGGCCCACACTCAAACAGCTGCTGAGTGGAATTCTGGTCCCAGAGAGAAGAAGAATGTAGATTCAGGGAACAACAAATTGCAGGGGGGACCATCAAGATGGCAGAAGAGTGAGATGTGGAGATCGCCTTCCTCCCCAGAAATACATCACAAATACATCTACATGTGGAACAACTCCTACAGAACACCTACTGAACCCTGGCAGAAGACCTCAGACTTCCCAAAAGGCAAGAAAGTCCCCACGTACCTGGAGAGGGCAAAAGAAAAAAAAAAAGAGACAAAAGAATAGGGATGGGACCTGCCCCTCTGGGAGGGAGCCGTGAAGGAGGAAAAGTTTCCACACACTGGGAAGCCCCTTCACTGGCTAAGACGGGGTATGGCGGGAAGGAAGCTGCAGAGCCACAGAGGAGAGCGCAGCAACAGGGGTGCGGAGAGCGCAGCAACAGGGGTGCGGAGGGCAAAGCGGAGAGATTCCCGCACACAGGATCAGTGCCGACCAGCACTCACCAGCCCGAGAGGCTTGTCTGCTCACCTGCCAGGGCGGGTCGGGCTGGGAGCTGAGGCTCCGGCTTTGGTGGTCAGACCCCAGGGAGAGGACTGGGGTTGGCTGCATGAACACAGCCTGAAGGGGGCTAGTGCAACACAGCTAGCTGGGAGGGAGTCCGGGAAAAAGTCTGGAACTGCCGAAGAGTCAAGAGACCATTTTTTCAGGGTGCGTGAGGAGAGGGGATTCAGAGCACCGCCTAAATGAGCTCCAAAGATGGGCGCAAGCCACGGCTATCAGCGTTGACAACAGAGACGGTCATGAAACGCTAAGGCTGCTGCTTCAGCCACCAAGAAGCCTGTGTGCGAGCGCAGGTCACTCTCCACACCTCTCCTCCCGGGAGCCTGTGCAGCCGCCACGGCCAGGGTCCCGTGATCCCGGGACAACTTCCCCGGGAGAACGCACAGCGCGCCTCGGGCTGCTGCAAGGTCACGACGGCTCTGACGCCGCAGGCTCGCCCCGCATCCGTACCCCTCCCTCACCTCAGCCTGAGCGAGCCAGAGCCCCCTAATCAGCTGCTCCTTTAACCCCGTCCTGTCTGGGTGAAGAAAAGACGCCCTCAGGTGACCTACACGCAGAGACGGGTCCAAATCCAAAGCTGAACCCCGGGAGCTGTGCCTCAGGAGCAGCAGATTAAATCTCCACAATCAACTTGACGTACCCTGCATCTGTGGAATACCTGAACAGACAATGAATTATCCCAAAATTGAGGTGGTGGACTTTGGGAGCAACGATATATATATTTTTTTCCTTTTTCTCTTTTTGTGAGTGTGTATGTGTATGCTTCTGTGTGTGATTTTGTCTGTATAGCCTTGCCTTTACCATTTGCCCTAGGGTTCTGTTTTTTTTTTTTTTTTTCTTAGCATAGCTTTTAGTGCTTGTTATCATTGGTGGATATGTTTTTTGGTTTGGCTGCTCTCTTCTTCCTTTCTTTTTCTAATTACTTTCCAATTTTTAATAATTATTTTTTATTTTAATAACTTTATTTTATTTTATTTATTTATTTATTTTTTTCTTCTGAGTCGTGTGGCTGATAGGGTCTTGGTGCTCTGGCCAGGTATCAGGCCTGTGCCTCTGAGGTGGGAGAGCTGAGTTCAGGATATTGGTCCACCAGAGACCTCCTGGCTCCACGTAATATCAAACAGTGAAAGCTCTCCCAGAGATCTCCATCTCAGTGCTAAGACCCAGATCCACTCAATGATCAGCAAGCTACAGTGCTGGACGCCCCATGCCAAACAACTAGTGAGACAGGAACACAACCCCACCCATTAGCAGAGAGGCTGCCTAAAAATCATAATAAAGTCACAGACACCCCAAAACACACCACCGGACATGGTTCTGCCCACCAGAAACACAAGATCCAGCCTCATCCTCCAGAACACAGGCACTAGTACCCTCCACCAGGAAGTCTACACAACCCACTGAACCAACCTTAGCCACGGGGGGCAGACACCAAAAACAACAGGAACTACAAACCTGCAGCCTGTGAAAAGGAGACCCCAAACACAGTAAGTTAAGCAAAATGAGAAGACAGAGAAACACACAGCAGATGAAGGAGCAAGGTAAAAACCCACGAGACCAAACAAATGAAGAGGAAATAGGCAGTCTACCTGAAAAAGAATTCACAGTAATGATAGAAAAGATGATCCAAAATCTTGGAAACAGAATGGAGAAAATACAAGAAACATTTACCAAGCACCTAGAAGAACTAAAGAGCAAACAAACAATGATGAACAACACAATAAATGAAATTAAAAATTCTCTAGAAGGAATCAATAGCAGAATAACTGAGGCAGAAGAACAGATAAGTGACCTGGAAGATAAAATAGTGCAAATAACTACTGCAGAGAAGAATAAAGAGAAAAGAATGAAAAGAATTGAGGACAGTCTCAGAGACCTCTGGGACAACATTAAACGCACCAACATTTGAATTATAGGGGTCCCAGAAGTAGAAGAGAGAAAAAAGGGGACTGAGAAAATATTTGAAGAGATTATAGTTGAAAGCTTCCCTAATATGGGAAAGGAAATAGTTAATCAAGTCCAGGAAGTGCAGAGAGTCCCATACAGGATAAATCCAAGGAGAAACATGCCAAGAAACATATTAATCAAACTATCAAAAATTAAATACAGAGAAAAAATATTAAAAGCAGCAAGGGAAAAACAACAAATAACATACAAGGGAATCCCCATAAGGTTAACAGCTGATCTTTCAGCAGAAACTCTGCAAGCCAGAAGGGAATGGCAGAACATATTTAAAATGATAAAAGGGAAAAACCTACAACCAAGATTACTCTATCCAGCAAGGATCTCATTCAGATTCGATGGAGAAATCAAAACCTTTACAGACAAGCAAAAGCTAAGAGAATTCAGCACCACCAAACCAGCTTTACAGTAAATGCTAAAGGAACTTCTCTAGGCAGGAAACACAAGAGAAGGAAAAGACATATAATAAGTAACCCAAAACAATTAAGAAAATGGTAATAGGAACATATGTATTGATAATTACCTTAAATGTAAATGGATTAAATGCTCCAACCAAAAGACATAGACTGGCTGAATGGATACAAAAACAAGACCCCTATATAATGCTGTCTACAAGGGACCCACTTCAGACCTAGGGACACATACAGACCAAAAGTGAGGGGATGGAAAAAGATATTCCATGGAAATGGAAATCAAAAGAAAGCTGGAGTAGCAATTCTCATATCAGACAAAATAGACTTTAAAACAAAGACTATTACAAGAGACAAAGAAGGACAGACACTACATAATGATCAAGGGACCGATCCAAGAAGAAGATATAACAATTGTAAATATTTATTCACCAAACATAGGAGCACCTCAATACATAAGGCAAATGCTAACAGCCATAAAAGGGGAAATCGACAGTAACACAGTCATAGTAGGGGACTTTAACACCCCACTTTCACCAATGGACAGATGATCCAAAATGAAAATAAATAAGGAAACACAAGCTTTAAATGATATATTAAACAAGATGGACTTAACTGATATTTATAGGACATTCCATCCAAAAACAGCAGAATACACTTTCTTCTCAAGCGCTTCATGGAACATTCTCCAGGAGAGATCATATCTTGGGTCACAAATCAAGCTTTGGTAAATTTAAGAAAATTGAAATTGTATCAATTATCTTTTCTGACCACAATGCTGTGACACTAGATATCAATTACAGGAAAAAATCTGTAAAAAATACAAATACATGGAGGCTAAACAATACACTACTTAATAACCAAGAGATTGCTGAAGAAATCAAAGAGGAAATCAAAAAAAATACCTAGAAACACATGACAACGAAAACATGATGACCCAAAACCTATGGGATGCAGTAAAAGGAGTTCTAAGAGGGAAGTTTATAGCAATACAATCCTACCTCAAGAAACACGAAAAATCTCAAATAAACAACCTAACCTTATACCTAAAGCAATTAGAGAAAAAAGAACCAAAAATCCCCAAAGTTAGCAGAAGGAAAGAAATCATAAAGATCAGATCAGAAATAAATGAAAAAGAGATGAAGGAAACAATAGCAAAGATCAATAAAACTAAAAGCTGGTTCTTTGAGAAGACAAACAAAATTGATAAACCATTAGCCAGACTCATCAAGAAAAAAAGGGAGAAGACTCAGATCAATAGAATTATAAATGAAAAAGGAGAAGGAACAACTGACACTGCAGAAATACAAAGGATCAAGAGAGATTACTACACGCAACTATATGCCAATAAAATGGACAACCTGGAAGAAATGGACAAATTCTTAGAAAAGCACAACCTTCTGAGGCTGAACCAGGAAGAAATAGAAAATATAAACAAACTAATCACAAGCACTGAAATTGAGACTGTGATTAAAATCTTCCAACAAACAAAAGCCCAGAACAAGATGGCTTCACAGACGAATTCTATCAAACATTTAGAGAAGAGTTAACACCTAACCTTCTCAAACTCTTCCAACACATAGCAGAAGAAGGAACCCTCCCAAACTCATTATACAAGGCCACCATGACCCTGAGACCAAAACCAGACAAAGATGTCACAAAGAAAGAAAACTGCAGGCCAATATCACTGATGAATATAGATACAAAAGTCCTCAACAAAATACTAGCAAACAGAACCCAACAGCACATTAAAAGGGTCATACACCATGATCAAGTGGGGTTTATCCCAGGAATGCAAGGATTCTTCAATATATGCAAATCAATCAATGTGAAACACCATATTAACAAATTGAAGGAGAAAAAGCATATGATCATCTCAATAGATGCAGAAAAAGCTTTCAACAAAATTCAACACCGATTTATGATAAAAACCCTCCAGAAAGTAGGCATAGAGGGAACTTACGTCAACATAATAAAAGCCATATATGACAGGTCCACAGCCAACTTCGTTCTCAATGGTGAAAAACTGAAACCATTTCCACTAAGATCAGGAACAAGACAAGGTTGCCCACTCTCACCACTATTATTCAACATAGTTTTGGAAGTCCTAGCCACAGCCATCAGAGAAGAAAAAGAAATAAAAGGAATTCAAATCGGAAAAGAAAAAGTAAAGCTGTCACTGTTTGCAGATGATATGATACTATACACAGAGAATCCTAAAGATGCTACCAGAAAACTACTAGAGCTAATCAATGAATTTGGTAAAGTAGCAGGATACAAAATTAATGCACAGAAATCTCTGGCATTCCTATAAACTAATGATGAAAAATCTGAAAGAGGAATTAAGGAAACATTCCCATTTACCATTGCAACAAAAATAATAAAATACCTAGGAATAAACCTACCTAAGGAGACAAAAGACCTGTAGGCAGAAAACTATAAGACACTGATGAAAGAAATTAAAGATGATACAAACAGATGGAGAGATATACCATGGTCTTGGATTGGAAGAATCAACATTGTGAAAATGCCTATACTACCCAAAGTAATCTACAGATTCAATGCAATCCCTATCAAACTACCAATGGCATTTTTCATAGAACTAGAACAAAAAATTTCACAATTTGCATGGAAACACAAAAGACACCGAAGAGCCAAAGCAATATTGAGAAAGAAAAACAGAGCTGGAGGAATCAGGCTCCCTGACTTCAGAATATGCTACAAAGCTACAGTAATCAAGACAGTATGGTACTGGCACAAAAACAGAAATATAGATCAATGGAACAGGATAGAAAGTCCAGAGATAAACCCACGCACATATGGTCACCTTATTTTTGATAAAGGAGGCAAGAATATACCATGGAGAAAAGACAGCCTCTTCAATAAGTGGTGTTGGGAAAACTGGACGCTACATGTAAAAGAATGAAATTAGAACACTCCCTAACACCATACACAAAAATAAACTCAAAATGGATTAAAGACCTAAATGTAAGGCCAGACACTATAAAACTCTTAGAGGAAAACATAGGCAGAACACTCTGATATAAATCACAGCAAGATCCTTTTTGACTCACCTCCTAGAGAAATGGCAATAAAAATGAAAATAAACAAATGGGACCTAATGAAACTTAAAAGCTTTTGCACAGCAAAGGAAACCATAAACAAGACGAAAAGACAACCCTCAGAATGGGAGAAAACATTTGCAAATGAAGCAACTGACAAAGGATTAATCTCCAAAATTTACAAGCAGCTCATGAAGCTCAATATCAAAAAAACAACCAACCCAATCCAAAAATAGGCAGAAGACCTAAATAGACATTTTTCCAAAGAAGATATACAGATAGCCAGCAAACACATGAAAGAATGTTCAACATCACTAATCATTAGAGAAATGCAAATCAAAACTACAGTGAGGTATCACCTCACACCAGTGAGAATGGCCATCATCAAAAAATGTACAAACAATAAAGGCTGGAGAGGGTGTGGAGAAAAGGGAACCCTCTTGCACTGTTGGTGGGAATGTAAATTGATACAGCCACTATGAAGAACAGTATGGAGGTTCCTTATAAAACTAAAAACAGAACTACCATACGACCCAGCAATCCCACTACTGGGCATATACTCTGAGGAAACCATAATTCAAAAAGAGTCATGTGGGCTTCCCTGGTGGCGCAGTGGTTGAGAATCTGCCTGCCAATGCAGGGGACACGGGTTCGAGCCCTGGTCTGGGAAGATCCCACATGCTGCGGAGCAACTAGGCCCGTGAGCCACAACTACTGAGCCTGCGCGTCTGGAGTCTGTGCTCCGCAACAAGAGAGGCCACAACACTGAGTGGCCCACGCACCGCGATGAATAGTGGCCCCCGCTTGCTGCAACTAGCGAAAGCCCTCGCATAGAAACGAAGACCCAACACAGCCAAAAATAAATAAATTAATTAATTAATTAAAAAAAAAAAAGTCATGTACCACAATGTTCATTGCAGCTCTATTGACAGTAGCCAGGACATGGAAGCAACCTAAGTGTCCATCGACAGATGAATGGATAAAGATGTGGCACATATATACAATAGAATATTACTCAGCCATAAAAAGAAAAAAAATTGAGTTATTTGTAGTGAGGTGGATGGACCTAGAGTCTGTCATATAGAGTGAAGTAAGTCAGAAAGAGAAAAAACAAATACCGTATGCTAACACATATATATGGAATCTAAAAAAAAAATAAAATGGTTATGAAGAACCTAGGGGCAGGACGGAATAAAGACGCAGTCGTAGAGAATGGACTTGAGGATGTGGGGAGGGGGAAGGGTAAGCTGGGACGAAGTGAGAGAGTGGCATTGACATATATACACTACCAAATATAACATAGATAGCTAGTGGGAAGTAGCCGCATAGCACAGGGAGATCAGCTTGGTGCTTTGTGACCACCTAGAGGGGTGGGATAGGGAGGGTGTGAGGGAGGGAGATGCAAGAGGGAGGGGATATGGGGATATATGTATATGTACAGCTGATTCACTTTGTTATACAGCAGAAACTAACACACCATTGTAAAGCAATTATACTCCAACAAAGATGTTAAAAAAAAAAAAGAACAAATTGCAGTCTCTATCTAAGATGCCACGTCCGACCAGGATTCGAAAGGACAGCACAGCCCCTGAAGTGTGAAGGTGACCAAAACCTCAGCATATGGTGTTAGTCCTGGTTCTGTTACAGTTTGCACAGCACTGAGCTTGAATATTCCTCAAAGCTCAGAGAAACTAATTTTTTTAAAAAATGTAGTTCAATTTCTCCTTCTGGGTTTTTCAATTTTAAGGGTTTTCTATTTTTGCAAAGAATGTCCATTTCATCTTGATTTAAAATACAACAGTAGGTGGATATGCATAGCATATCTTCACTTTTCCCATTTTAAAACTGACTGGGTTTTACATGCCTTCCTTCATTTCTACTCTCCACGTACTTTAATTCCCCCTTGTTTCTGTCTGTCTGTGTAGAAAAGACAGGTGTCTGTGCTTGCAGTTCACACAGGGTGGCCGGGGGTCGCTCACACACCACGCGGCACAGCAGGTGGGTGGGAGACAGAAAGGGATGGGGCAGGTGGGTCTCCAAACGGCTTCAGGGTGAGATGCGCTTCGGGGATGCTGAGAACGGCTGCTGTTTCTGAACAAACATTGAAACTGCACCCGTGTGCTAGTAAGTGGCCTGCCTGCCAGGAGTTTCTGACTCTGCTTTTGAGTCAAGCGGTGGGCTTGCTCTCCCTGGGCCCTGGGGCTGGGGCAGAACAGGCGAGCAGTCTGGACCTGAGCCTGTGAGTGGGAGTGACATGTGTCACTTCTGTGGATGGGAGACCCCCTGGCTCTGCCTTCCCTTCCCCGGCTGAGGTCATGACGGGGCCACGCCACCTGCCATGTCTGAGCTGGATCCGTCTTTGCTGTTAGAGCCGCTGAGATTAGATTTTTTTTTGCCATTTACCAATAACCTGAGATGCCATGTAATTCAGTCTTTTTGTCTATTTCACATATTGAGGAATTATCCAAAATTTTGCCTGAGGGGGAAAGGGTTCTGCTACATAAAAATAAAATTTGGGAACCACTAGACTTGAGAGATCATCTTGCAGGGAAGAGGGTGAGAGGGAAGGTCTATATCAGGGACTTTCATTCTGTTAGATTTCACAAAGCAATCAAATTTGGAGAAGAAAATCTGTGACTGTCTTAAGGCTTGGCAACTAATTTGCCAAATAAGACAGCACACACACACACCAAAAATTAACCACTGATCTACCACCGTATCAACAATTTTTTTAATCAACAATACTTTATAAAATATTGTTGGTAGAATGGTAGATCAGACCATCAGACTTTGGTAAAGTTTATTTTAAGGTTAACTAAGTAAAAAGGACACAGTCTCAGATTAAAGAATAAACCTGTTACCATGAGCACAATTAGCTTCATGGGAAGCTGACCGCACTCTCCGTATTTGTTTTGTTTTGCTACGCACTAGAGAAGATGTCTCCCCAACTTCTCAGTAGTCAGAGGACCGGCTTTCAGGGACCACGGGTCTGGACTCTGGAATCCAGAGAGGCCATGAGTTTGGCTGTGAGCGTGAAGGCAGGTGGCACCATCAGACGGGAGGGCAGAACACACCTGAGCCATCTCCCAAGTTCTACCTGGGCTTCCTAAGAAGCACCCCCGGGGCGGGGGGGCATGGAGTCTCAGCTGGCCCATCTCCAGGCGCTCTCTCCTCACCTGTACTGCGAGGGCCGCGCCTTCCCCTAGGTTCTCATGACGATTAAACGGGGTGACGTGAAGCTCCCCCCTGGCAGGTGCGAGCAGGCAGCACACTTCACGGTGTTATCACCAGAGCCGGGATGCTTTGCCTCTGCTCTGTACACCTGGTCAGCACGCCCCGCCCCGTCCCCCGGAGAACTGTTCCCTGTGTATGCGCTGCTTCTGGGCGCTGGAAGCCTCCTCTTGGCTCCAGACCCCACAACGCCTGTGTGCCAGGGCTCAGGCTCCTTGGCCGCTGTCGTGCCCAGCACCCACGGTAACTGTCTTCTCCATGTCAAGCAATTCATTGCAGAATCCTGTGTGCTTTTTTGTTTTATTTGAAGCCTCTTTAAGAGGCTTAGACTTTTCTAAAAATTTTATTTATTTTTTTGGGCTGCGCTTGGGCGGCTTGAGAGATCTTAGTTCCTCGACCAGGAATTGAACCAGGGCCCCGGCAGTGAAAGCGCTGAGTCCTAACCACTGGACCACCAGGGAGTTCCCTACAGAAACCTGTATTGATGAAGCAAGACCTCGCTCTTGGGGAAGCATCTCTAGGGCAGCTTAAGAAACATCTAGAAGGTGGAGGGGGTGGGAAGGAGACGGCAGGTAACTAACACCGTTTTCGTACTCCTTGTGCTGTCCTGTAGTCTCTATGAAATCATTTAGGAAACAGTGGAATTGCAGATAGAGGAACAAAAGCAGGTATTAGCCAGTTTTCTCCTCTGGAGGCTCGAGCTATAATTTTTTTTAAAGAAAGTGTACCAGTGTTGGTACTTAAAGGCACAGGAAGGTCTAGGTTAATTCAAAAGAAGTCCTTCCTCTCAAAAAAGCCCTGGGGTTTCAATACCGTCCAAATTGCCCGATATCAGCCACCACAGACCTGCTTCCTGGACAGAGTTGCAGACGGTGGGAGGGCAGAGCTTTACCCTTCAGCTTCAGGCCCCCAGGTCTCCGATGTGCCTCCTCCACACGGGGACATGGCACATCCGACCCACTGTTAGGGGGCAAGGGTGTCGGAGGGTTAAAGCTGGGGGAGGGACCTCTCATCACTCACTACAGACAAGATCTTCACATCAACCACGAAAAGAGGCAACCCAACGTTTCCTTGGTCTGTGGCAGCAAGACCCCCCTCGGAGGCCCAAGAACCGGCCTCTGGAGATGGTGCAGGTCCCTAGTCCAAAGCCCCCTCTGCCGACTCTGCCAACCAGGCAGGGGCGCCGTCTCGGGCTGACTCCAGCGCTGCCCATGACATCTGGCAGGCGAGGGGGAGAAACGGTTTCAAAAGAGGCGGGGAGCCAGCGCAGATACGGGAGTTTGGGTCGGTTGCCACTTTCATTCAATTCACATTTTCTGAGCATCTCTTCTGTTCCGGGCGCTCGGCCGTCCCAGCTCTGGGGATCTGGGGGGAGCCAAGTAGGATGACGCCCAGGCACGAGAACATGTAGAGAGAGAGCGCTGGGAGGCGGAGAGGGGGAGCCTCTCCCGGTCAGGTCCCTGCCGCCTGCCGACCGGTCTCCCCGTGGAGGAGGAGAGGCGGACCACGGACTGAGCCAGTGCTCACGACCCAAGAAGCTCGTGACGCGGCAGAGCCAGGGGAACAGGAGGCTTTTGAGAAGGTTCCCCACTGCTTCAAGGGCGTTGAGTCCCCGGAGCAAAGTACACCCCGTTCTGGAGGCAACGTGTGGGTGCAGGGCAGGGGCCAGCACACAGAAGCTGGTCTTCTAAGTACGCTTCTCCCCCAGAGCAAGGTGACTGGAGCCAGGGGCGGCCGGGGGGCAGGGAGGGAGGAGACCCAGATGCTTGTATGGGTCCCGCGTTTCAGATGCTGGTGCTGGCCACTCGGGAGAGGCAGGAGGCCCCAGGGCGTGACCAGCCAGGCCCCGCCCTCATACAGGATGGCGCTGGGGGACGTGCGGTCAGCTGCTCACTCAGGGCAAGGTGGCCGGGACAACGGGACCGTGGCTGGAACTGGATGGTCTTCAGCTTCCCGGAGGCTCTCGGGGGGGCAGCAAGCATGCTGGTTAGCGATGGAGTTCTGGGGCCAAAACATCGGGGTCCTAGGGCTGACTCTGCCACACGCCAGGGGCCACGTGGAACATAGTGCCATGGGCTTCAGGACTGTCACCTGTACCGGTCGTACGTGTATGTACAGAGCCGCCAGGAGCAGCAAACGAGGTCAGAGATGTGAGGCGCTGCCTGGCCCACAGCGGATGCTCCAAAACGTCCATCACGTTGCGTCAGCGTACACAGGGCACACATCGTTAGCACTAATGATAGCCAGGCGTCGCTGCCACTGTGAGCTCGGCCCGCTTGCTTCCAGCGCCCGGTCACCTAGTCACATTACGATGGCGCCAAAGGGGCCCCCGCCCCCCGCCCTTGTGAGGCGGCATCAGAGGTGCTGCCACATCGCCACGTGTCACCCACGGAACATGACGCGTTAGTACCAGTTCCTTTTTCATCTCCTTTTTGTTTTTTCCAAAATAGATAATATTTGTGCAGAGCAAAGGAAAAAACGAAAAGAAAGCACACAAATACATAAAACCTTGCATGTCTCCCTCCACGTCTGCCCCATCTACACCGCAGCCTCCAGGCTCCCCTTCAGTATCGTGCTTACATACATGCCAGGGAATCTAAACACGCATTTCCGTTCTCTCCCCACCAACGCAGTGACCTCTTTATACAACATTCTGCACTTTGCTTGTTAATTGTTAATAAGACATCCTGGAAAATTTCCCACAACGGGACCCAGAGAGGACCTGTCCCTTTCCAGCTGCAGGGGGCTCCTCTGTGCGCACGTCCCATAAGCCAGGCAACCAGCCCCCTGTTGAGGGGCACTTGGATTTAACACCAGCTTGTCAGGGCGCAGCCGATGACATACGGTATCTTACAGCAGCAGGGCATTTCTTCTTCTACTACAGAGCAGTAACATTTAAATGTACACCATTTAAAAAAAATTAAGTAATTAATTAATTAATTTGGCTGTGTTGGGTCTTTGTTGATTTGCGCGGGCTTTTCTCTAGTTGCAGCGAGTGTTGTTGCGGTGTGTGTGCTTCTCATTGCGGTGGCTTCTCTTGTTGCGGAGCACAGGCTCTAGGCACACGGGCTTCAGTAGTTGTGGCTCGTGGGCTCAGTAGTTGTGGCTCGCGGGCTCTAGAGCGTAGCCTCGGTAGTTGTGGCGCACGGGCTTAGTTGCTCCGCGGGCATGTGGGATCTCCCCGGACCAGGGCTCGAACCCGTGTCCCCTACGTGGGCAGGCGGATTCTTAACCACTGCACCACCAGGAAAGTCCCGTGTACACCTTTTTTTGTTTTACCAGTGACAAGATAAAAAAAACAAAGGAAGGTCCTGGGAGAGAGGAACACGGGTTGCCTCTCCAGGGAGCCCGTGGCATCTCCAAGGAGTATTCCGAGCTCAGCCTCCCACTGTCTCTTGATCTAAGTGACTCTGCCGAGAATCTTGCACCAGCTGGACCCTCAGTGAGGGTTGGGGACTTTTGTAAAGAGACACCCAGACCACTGCATGTGGTGGCCACAGCTGAGCAAACACACTTCCCCCACAGGCCCCTTGACTTTGGCCAAGTTCGTCTTGTCAACTAACCTGTAACTCACGAGGACTCTATGTACCTAAGGAATTCCAGACACATGGTGTGTGTATGTGCAAAGGAACATTTTGTGGGACATCCAAGTGAGATGCGCCTGCTGTGCACTGAGCTTGTACTAAAGGGCGTGTGAAGTCATCTTGGCAATATCTGTGAAATCACTGCCGGGTGCGATCCCACGTGAGGGTCCGTGCAAGACATTTCTTTTAGCATTATTGTCAGGAGACACCATTTCCCTTGAGACTCTATGGTGAGCCACATGATTCGTTATGTTTCCCTCACGGCCCTGGCTTTTTGAGAATTCGAGAGTCTGATGCTCCGTCAGGAAAACCGTTAACCTCCTGATGACCTACGTGCACCCTCCCCGACCCGACTCCCTGGTCTTGACCTTTTTCTTCATATTGGTTCTCAACCTCCGCCCCACACCCAGGGTACACTTGGTAACATCTGGAGACATCTGGGGTTGTCTCAGCTGCTTGGGGTGCTACTGGCATCTCGGGGAGAGACCAGGGGGCTGCTAAATGTCCTGCAAAGCACAGGACGGCCCATTGCCTGGCCCCAAATGCCAACAGCGCCGAGGGTGGGAACTGGCTCTGGTTCCTCTAACGTTAAGGCTCTGTGGGGAGCTTCTGAGACCCTGAAAAAATGTGTGAGAACCCTTGATTCCTAGAGGTGGTGACGGCACGTGGGAGGGTGACAGGCACTGCCCATGGAGAGGGGTGCGCTGACGCACGCTGTGACCGCAGGGCTGACGCACACACACTGTGACGAGTGGCTGACACACACACACACACACACACACACACACACACACCGTGACCGCAGGGGGCCCACCTTGAGGAGCCTGAAGGCCGTCATCCAGCACGTCCGGCTCTGCTCGTCCTCGGCACAGAGCAACCGCAGCTCCTTGGCCTCGTTCCTGACTCTGTTTGGCTAAAGGAGACGAAGGAAGACCCCGTGAGCGTCACAGGGACTCGGGAACACGCCTCCCGTTAGGCAGGGCTGAGCCCGCACACGGCAGGACCTGCCGAGCACCACTCATGCGCTGCCGGGCACGGACCGGCCCTGGGCGGTTGTGGCCACTTAGTGCTTAGCTGAGGGGTCAGCCGTCCTCCCACGGGAGGTCCTGGGGGAGACAAACAGGAAAGAAACCGCAAGGCGGGGGTGGCTGACGGGGCATCTATCTCCGTGCAGAGAATGCTGATTCCTGGGAGGGGGACCTGCCCCGGGGTCTCAGAAGGAGGCGTCTTCACTTGCCTCCCAGGAAGACCGAGGACGCAGCCGTGGGAAGGGCCTGCTGGGTGAGCCGGCGTGGGGAGAAGCCCCCAGGGCTCAGGGCTTCTGGAGCATCTGAGTGGCCCCAAGGACGGACTCGTGGAAAGGCCCAGGGGGTGAGACCAATGTCGCCCCAGAGCAGGGGACCGGAGCAGGGCAAGCAGCGGAGGCAGGTGGTCCCAGCCAGAGGCAGGGCTGGGCTGTGACCGGGGGAAAGCCTGCAGGCATAAGCTTGGCGGGATGTCCACAGGAACCCTCTGACCGCAGGCCCGCGGGGCAGTGCTGGGGTGGACACTGGCCCAGCTCTCTGCCTCGGGAATCTGGAGGGAGCGGGGGCCCTGAACGACAGCCCGAGTCCAGCTGACGCTGCGGGCGAAGCAGAGGCCGCAATACCGGGCACGTGGGCCGGGGGAAGGGAGCACCGGCCGCCTGGGCCCCGACGGCTCCAGCCCCTCCCGAGGCCACTTCCCACCAGCCTCCCATGCACCTGGGCCTTTAGCTGGTTTGAAGTCAGTTCGTATTACTTGTAATCAAAGAAGCTTCACCAAGAGAAGCAGAAGATGGCATTTTTGGATGGAATGGGCTCCTTGTGTCCTGTCTCCTCCTCGGGCTCAGAAGGTAGCCTGGCTGGGGGACTTGGGCTTGCTCACTGGCTGCCCGATGTGGGCAATGGGGCCGGGTCAGTTCCCACCCTGTGAGCACCTGGGAAGACCCAGGAAGACGACGGAGGTAGAAGCCTCAGTAGAGGGTCTCGTGCACAGCGGGTATTCAGTAAATATCTACTAGTGCGATGACCAGCGTCACCACAGCTTCGCCGAGGGGGGAGGAGCAGGCCCCCCCAAAGTGTGTGTGTGTGTGTGCACGCGCACACAGGCATGCACACGTATGTCTACATGTGTGCATGTGTTTGTTCACATAGGTGTGTGCAGGTGTGTACATGCACAAGCACGAGTGCACATGGGAGCGTATGTGTGAGTTTGTGTCCTCATGCACGTGCACAGAGAGAGGGCAGAGCTGTGGTCACCCCTAGTCTAATGTCCTGGGGACGACAAGCCCACACAGAAGGTGTCGGCTCACTCAGTACCTGGAGGCCACCCAGTGACAGGCTGGGACCTGTCCACGGGCATTGTCCATCATGGACTCTGCTTTTCTCTGAGCATCTGAGCTACTCAAGGACGGACACGTCATAAGCACACAAGAAATATTTTTATATGAATGAATAAATGTAGTGTGAAACTACGTTTCTGTTAAAAACAAACAAAAAAAACCAGCGCCCAGGAAAGGAGGTCCCTGGTTTAATTCCCAGGTGCCCAGTGGGGTGCTGCCTGGGCGTCTCGGAAGGCCTGCGGATGGGGTACCTTTATGCAGAAGCCGTAGTCCGTGGGGGCACCGTACTGCTTCCTGCCGGCCATCAGGGAGAAGATGCGGCTGTCCTCCAGGTCGGCCAGCAGCTGCAAGTGTCTGGGCTCCTGCAGGGAGGTGGTCTGACTCACGGGGGAGAACTTCTCAGCACAGCCAAGAGCCAGCGTTTCACGCCCCCGTCAACAGAGGGCAGTCTGTGCGTGCCCTCAACACCTCTCCCCTCTGACAGTCTACAGACTATACTCATCACGTAGAATAAGTGCTAAATTAAAACCACATCCCACAGCCCCCCCCCAAAAAAACCCACCCTCCCAGTTCTCAGACAGAAAACGGTTACAATGTTATTTGACGCTCTGCCAAATCAAAGCCCCATAAAGTGAAAACCATAAGATCTGGAAGCTAAGGTCAAGGTTAGGAGCACACACTCAGAGGCAGGACCCACACCACCTTTGCTGTGCTGCGTGATCAGAGACCAGCTGCGTCCGCAGTCGTCCCGTCCTCCTCCTGAACTCCCCATCCCGCGTCTGTTTCCTGCTCTAGGCTACACACGTCCCTGGGCTCAGCATTGATGCGGATGATGCGTAAGCCACACAGCAGAGCTGGGAAATCAGGAAGTTACCCTCCCCACTGCATCTGATGAAGACCCCATCTGCAGAGGGAAGGGCGGCCGGCCACGCCCCTTCTCTCCTGCGGCCATGCCCCTCCCCGGTGACCACGCCCCTTCTCCCCAGAGGCCACGCCCCCTCTCCGAAGGCCACCCCGCTTCCCTCCTGACTTCCCAGAGCAGCAGGGCTGTGGCCTGATGCTGGGCCAGCACTTTCCCCTGTGGTCCCCAGCTCCTCCCTCCTCTTTCCTGCGAGAACAGAAGAGACCGCAGCTCTCGGGTGTAAAAGCAAGGCCAAGGTCAGCTGGGTACGTTCCCACGGCAGGCGTCCTCGGACGTTACAGGAAAGAGTAGGTCAGAGGTGCAGAGACACCAAAGGAGACCCTGGCAAGGCCAGCCCGCAACACCCCGACTGTCCTCGGAGTCGGGCAGCCGTCTTCCATCCCTCACCTCCTCTTCCCACTGGGGATACACACAAAACCGCAATTTATTCCACGAAATACCTACAATAACATGTATTAGATTGCCATTAGGGTGGCAATAATCTATCAAATATCCTGCGGCTAGCTTGGATGCCAACTTCCAAATTATAGAAACTAAGTTAGCATCTTTCAAGGGACTCAGGCAGGCAGGAGGCTCTGCTCCCAGCCCACAGAAGGGGCCCGGGCTGGCCAGCTTGGGGGTGGGGGAGTGACACAGCCCTGGGATCCCTAGGTCTGTGTCACCACCTGGTTTCCCAGGTAGGGCTGTGCACCAGGAACTCTGAGTTTAGCTGCTACACAATCAGCTTAATCAGTCACGAGCTGGGAGGAGCCCAGGGTGCATTTTAAAATGAAGCCCACGTTTACTCGGAACCCTCCCAGCCTGGTGTGACCGGCGGTCACAGCTTTAAAACTCACCTTTGAAGCTCCCTTTGTGGAGCAATAGAGGCCGGATCGCCGCAAACACACGTACAGCTTCTTCCACGACTTCCTTCCCAGCTCCTTCACATGCAAAAACCCTTGAATCTCAGGACAACTACTGGAGTTTAAAAAGTTCTGTGGAAGAGCAAGTTTTACAAGTCAGACGATGCTGACGTGAAAGTATGACAGCAGACACATGAAAGCAGCGTCGCTGGCACTGGAACATTTTGCGAATTACTGAAATACTCTTTTTGGGTTAAACTGAGTGTTTTCAAGTGATATTTTTTCCTTTCAAAAGTCTTAAAATTCCCATCTAAATCGGGGTTGCCTAAAACATAATTAAGTGTTTAAACACACACAAGCAGATGGACTTTCCTAACTCTGACAAAAACCACAAAGTCATAAATCTCCTAACGGACAGTGTGTATAAGCATCCTGCCTTTTATTCTGGTTTCCCATTAAAATCCCAGTCTGGTGTTCAGAGCTGGGGCCACAGAAGGGCCAGGAGCACTGATTAGAGGCAGGCGGGCTGGGAGCGAGCATCTGGCCGGCGCTTGGGCCGCGTGCCCTCCAGCGAAAGCCGCGTATCCAGTGTCCGTCCAACTCCTGGAACGAACACCCTGGTGACAGCCGCTCTCCCGCTAAGTCCTCCCACCAGCCGCACCTCCTTCTTCAGGGAAGAGAGGTCAGGAACCAGCTCTGGGGCGACCCTGGTGGGTCCCCTACACTGACTGAGAGGGACACAGCTCCTCCTGCAGACGGTAAGGGCCAACTGGGCAGGTCCTGGTGCCCCCGGGCAGTGCTTCTGGCACCTCAAGACATCACCGTGCACGCTCACCAAGCACCAAGCCGTCTCGGATCAGGCAACTAAAACAGCAGGAAGCCACTTTACCCTCCTTGCGCACGGGCCACGATAACTTAGTGTGACAACTCTCACCCAGGGCACACAGATGCTCTGGTTGGAGGGCCCGGGACACAGCACAGAGGCTTTCAGCTTCCAGAGGCAGAAACAAAGCAGGAAAAGGAGGGCTTAGGGCAGAATTCTGTAGGAACTACGTTCTAGTACTTTCTCCTATATTCAGTGCCACCTGGAGAGTGCTGGTTGCCTTAGTGAATGGTTTATTCCCTTACTACTTAACGTGCTGTTAAGAGACACGTCTTTAGGGGTGCAGAGGAATATCCCGACTTCCCGGGAGAGTATGAGGCAGCAGTAAGCGTGGAGAGGCACCTGATGGCCCCCTCCGCTGCGGGGAGGGGAGGGGCAGCCCAGGTGTACTCGGAACAGACTTCAGGAAGCAAGGAGACAGTGAAGACAGGTGTGCTTGTTTTTAGAGTATAAGAAGTTCCTTTTACAAGATTTTTATGGCAACCCAATCATTTTTTACTACCAGGTGGACCCAGTATTTTCGCAGAGATTTCCAGGGAGCTGTGCTCGGAGACAGAGGGCGCGGTTTGCAGAGAACCCAGGACCTGCGGCTCCTCCACCCCGCCCTCCCGCTCCGATGGCCTCTAAGTCAGTGTATCCTGTTTCTAGGCGCTTGTTTTGCTTTGAAGGAGCCTGGCTACATGCAGCTCTCCCAGGTAAACACTTATTGCTGGTTACTCTAAATTCCACGAGGAGCCAAGGCTCGTACATGAGTGCGAACGCAACTGCTCCAAGTTTCTACCAGGCCCCCAGGACAGCCTGAGAGCTTCTACGCAGAGACTGCAGCAGAAGCCTCTTCTTTGCCCAGTACCTGCAAAAGCTGGGTCTGACTGCCATTCGACTGCTGGCACCAGGTAACCATCTGTTCTGGGAAGAAGTTCTAGGCCATGGAAAAACAAAGATGTCAGAGGTTAGCTTAAGAGCGGGGAAAAGCATACTTCCAGGTATGCCAGTACTGAAAACTTTCCTCCAGGTAAAATTAGGTACAATTTGTATTTAAGATGACAGTCCTTTTTGTTCCTGTATCACACCATGGAAACACTGACTTCAAAAGGCTACATTTTCCCTTCGACGCTGCCCCGAGTTTGGAGTGTCTGTGACGGCCACTATGACCCACGTCTGGCAGCGCACCAAGGCAGAGGGCTGCCGCGTGTCCTAACTCAGGGACACAGATGCGTGGCACGAGATAAAGAACCCCTGAAACTAGGAGATGCACACGGAGATGTGAAGAGGCCTTTTCTGGTGCGTTACCCAAAAGTAGTTACCAAATTTCTTCCTTTCAATAAAAAAGCAGCTAAACTATCGGAACCAGAAGTTGATGCTGGGACTTCCCCCCCAGTTGCTGCTGCTGTGCCTTAGAATTAGGATTGGCGCTCATACCACAGCAGGTACGAGGCTCCCCATCCTGACATCCCACAAGGCAAGGGCCCAACCCCGCAAAATATAGAAAAGAAAAGAAAAATCAAGGAGAGTAGCTCAACCCACCTGGATTTTGACTTCTCTACTGATTCTTCCCCCAATAATCCCAAAGTAATACTTGCTATTTGCAGAGAATAATGAGTTTTTATTTTGCTGACTAAGTTACTCCAACTGAACTAAGAACTTTCAAAATAACTGAAGAAGCCCCACCCCACCTCTCTCTCTCCATTTAGAGACTAAGCCCCTCTCCCACTCTAACTATTGGGCGAAGGTGATGGTTACCTCCTGCCAGAACAGAGGCATTTAGTTAAGTATCAGAGAGAGAGTTTCAAGCCAGGACTGCTTAGTTAACTAGCAACTCAGATTCTCAAACCCAACTGCCACCCACTACATCTCAGTTATTTTGTGACCCGCTACTATGAAACTCAAGGATAAACTGCAAGATTTCAAGAGTTCCAAACCCCAGACTCAAAGAGACAAGACTCACCGTGGGATTTTTGAAAAACTCGTATTTTGCATAATTCTTCCTGAATAAAAATTTACTTTCACTTGCCATGGTGCTCTCCACCTGGACCACCAGTTCATGGTCTTCCAAGCACCTTTCTGCAGAGGAAAAGTATTGTGTGAGATAAGCAGGCAGAACCTTCAAGGCAGCCTCACAACCAATGACAAAATCTGCTTGACTTTTCTGTTCCTCTTCAAACATCGTGAGCAGAGACGAGGTCAAGAACCAAAAGTAAATCGAAACCTCTCTTTAACGTGTTATCTCAAACGCATAGGAGGTCTTGGGACACAGAGTATGAGGAACTCAGGTCAGTCCTCACTTTCACATACTTCTTCTCAGTTTGGCATCAACAAAAGGCTCTGCGCAGATGATTCTGCCTTTACGTTAAGAAATGTCGACTCTTGTAAAGAACAGGGGCTCTAATGACCGGGAAAATGTCCCAAGACACAGAACCGTGGGAAGGCTCTGAGCAAGGAGGACACACGGGCGGGTGGGTAGAGGTTGGGGGGCAGAAGCAGGACGGCTCTGATTTCGTGAAACTCAGCTGCCTGAGAGGGTGTTAGGGCGTAACACGGGCGGGAACCGGCTACAAGCAGGCAGCCCGTCCCCACGCCCGGCTGTACGCTGGAGCCCACGCTAATCACGCACACCCCGGAGCTGCTCTCACGGCGGGCCTGTGCCACTGGGAAGTACACACACATCGCACAGCACGCGGGGGAGCGTGCACGAGCACACACACTCGGTGCCTGACTCAGCAGCGGCACCACCCTGGGGCGGCGTTCCCCTCACCGTCTGAGCACCCTGGTTCCACGCGGAGCATGAGAGGCACGTGGCCGGACGCCCTCACGTGTCTCTGCACAGCCTGCCGACCGGGCGGCAGGGAACCAACCACGCTCAATAACGGGACAAACGACAGGAGCAAACGAGCCCAGGGCAGCTTCGGCGTGTGAACTGAGGCCCAAACGGCGGAGGACGAGATGCCACGAGATTGACGCAAGCGGCTCCGTCGGCCCTTCCCAGCTCCCACTTCCTTTCACACAGCCAGCGCAGAATCCCCAGAGAGCCTTGTCTTCCAGGAAGGATGAGGTGTAGGGTGAAAGCGTTCCTGAGTCAAAGCCATCTCAGAACGTGGGAGAATTCCTGTCCACGAAGGACACGGCCACCAGGGCACTGGTCTGAGCCGGGCCCCGCTGGCACACAGAGCACACGAGGACAGGTTGTCCTCGGTAGCGACATAGTTAAAGTCTGAATTTCCTCCCCACGCTGAACAGAAAGCTCAGGCGCCTCAGGAAGCGCCAGACCTGGCACCACCAGCGACCTGCAGACAGGCCCACTGGGCCGCGGATGAGGGGGACCTGGCAAGCAATTCAGGAACCGCACTCCCTGCCTGATGACCCCCCCCCCCCCACCCAGGACAGAGGAGAAGAACCAGGGGCAGCCTGAGCACGGTTACAATGGCTAGGTCTGCTGCCAAGATAGGGGTTAGCACAATGCCATTCATTTAAAACAAACCCATGACTTTCCTTGAGATTTTTATCCAGAGAAAACATTTCTGTAGTTATGGGGAAAAAACCAACTATGACCCAATAACCTGCTGATGGTTGGTTTACAGAATTAAAATTCTTTACCAGGTAAAATACGGAGACAGAAAAGAGCGGGGGGCACCTAAGTGAGGACAAGGCAGATGCCGAGCTTCAGGAGCACAGGCCCCTCCCAGCGGGAGCCACCGGCTCGACGGGGCCCCCGGGTGCTGCATCCCAGGCAGGTTCCTCTCCTCCCAGGCCCAGCTACCCTGGTAGAGCCGCACACAGCAGCGTGAATGGGCGGTCCGCGGTGCCGACAGGAGGTGCTTCTCTGCCCCAGGCCACTCCGCTGGCCCCACGAGGCCTGGGAGACCTACAGGTGGGAACCAAGGCCGCTGCACCCTCTGCGGCCAGCGGTGGGATCAGGACCGAGCTCCTCAGAGATGCCAGAGCTGTCGGCCTGGCCTCCCGCTGAAGGCCCGGCACCTGTGCTCACAGCTTTTGAAAGGCCAGCGGGACAACCTCAGTTCAAAGCTCTTTTTGTCCAGTTCTGATTTTCTCTGTGATTCTAAAGACACGTATTTTCAGATGACCTCAGGCAATAGTATTCAACGACCACATCACCAGCTACAAATGTCCTATGATCACAATGGCCTTAAGTAAAACTGCCGTGTGACTTTTCATCCAAAAGGACTTTTTGTACAAATGGAAGAGGAAGACGTTCCTCAAAGCGTATTTGTAGTTTTCTGATTTCCGGAACTAAGGCCGGCATCCATGCCGCCACCGTACTCCACATGAAAGATATTTAAAACTCGGACAACTCAAAAAAGAAAGCGTATTTTGTAGACTTTTCAGTGATGGCCATCCCACTCCTGGGCATATACCTGTACAAAACTCTAATTCAAAAAGATACATGCACCCCTATGTTCATAGCAGCACTATTCACAATAGCCAAGGCATGGAAGCAACTTAAATGCCCATCAACAGAGGAATGGATAAAGAAGATGTGGTACACAAATATATATACAATGGAATACTACTCAGCCATAAAAAAGAATGAAATAATGCCATTTTCAGCAACATGGATGCAACCAGAGATTATCATACTGAGTGAAGTCAGAAAGAGAAAAACAAATACCATATAATATTGCTTATATGTGGAATCTAAAATATGGCACAAATGAACCTATCTATGAAACAGAAACAGACTCAGACACAGAGATCAGACTTGTGGTGCCAAAGGGGGAGTGGGGGAGAGAGAGGGAAGGATTGGGAGTTTGGGATTAGCAGGTGCAAACTACTATATATAGGATGGATAAACAACAAGGTCCTACCGTAGAGCACAGGGAACTCTATTCAGTAGCCTATGATAAACCCTAATGGAAAAGAATATAAAAAATGATGTATGTATGTGTATAACTGAGTCGCTTTGCTGTACAGCAGAAATGAACACAGTACTGTAAATCAACGACACTTCAATTTAAAGAAGCAGCGTATCTCACTTCTGGGGCCATGCAGCAGACACAGGAGTCCTCAGCAGAAACCTGGGCGGTCCTGAGGGGTGGGGTGGGGCTGGCAGACCCAGCGCCCCGCCGAGGGCACCGGGAGGCGTCACCATCCCACCTCACTGCCCCCTGCAGCCCCTCACCACCCGGCGCAGCCCACGTCCCAGAGACGGGAGCGCTGAACAGCTGCCCAGGGCTTCCCGGGCTGTCAGGAGCTGTGAGGAGCGTATCACGCCCACAGCAAACATCCTGACGTCTGGATCTGCCCCATAAGCAGCCTTCCTGCTAGTTGTGTATTTTAGTGGGGAAAGGGTGTCATTTGGTGCCTTTCAGAGGTAACAGACACAGAGACAGAGATGGACGAGGATCAACCTGCAAAGGCCGCCCTGAGCCCCAGTGCTGAAGGCAAGGCGGCTGCTTCTCCCCGGCCCGTCTGTGCAGATGTCAGCATCTGGATGCGCCGGTCACGCCACAGGGCGGCCGTCACGCCCTTCTCACCTGCCCAGGAACAGACCCAGAGCAGCGAACCGCCCGAGGAAGGGTCCCTGCTTCTTCCTGAGGTGTTTCGTCCTGATTCACATGACAACAGAACCCCTCAAATCCTTGAGATGCACAGGACCTGGCTGTGACCCTCCTCGGCGGACGGTGCTCCGGGCTTCGTTAAGTCCCAGCCTCTCCCGCTGATCCACTCTGACACCTGTGGTCACTCAGGGCCCGCCTGTGGGAGCCCCTGCACTCCCAGGGGGATGGAGTTTACAGGTGGGCCCATTTTCACGTTCACGGGGGGCACCAAGATGCTAAACCAAAGTTCCTGTTTTTCGATATTCCTTTAAAATACAGTTTGTGCACCGGATACAGCTGCAGGCCGGCTGTGTAACATCCCTGCGTCCTCTACCTATTAAGGTGCCTTGGCTGAAGTGAGCCTGACTGCTCACCTGCTCCAGGCAGACAGGAGGGCAACGCTTCCCAAGGCAACGGCCCCATCCCAGCCCCTGCTGGCTGGGCTCGGGGGCTGTCGGGTGGCACTGGCTGGGGACAGCGTTTCCACGTCTGAGCTCTACCCCCAATACTGGAGCCGAAACATCCCATCCAGCCTGGACTTCTGGGGCCACTAATGGTTGGAGAGATCAGGGAAGGTATGAGTTCCCGGGAAATCAGGAAACACAGGACACGGTCACCTAAGACCACTGAGCACTCAGGGCTCTGCCCCAACCTTTCAAACCAGCAAGTGGTGCAGGAGCCCACAGTGGGGACCAGGAAGGGCCCTTGGACCCGGCTCTGGCAACAAGCCCAGTTCAGAGAGAGGGCAGAGAGGCTCCCACCAGCAAGAGGTGCTGCCCACGCCGGCAGCTGCCACGGTTCCCGCCCCTCCGTGAGCCTGATGCTCTGGCCCCGCGGGTACCCTTGGGGGCTGCAGACCTCACACACGCACGTGGTCTCCTGCTCGTGGAAGCCGTCTCGAATGGCTGTCCTGGAAACTGCCCCGTGCCTCCTAAATCATCGCTCGTTTCTGAGCGCGAAAAGGTTTAATACTGTTAAGGATGTGATATCTTAGCTGCAAAGATCGGCGTAGTAATTGTGCTTGGAAATCCTGAATTTCTAAGGCTATACATCAACTCAGTGCTGTCAGAGTGGCCTGCTAACCCCTCCATTACTGCGGATTGGTGGACCCACCGGCCTTGGGAATCTGCAAGCATCGTCTCCCTTCGGCCTGAGCCGCCAGCCTCGTGTATGTGCAGGTCCCAGAAGCATCCCCGACATACACCCCATGAGAAAGTGACCTTCTAAAGGGAGAGTCAGTGACTGCGGAGGTAGGGCTGGTGGCTCCGCCCTGAGAATGGGGGCGGCGGACTCGTGTGCCAGGGGACCCAGGAACACGCCCAGGACACTGTCAATCACAGAGAACGCTGCACACCCCACCCTAGGGGGTTTATGCTGAAACACCACGGGGAGCTGTGAAAGGCACTCCCACAGCCCTGCCCCACGGGAGGCTTGAAACAGGGAACTGGACCTTCCTCTTCCCACTACTGGGCATCTGACCATCAAATGCTGGTGGATAATGGAAGGAAGAGGATTTTCACCTAAATAACAGCTTAACGGATCAAAAACAATATTAACTAATAGGCTTGGATCACAAACAAAAGAACAGGCAGGGAAGACACAGGGCCGGGGGTGCAGTAAGCTCTTTGTGAACAGTGGGAGGTTTCCCTGGGCCCTGCCCTTGCAGGAGGGCATGACTAACTTGGTGGAACTAACACCTGCAAAATCCTCTACAGAACCCAGGCATCAGGACAACGTGTCCACTCGCTGCTCATGAGAAAGGAGCTGACGGGAGAAAGTGAGGAAGGATCTTCTAAGGGGATTTCATGCATCTGCAATTCAGCTCACTGATCTCTTTTTGTCAAACAGGATCTAAAATTTGATCCAAATGTTCTTTTTTATTTTTTTCATCATTTTACTTGCTCCTCTGCTTTTTTCCTTTTTTTCCCTTTTTACTTGGTTTTATAATAAACTATTGTCCCCTAAAGGGGATTATGTCAATCCATCTGTGAATAAGAGGAAGAATACAGAATGAAATATATGGATATCACATCCCCAAGAACACAGTGTGTGCATGTGCATTTCGTTGTTTACTCCCTCAGAATAAATTTTCTTCATGTGATTGATCATTTCCCAAGTTTATCACCTACTATACGATGTTGTAGAAATCAAGTGCTACCACAAGAAACACTGGAATCACAATTTCTCAAGTAGTCCCTATGTGACAATGTTCTGTGTATCTGCATCCATGCCATATGTTCTCTAGGTGTGTACAGTGATATTCATGTATTATAATGTCTGCAGAAGTTTTTTCATAGTTCTTTTCAAATTAAAAGCACAGTCAGACTTTTGAATGGCCTTTCAACAATATTCATTATATTTGGGTCCAACTATGCAGATGCATTTTTAAAATTACAGTAAGTCCCCTACATACAAACGAGTTCCGTTCTGAGAGTGCGTTCGTAAGTCCAGTTTGTTCGTAAGTCCAAAGAATTAGCCTAGGTACCCAACTGAGTCGGCTATATAGTACTGTACTGTAACAGGTTTATAATACTTTTCACACAAATAATACATAAAAACAAACAAACACAAAAAATAAAGAAAACATTTTTAATCTTACAGTACAGTACCTTGAAAAGTACAGTAGTACAGTACAACAGCTGGCATCCAGGGGCTGGCATCGTGTTAACAGGTGAGAAGAGTTACTGACTGGAGGAGGGAGAGGAGGTGGGAGATGGTAGAGCTGAAGGATCGTCAGCAATAGGAGATGGAGGGCTAGCTGCAATTTCACTCATGCCTGACATTGATGGAACACACGTTTGCATCTTTGAAAGTTCGAAACTTGAAGGTCTGTATGTAGGGGACTTACTGTAATTCTCTGTGTGTGTGTGTATGCATGTATATGGGTATATGTAGACGTGTATGCATGCATGTGTATATATGTCTGTATATACATGTGTGAACATAAAAACTGCAGGGTTCCGACTACTGTTTAATTTCCAAATTACTTGTGTGCCAACAGATGCTTTTGGTAACCCTATCAGACCACTCGGGTCTATTCATGGATGTCCCAAACCGGAGCTTGCCAGCCGGTCGCTGTGCTGTGGCACCACTGAATGTACCTGTCAGGAGAAAGCTGCTGGGGACAAAGGACAAAGCATCTGATGACACACAAGTGCACTGCAGATCCGTAGTGACGGGAAAGAAACCAGGTGGAGTTCTTAGTGTTTACTTTAAAACGCACACTGTCTGACAGCACAGGGGAGCCAGAACACGTGACTTCCAGCAACGCCAACTCAAATGTACCTCGTGTCATGTAAGCTTAGACTGTACAATATGAGTTGCCCAAATGCCATTTAGTGAAAGAATATTCCAGACCTAGAGGCTTAATTTCAATTTCTTTGTCATTCTTAAAGGTCATGAGAAAAATGTTAAACTGTGGGAAGAAGTTTGCAAGCTGTGTAGTTTTTCTCTCCTTCAAGACACAGAAGAAAATAGAGCTGTTGATTTAGAAAAAATTCTAGTTTTAAATATGTGCCTATGATTTGGAAGCACCGTACGTTATCCAAAATGAATTTAAATGAAAGTCTGAAAAGCTTCTTTACCTGAAATAAGCCACCTAAGCCAGACAAACAAACCAAAGACCTCAATAAGTTCTGTAAATAGTACCTATTTCAAAATAATCTCTTGCTCTCTCGAATCACTCAGAGACACTGTGTGAGACTCAAGCTTAGGGGACATTGCTTTATGGCACCCCTCGACTCCCGGGGGTCTCCCCGTGCCCTCCTGCAGGCTGTCACCACGGCTCCCCGACCCCGTCAGGTAGAGAGCTGCTCTCTGCAGTGATGCCAGAATCTCCCCAGGGCGCCTCCGGCTGCACACCCAGACCACAGGTGTGCAGCGAGCCCCTGAGCCCCTCACAGCGCCTCCTCCTGCCAAGTCACAGGGACCCTTCTCTCCTACTGTGGCTGAGCTCTTGGGAGTTACTGCTTCAAACTGTGCAAGAGCGAGATTCTGGAAGCACCAGGAGAGAGAGGCCTGGGAGGGAGGAAGGTGAGATTTTAGGAAAAAGAGAAGAGGCAGGAGCGTGGAGGACAACACACAGACCGCCTGCTGCACTGGCTGGCAGGGGACACTGCAGTGACAGTCTGGCATCTGGCGGCAGAGGTCTTCACCTGAAGGCCCACCGAGCACCCCACTGCTGTCCCCCACCTGGAGCTGCTCCCCCTCACCCGGTGCTGCTCCCCACCCAGAGCTGCCCCCCACTGGTGCTGCTCCCCACCCGGTGCTGCTCCCCACCCGGAGCTGCTCCCCACCCGGTGCTGCTCCCCACCCGGAGCTGCTCCCCACCTGGAGCTGCTCCCTCCCACCCGGTGCTGCTCCTCCCCCACCCGGTGCTGCTCCCCACCCAGAGCTGCTCCCCACCACCTGGAGCTGCTCCCCCCCACCTGGAGCTGCTCCCCCCCCACCCGGTGCTGCTCCCCACCCGGTGCTGCTCCCTACCTAATCCCAGGTGCGGGTGGTGCTCCACCAGTGTCCAGCTGTTGTCGTCCACACAGTGACTTCTGTAAACCAGCAACTGGCACAGGTCCCTGGCTGTCGTGTCAGCCAGAATCTCCACCACTTTGCTCGTCCCGTCTTCGCTAAAGACTTTAACATCCTGCAACACAAGGCGGTGACACTTACAGATGAACAACCTTGGGTTTTCAGAAATAAACACTGAAACAACATAAACAGGAAACGTATAGACAGCAGTGCTCCAACACATGTCTAATTGTTTTCCAGGCGGCGGGTGACCAGAGGCCGCGGGGCTGCAGGCCACGCCCATCGACACTCCCCTTCCCTTCTGCCTCCCCCTGCGGATGCGCAGGGCACATGGGATCACAACACAGGCTCTTACAACGCCCAGGACACCTTGGGGACACATGGTCAAACCAGAGCGTGTGAGCTACTTCTCTACCACCTGTCTCGGGAAGTGACAGAATTCCTTTAAAATACTGCTGGCGGTCTTGGGATTGGACATTCTACAGCTGAACCAATTGCGAGAACAAACAAAGCAACAGAAGGCCCGCAGAAATCCTAACTATCTGCGACTCCAGCTGTTCTCTGTTTCTAGGGTCCTCAGTGCAGCAGAGAGCACCCAATGCCTCCTCCTGTCACCGCCACTCACCTTGTGTTCATTGAGGTGTAGGGAGAAGATGAGAAGTAATGTGAATATGCTGAAATTGAAAATACTAAAAAGAAGGGCACAGTAAGAGCAGTCACAAAACCCTCTGGCCCCGCCCCCTGCGAAATTACAAGCCAGTTTAGTTTTCCCAGCGTTGTTCAAAGCCATGACCTGCGAACAGCTCCCAGGCAGGGGGGTGGCCAAGCAGAAATCCAGAGGATCAAAAACCTAGCCTGCCCCAGCTGCAAGACTGATAGGGGTGCCGCCTTTAGGGGAAACATGAGATGCTTCAAAAAACCTTACCTCAACAGCATGGAAAAAGCAGTCAGAGGAACAAGATGGCATTTTAAATCGAGACTGTCCCTTGAAGGGGAGTGTGTCCCAGCCTTTTCCCACTGTCCCTGGCAGGCAGGGACCCCTCTCCGGGCATCGATGGTGGGGACGGAGCCCCGGCGGGCACGCTGTCTCTGGGCAGCAGGGAAGCGGCTGTGAGGCTGCCTCGGGCTCGGTCCTCTAGCTCGTGAATCAAGCCAAGAGGGGCAGACCAATCAGGTCCCCGGCCAGGCCTGATGCAATCGCCCCCCACTCCCACTCCAGTGCCCCCGCCCGAGGTGGAGGTGATGACAGCACGACGACAACACAAGGCTCAGACCAACACTCCAGAAAAATCCCTGCTCATTCTTCCCCATGGCAGTGAACTAACAGGCAGGACACTCAGCCTGAGCACGTGTGTTCTCTGAACTCAGGCCTGTCTGCCAAATCGCTCAGCAACCTTGATCCCTGCAACCCATGCTGTCACTTGCGAGTTTGGAGCTGGAGCTTTCTGTGGCCTGAGTGTCAGCTGGTCTTAAAGAACTGGCCGCAGCTCTCTGTCCGTCTCTCACTGTCTCCGTCCTTTTTCTCGTGTTTTTGATCAAGTGCAGACTTTGAACGTTTATTTCCACGGCGCAGAGCCTGGCAGAGCAGCGAGCTGCTGGGATGAAGTCCCACGGGGATGGCACGTTGCCACAAGGACCGTCCCAGCTGACTTAGGGCTCACCCAGCCGGAGGGGAGGCAGGACCAGCCCAGGGGACAGAGCCCTTCAGCAGGGCAGGGTCACCGCCCCCCGCTGTTCCTGCCACCTCTCCGCCAGCCCCCCAACCCGGGCTGGATCAGGACTGAGGGACCTGCTTACAGCTCACACTTGTCTTTAAAGAAATCCACCCCCTGTCTTTTCTGGAATTGATGTTTCACTCAATGACAGCTCTACTTCTCCAAAACCAATTAAATATGCAAATACAGCTGTCATGACTAAGTATATAAAAATAAAATTTAATTTCAACAGAGAAAATGTCTCTGGTCTATAGGTAAACACTTTGTAAGAACAAATGCATTAACATAAAAGAAAAACAAATTTTAAAAAAGCAATGAATTCATACAATTCCTTATATATATGCTAATTACATATAATTACATACATATATAATGTATGCTACAGCAGTGCGTGCATACAACCACCCAAATCAACTACCCTAATTTTCCTTCTTTCCTAAGTTTCTAAGTGAGCTTATCTGTGACTACAATGAACGTTATTTTCCCTAGGAAACTTAAATTAGGCTGAAGTGTGTTTCCCGTCTCTCTCTCCAAGTCTTTTCCTGACCAAATCATCCATAGCACCAGCTTTTAAATCTTCTTTTCAGCCCTACTGCACTTTTCTTTAAACTCTCTCCCTCACTTCTCTGTTGCTCCAAGGCCATGCCCCCAAAGGTCTATATATAGTCCGAGTATTAGAAACTAAGATGTGCTTTGTCATATGGCCACGGCCCCGGCTTTCAGATCCCCAGAGCCGGCTGGGGGACGGCCAGGAGGGGAAGCTGGGTCTGGGCTGCAGGCCTGTGGCAGGGACAGACACAAAGGGACACAGGCTCCAGGACAGGACCTCAAATCCTGCGCTGCCCTCTCTGCTCCCGATAGCGCTGTCCAGCTACCTCCCCCAACTCACCAGGGCCTGCCGACCACAGGTGACACAGGCCCCGAGACAGACGGACAAGAAAGCCACCACACACCCCTGCAAATCTCACACTGGGAGCACGTCTGGAGCTCCAGGTGACAGTATCTGTAACGAACACACACGCACAAAGGAAGCTGTCCCCACCGTGCCTCTAAAGCCGGCAGCTCCGGAAGGAGCATTCTGCACCGTGCCCACTGCCCCTGCGGTCAGCTCCTGGGCGGTGCGGGGGCTCGTTCTGGAAGCAAACGGGGGTTTCCATCTCAACCTTCAGCGCGACAGGCCTGGGCCGAAGGACGCCAGGGAGCAGCAGGCTGAGGCTCGCAGGTCGGACGCTCGACCACCATCCCGTGAGGGCGGGATGCAGAAGCGTCTCCCCTGCGAGCTGGCCAAGGCCTCCGCTCCACCGACTCAGAGTTCAGCCAGGAGACCAACACCAAAGGGCACATGTGTATCCGGGGTAAAACTTCCAGGGAACACACGGATGGACCTGGGGCCTGCCAGGATGCGGGAGAACTCAGAGCGCAGATCCGCAGTGCCAGCCTGGCCCAGCCCCTCCCTGGCTCTGTGACACCCCAGTGATGGAAGGTGAAGCATCACTCATGACCCCCTTGGCCCAGGTGGGGCTTCAGGGGAGATGTTCTAGAATGAGACCCGCTGCCATCCGGCCTCGTCACCAACTAGCCGTGGGAACTGGGCTGAGTGGCCCAGCCTCCCTGTGCCTCACCCTCTTCGCCTGTAAAATGGGGATCTGTCAGCAGCACCAGCCTTACAGGGTCAGCCTGCCTTGGGCTAATGGGAGCCTCTCCTGAAAAGCTCCCAGCCACCTGTGCCTGCCCCCGGGGTGCCCTGGGATGGGCCAAGGACCTGGGGACGAGGCAGGTTCCCACTGAAGGCCTGAGACACGGCAGCGGCGGGTGGGGATGGCGGGATCCTGACAGCCACGACCGACTCAGGTTTGCAGTTCCGAGAAAGCAAACCTCGTGACGGGTAAGAGGCAGCGGGAACAATTCAACTGGAAAAACCAACCACTGAATCTTCAACTTCTGCTTCTGCACCACAAAGGAAATTAAGTAGCTAATTGCTTTTTAAAATAAAACAATAATTTATTAAGAATAACCTATATGGGAAAAGAATCTGAAAAAGAATAGATACGGTGAGTGCCCTACATACGAGAGTTCCGTTCCGAGAGCACGTTCGTAAGTCCAATTTGTTCGTAAGTCCAACAGATTAGCCTAGGTACCCAACTAACACAGTCGGCTGTATAGTACTGTACTGTGATAGGTTTATAATACTTTTCACACAAATAATACATAAAAAAACACACAAAAAATAAAGAAAACATTTTTAATCTTACAGTACAGCACCTTGAAAAGTACAGTGGTACAGGACAACAGCTGGCATCCAGGGGCTGGCATCGGGTGAACAGGCAAGAAGAGTTACCGACTGGAGGAGGGAGAGGAGGTGGGAGATGGTAGAGCTGAAGGATGGTCAGCAACAGGAAACAGAGGGCAAGCTGCAACTTCACTCACGCCTGAGGTTCTGGTTCCTTGCTGGATTCAATTCTATCTACCCTCTTGAAAGAACGATCCAGTGGTATCTGGGGAGTAGCTCTTTTTTTTCTCATCATAGATGACACGGTAGCACTGGACTGCATTCTGAACGGCTGCAACCTTTGCGTACCGTTCCACGTTCGGGTCCTGTGCCTCAAAAACTAACAGTGCCTCCTCCGACAAAGAAAATCCCCTTGCCATTTCCTGCATCGTGACTCTCTTCTGTTCTTCAGTTACTTCTTCTTCCTCTTGTCTCTTTCGTCCTTTCTCTGGGCCTCCAATTCCATCAGGTGTTCATTAGTAAGCTCCTCGTGTTGCACAGCAAGGAGTTCAATGACGTTGTCCTCTTGCAGATCTAGCTTGCAATAAAGACACTGTACTACTGTACTCTGTTATACTGTACTGTACAGTAAAGTACACGAAAGCACAACCCCCTGTAGAGGATGCACGCACGTGACAATGTATACCAGACACACGAACTAACTTACATGATTGGACATGCAAATGCACGTTCGCATCTTTGAAAGCTCACAACCTGAAGGTTTATATGTAGGGGACTTATTGTATATGTATATGTATAACTGAATCCCTTTGTTAGTACACCTGAAACTAACACAACATTGTAAATCAACTATACTCTAATATAAAATAAAAATTAAAAAAAAACAAAGAAAAGAGCAAATCAAGTTCAAGGCAACAGCCACTTAAATACTTATAAAATATGAGAACATATGCCATCTGCATGGCATAATTCTGATTCTGAAACTTGTAATAAATTCCTTGACCGTGCTGCTTTTGTTGTATAAATGATAAAAATAAAGAAACTTTGAATTAAAAAAAAAGTAATATTAAAGAGGGCATAATTATGCCACCAGCCTGAGATTCTTTCGTTTCAGGGTTAGCAGGGGGAGGAAGGAGGCTTTGCCAGGCTACCTAGCCCTCTGACTGGCTTGGCACCAGGGCCCGTCTTAAAAGCCCCAAAGTGGTAATAGAAGGTTCTGTCCTTCCTGGAGCTCTGTTGACACCTTTTATGCATTCATCGTATGGAGAGGGAAGAGCGAGCCTAAATTTTTGCAAACTTGCAGGAAGGAGTTTAAGAACAGTTAGGGTTGAAGGTACATCGTGTCCACGGTCGCGGTCCCCAGCAGGCAGGCAGACGTTGGGGCCTCCTCCCTGCTGTCACCCGCATTCCTGCTTCGGGCACCGGACACTCCCTGCTGGGCACACGCAGGCTCGGGATCTTGTCTGAATTCCACAGACTCTTGACTTTGGTTGAGATCAACCCGTGAAAACAGCAAATGGAGGACTCTCAGCCCTTTGCCCCAGACCTGTCCCAGGTGTAGGACGTCCCGGGGGGCACAGCAGCCTCCAGGTGCCTGGGCTGAGCAGAGCAGCGGACCCCCAACCCTGCACAGAAACCCAGGGAGTCTGCAGGGTCTGAGCCGGGGCGTCCGGGCGGCTTTGTCTCAGTTCTTCGTCATCCAACTTACTTCTTAGTTGAAAAGCTCCCTGGGTCCTGTTTAAATGCATTTTTCTAAGTGAGGATGTAAGCTGAGCTTTGCAGTAACTCCCGAAGCCTCCTGTAAATGCTGGGGGTAAACACTTAGGAAGAAGCCAGGCTGTATCCAAGGGCCACGAGGGGGCGTCCACGGTGGAAGGGTCCATATCGAAAGGGAGGCACATGAAAAATGTTCCACACGGCTGATTATTAGAGAAACACAAATCAAAACTACAGTGAGGTACCACTTTATACCAGTCAGAATGGCCATCATCAAAAAGTCTACAAATCATAAATGCTAGAAAGGATGTGGAGAAAAGGAAACCCTCCTAAACTGTTAGTGGGAATGTAAGTTGGTACAGCCATTATGGAGAATAGTATGAAGGTTCCTTAAGAAACTAAAAACAGAACTACCATATGAACCTGCAATCCCATTCCCGGGCATATATCTGGAGAAAACCATGGTCCGAAAGGATACGTGCACCCCAGTGTTCATAATAGCACTATTTACAGTAGCCAAGTCATGGAAACAACCTAGATGTCCAACGACAGATGAATGGATAAAGAAGATGTGGCACATATATACAATGGAATATTACTCAGCCATAAACAAGAATGAAATAATGCCATTTGCAGCAACATGGACGGACCTGGAGATTACCATACTAAGTGAAGTAAGCCAGACAGAGAAAGACAAGTAACATATGACATCACTTACATATATGTGGGATCTAAAATATGACACAAGTGGACTTATCTATGAACCAGAAACAGACTCACAGATACAGAGAACTTATGGTTCTCAAAGGGGAAAGGGAGGGGTGGATTAATTAGGAGTTTGGGATTAGCAGATACAAAGTACTATATATAAAGTAAACAACAAGGTCCTATTATATAGCACAGGGAACTATATTCAATATGTTGTAATAAACCATAGTGGAAAAGAATCTGAAAAAGGATATATACACACACACACACATATACATATATATATATATATATATATATACACACACAGACACACACATATGTAGAAGTGAATCAGTTCGGTGTATACCTGACACAACACAACACTGTGAATTAACTATACTTCAATAAAAAAAATATCAAAAGGGACTTGAGGACACAGGGAGGGGAAAGGGTAAGCTGGGACGAAGTGAGAGAGGGGCATGGACATATACACACTACCAAATGTCAAATAGATAGCTAGTGGGAAGCAGCCGCATAGCACAGGGAGATCAGCTCGGTGCTTTGTGACCACCTAGAGGGGTGGGATAGAGAGGGTGGGAGGGAGGGAGATGCAAGAGGAGTTGATATGGGGATACATGTATATGTACAGCTGATTCACTTTGTTATACAGCAGAAACTAACACACCATTGTAAAGCAATTAGACTCCAATAAAGGTGTTAAAAAAAAATATATATATATGTATCGAGAGGGAGGCAAGGCTGCAGAAGACAGGAGGTGGAAAGGGCTGAGGGGCTCCCGGTCCCGCTGGGGTCATGAGGAGGGAAAGCAGGAAAGCCAGCTGAGCCCAGGCACGTGGCAGGTCCACCTCTGAGAGCCCAGTGGCCACACCAGGGCACCAAGCTCACGTCCTCCAAGGCTGACGGAACCACCTCCCGACCAGGCGCGGGGTGGAAGCCTCGGGACAGCTTGCCCAGATGGAGGAGATGGGCCCACGGGGGCCGGGTCTGAATCAGGGCATCTGCTGTTCGCCTTCCTCTCTGTCAGCAAGACGCTTCCCAGGAGCTACACGAGGCTGTTGGTTCTGGGGGGTCCTGAAGCCCCCAAATGGGGCAGGCCGAGCAAGTATGGATGAAACTAGATGTACTTCAGACTAGGGCAGAACCAGGGCCGGGATGGGTTCATTGTAGTGAAAAGAATGTAATTCTACCAATTTTTTTTCAGTTCTGGTCTAAGTCAATGATGCTCTTTTGAGCCACAGGGAGTGATAACTGAAGTTGCTACACATAGGCACGTGGTTCTATTCACCGTAGTTAAGAATATCACTATCATCCTGTTCCATTACAGGGACCCAAACCGACTTAAAAAAAATGAGCATCTGAGTTATAATCGATTGATTTCATGTTTCAGAAAGAATTACTGACAAAAATATTTTAAGTCCTCGCAATCCTTTCCAAAGGAGTTACAGTTCTAGAAAGAACTCACAAAGTAGTTCTTGAAAGTCAACCGCGGATCCGGAGCCCCTCCGTGGACACCCTCACTGCCTGGCCCTCACGGGCAATATTCAGGGCACACAGCCCAAATCAAACTGGAGCGGTTCAAGGGTACACAGATATATTCGTTTTTTCTTACGGGTTTTCATTGTAACGCATTTGGAAAATGCCGAAGGGACAGAGGAAAGAACTCGACAATCACTGACAACTCCCAGATCCGCTGCTACAGTTCTGGAGTGTGCCCTTCCAGTATTCTCTCGCACAGGTGTTTATAAATAGATGCACTGACATGACTGTGCTCAGACAGCAGACGTGGTTCTGCAATCGGGCTGTGGAGCTTCATGTTACACCATAAACATCCACCGGGTCTTTATGTCTCTTTGGTGCTTTAGTGCCTGCGAGGGATTTCTTCACATGTCATGTTGTATCAACATGAGCGTCATGCTGCCCGTCCGGCGGCTTCTAGACTTTCATTCTCCTCAAGTGCTCCCTGGCACACCTTTATACGTGAGCCTCGGTGTGTGGGTTGAATTATTTTCTCAGGATAAATGGCTGGATGTCAACTTTCCTAAAGTGCCACCTCTAATAAGGGAAACGTTTCCAAGAACGGGGATGCCGGGTGTTTGGCAGAATGCGTGCTATTCCTTAAAACAGGATTTAAGGAGCACGGTGGACCTGCGGGCATCCTCTGATCATCCCCAAACCTCCAGCCTCCCATTTAGCAAGAACTCACCAAGCACACTCTCTGTGCTGGGCCCAATCTCCCGGATGTCCAAGGGTCCCGCCACCACTGTCTAAGTGCGTCAATTACGGAGCCTGTGAACCTGCCAGCCCTGGGTTCAAGCTCCTGCTCGCCACTCGCTGCACGAGTTACCCCCTCTGACCGTCGACAACCCTCAGTCGGTGGGGGACTGTCACATAGGCTGACGGTGAGTGTCACTCAGAGAAATGCATGCAAGTCTCGTCCCACAGCAAACGCTCCACAGATGATCATTCCAGACACACTCCGCTTGTCTCCTCCTCCTGCGGGCATCACGTGCCTAAAAGATCCCCCTCCCCATGCACTGCAGGACCAAGACCCCTGCGGCGTCAACCCAGGAAGAGGGAGCGCTTGGCAGGAAGCTCACCCTGGGCTTCTGCTCCAAGACTTCTATGGGGCTTTTAGCTGTTTCTGGTCTTAGTATGTAGTTGAAAATCCAGGTATTAGGAGCCTGCTTTGTATTTCAAGCAGCTGAAGCCCCCAACGAGGGGCAGTGATGGTCCTCAGGAAAAGAGGCCCCCATCACGGCCTGTCCATCCTGGTGGGGTGGGGGCCGGGGAGGGCTGTCCGCCTACAGCAGGGGTTGACCAGATGATCCCTAAGAGGCCTGGTAACCTGGGTGCGTCTACGGCTCTGCGGGTGGCAGGTGGCAGCTTCTGGTGGGCAGGTACCCCTGCAACGTGAATTCGGGCTGAAGCCTGCAGGGCAGCCCGGGCGGGGTCTTTCCATCCAGATAGAGCCCTCAGTGGGAGCAAACTCCCAAAGCCAAGCCCTTCCTGGGTTAGGCTTTGTCTTTTGGGCAACGTCTTTCAGGGGAACTCACGGCACTAGGGCCGCAAACGTGCAGTGTAAATGCAATTCCTGTTTGAATATGGGATTTTTTAAAATGAGATTAAGGAATTGGGTGTCTCAACGGTATTAATGGTCCTGTTAAAGAAAAAAACAGTGTCAATCTTTTACAGAAACATGCTAAAAAATGTATAGGTAAATGACGTGATGGCTGGAATCTGCGTCAACACAGTATATGGGGGGCGTGGCTTCACAGCTGTGGGGTCTGGCTCGGGGGCACGCGGTGTTCACCCCACTATTCTACTTTTGTGCAGGCTCTAAATTCTTCATCAACAAAACCTAAACAAGCCTTCGGACCCTTTAGCCTTGTGCTGCCAGAGGAAATAAAGCATATTTGAAGCCTTTTCCTGCCTAATCCGTTTGAAGAATTGAACCCAGTACCCCTGGGTAGAGAAGGCAGCACCCCTTCTCTCCCTCGGTGGTTCCTGATGGGGGGTTAGGGTAGGGGTGGATTTTGCCCCCCGAGGGACATTTGGCAGCGTCTGAGGCATTTCTGCTTGTCACAACTGGTGTGTGTGTGTGTGTGTACGTGTGTGTGTACGTGTGTGCGTGTGTGTACGTGTGTGTGTACGTGTGTGTGTGTGTGTGTGTGTGGCAGGTGACTGCTGTCCTCTGTGGGCAGAGGCCACGGATGCTGGTCAGCACCCTCCAGGGCACGAGACGGCCTCACATCCAAGGACCCCCCAGGCCCAGACGTCAAACGCGCTGAGCGCAGAGCAAGGGGAATCTCGTGCTAGGAAGCAAGGTAGTACTTTGACGAGGATGTGCCACAAGGAAATAGGAACCAGCCCCACTGGGACAATGGGAGCGTCAAAGCGATGGCTGTAAGCAAATAATAATGTGTCCTTACTGACAAATAAAGAAACACACAGGTAAATAGCCGGGAGACAAGGGCTGCTCTTCCTCACTGCCCAAGACCAACTCACAAACGCAGAATGAGAGTCAGAATCGCCAGACAGGATCATCCGTACGCGACAAAACCAGTCAGCGGAAGTCGGAGGGAGGAAGCATATGAACCTGCTTTCAAGTCATCTCCCTTTAAAGCACTTTTTAATCACCAAGGGAATAATGGCAACTTCACAATGGAGAAACGTAGCAGACATGGGTAAGAAACATCATCGGTGATAATGGAGAAACCAACATCACAGCGTCCCGAACTCCTGCCCCGAGAGGGACGCAGCTGTCTGTGGCCTCTCCACCACGTACACCCTGATGGGGCCCCAAGGAAACTCCCCACAAACCAAAGGGGGGGCTCCGGTTACCGCTTACGTGACGAACGACGCGGAGCGGCGAGGAAGTGCCCCCAGGCGAAAGGGAATTAGAGACGTTAAAACCAGTGCAAAGGGTGGTCCTGTATTGGTTCATGAACCAGAAAAAAAGAAGCCATAAAACACGTTAGCAGGACAACTAATGAACCGTGGATAAGGTCTGGATCCCTGCATACCCTGATTTTGGAAACTGCTGTGTGCTACGCTCCCTGTAATACACCAGTTATACACATGTGCACACAGATGTGTGTCTACATACATGCATATAGGACCAGGGAAAACGATTTAAAATGGGACAGCATGTTAGCCACTAGGGAAGCCGAATAAAGGATCTATGACAGGTCTTTACTGTCATTACTGCAACTGCTCTATAGGTCTGAAGTTATTTCAACGTAAAAGTTTAAAGAACACATTGTGCGAAAATAATGACGTGTGGGTCCCCTCTGTCACTCAGCATCTCACTGGTGTCCTATCACCCACAGAGGTGAGGTCACAAAGATGACATGAGGGGACTCTTGCTTGGTTGCTCTCTTCATCAGGAGGCCCCTCCTCCGTCTCCACTAAGCCTCTGTCTTCACTGTGCAGGACGGTTAAGATCCCAAATCCGCAGGCACCAGGCAGTTCAATCACGGCTGGGGTCAGTAAAATGTCCGAAATGCAAAGACGGCGCTTTGGGAGGTCAGGCCCACACAGGTGTGCAGCTGCCCCTGCCCGGGGAGGGCCCACGGGCACGCCTGCGCTCTGCGAGGTGGCTGCATGAGGGGACCATCAGACAGGGCAGTGACACGGCACGCCCCCGCCACTGCCTGCCCCTCTGTCGTGTAACGGCAGGACAGGCCACCCGTCAAAGCACTTCCCCCAGACCATCTGAACCTCATCGAGTATCATGGGTCTGCCCTCAGGCCAATGTTCTATCTTTATCTCAGACTGCGTGATGTATTTACCGGCATCCAGTTTCAGCGAACGTCTGGCTTGAGAGACAGGGGCAGGGAAGGTCTTACGGTTCTTTGGGGGCAGAGGGGCCTCCAGCTGTGCCCCGAAGCATCAGCACCCCATCCGCAAGGGCAGGACATGCCAGTGCCCACCCAGCCAACACAGGTGCCCCACCTGCTAAAGCCCCACCACTGTGCTGATGCTGTTGGGAGGGGCGGTGGGGGGGGTGCGCACAGAGCTGGATGCAAAGAACACAGGGAACCTGGGAAGACTGGCAGATTTACTGCAAGTTTAGAAAAAAGTGAAATTCGAGGAGCTGAGAGAGTCCTGAGTGGCTAGATTACAAAAGGACAACAACCTCCAGAACTTCCTTTGGGTCCGGACAATGCAGACAGTTGAGTGCCATCGTACAAATCTCAGACGGGGCTGCCACATACGGTTACCTTTCTATTCAATTACAAGAGTCAAGAACAGGTATCTGTAGATAGAGTCTTTCTCTCTCAAAATCCCAATCCTCCAAGATACATCTGCTAGGAATGCAGTTTATACTAATAACCTTTGTATTACCCATAACACCTTCGTTTTGGGAAAGTAAGCTTATCTACCATTATGGTGAGACATTCAATATAATTACAAAAATACTGATCACGATCAAGAGTTGGTGACAGTAATTAGTGAGAATTCTCATAAAAAGCAGAACATGTTCACTGGTATAAGTGAGCATCTCCATTTGGTGCATTTTCAGAACTAAAATCCAGCAACGGAAGCAAAACCCCTTGCTGAGGGTGACAGCCGGACCCCGAGCCTGAAGCGCCGTCTGTATGTCTGTCTGTCGGATAAGCAGGGCTTCTCAGTTCTGCTCACATTAGACCACGGATCCGGAGGGGAGAAATGCAGGCCAAACATCACAGTCAGGCACAATTCCTCAAAAACTAGGAAAGCACAAAGTTCTACTAAATGCGAGCTCAGAAAGTCCAACACCAAAAAGAGTAAGTACCTGAATGTGACAGCGCGCACCTTACCCCGCCTTCCGGCCGCTGGAGTCTCCAACTCAGAGGTTTCCAGGGCGACTCGTGAGCAAATGCCCTCTGCAAACCTCCCTTCGGGTCTGACCCTTTGCTCCCAGATGGGCTCAGTAAATACCTTACAGAGTTTCTAGAAGCTGCAGATACAGCCAATGAAAATGAGTCTGCTTCATCACTGGGGGAGTGACTTTGCTGCCACCCGGGGGCCAGGGGAACGAGGCACAAGACACCCATCCCGGGTTACTCTGCTCCTCAAACGGGGGGTCAGCCAGGCTCCAGTGCCTCTACACCCTACTATATGGGGTACACGGCCCTTTGATGACAGTTATAAAAGTGAACTTCATACACACACACATACATAGCCATAAACACACAAAGCCTTTAACCAGCAATTACAGTGCTGAGACTCTATCTATCTATCTATCTATCTATCTATCTATCTATCTATCTATCTATCTATCTAATCTGTCTCTATCTACCTATCACCTATCTATCTATCTAGTCTGTCTCTATCTACCTATCACCTATCTATCATCTATCTATTATCTATCTAGTCTGTCTCTATCTACCTATCACCTATCTATCATCTATTATCTATCTATCTATCTAGTCTGTCTCTCTCTACCTATCATTTATCTATCTATGTATCTATCTCGTCTGTCTCTCTCTACCTATCATTTATCTATCTATGTATCTATCTAGTCTGTCTCTATCTACCTATCATTTATCTATGTATCTATCTAGTCTGTCTCTATCTATCACCTGTCTATCATCTACCTATCTATCATCTATATATTATCTATCTATCCATCTATCTAGTCTGTCTCTATCTACCTATCACCTATCTATCTATCTAGTCTGTCTCTATCTACCTATCACCTATCTATCTATCATCTATCTATTATCTATCTAGTCTGTCTCTATCTACCTACCACCTATCTATCATCTATTATCTATCTATCTATCTATCTATCTAATCTGTCTCTATCTACCTATCACCTATCTATCTATCTAGTCTGTCTCTATCTACCTATCACCTATCTATCTATCATCTATCTATTATCTATCTAGTCTGTCTCTATCTACCTATCACCTATCTATCATCTATTATCTATCTATCTATCTATCTATCTAGTCTGTCTCTCTCTACCTATCATTTATCTGTCTATGTATCTATCTAGTCTGTCTCTATCTATCTATCACCTGTCTATCTATCATCTACCTATCTATCACCTATATATTATCTATCTATCTATCTAGTCTGTCTCTATCTACCTATCACCTATCTATCTATCTAGTCTGTCTCACTCTATCTACCTATCACCTATCTATCTATCTATCATCTATCTATTATCTATCTATCTAGTCTGTCTCTACCTATCGCTTATCTATCATCTATTATCTATCTATCTATCTAGTCTGTCTCTCTCTACCTATCATTTATCTATGTATCTATCTAGTCTGTCTCTATCTACCTATCACCTGTCTACCTCTCATCCACCTATCTATCTATCTATCTATCATCTATGTATCTATCTATGCACCCAGCTCTCCATCATTAAGTGACCAGAGACCTATGTACAAGAACGTCCATTTCAGCTTTGTTTACAATAAGAAAGAACTGCAAACAATAACAGTGTGTGTCAAAAGAGGATTTGGTTAAACCAACTATGGTCCCCATGTGATGCAGCACCATGAAGCTTTTGGGGAAAATGCGATAACGCAGGTAAATTCTGGACAAGATAGACAACGTCCGTCCACACTGCTCACGTCTGCAGAATGAGACAAGAGTTGGGAACTGAGAGAAAGGGAACCTTACTTTTTACCGTAAGCCTTGTTGTACTACTTAAGTTTCACCTTTCGCTTTTACTACGAGCGTGTATTACTTTTTTTTCATTTATTACTTTTACAGTTTAAAACTATTTACTTTTTGTTTGTTTGGTTGCTGGCCGAGCACAGATGATGTGGTAACAAGCCATGGCTACTGCAATCCCTACTCTCATTTCCGCTTTCAGTGCCCACACTTTGCCAACTGTCTGGTCTGCCTGAACGGACCAGCTTCTCTGGAAGGATGGGGGTGAGGGGGAGGGACCGCACCCACGTGAAGACCTGTGGGGGAGGGAAGCCAGCCTCCAGTGCTGCCACTTCAGTGCAGGCCTTATCTCCCACGGAGGAGGAGGGCTCTGGGATGAACCAGAATAAAGACCCAAAGTCCAATCCCGGGTCTCAAGCACAGGGAGCTGCCACCGGCAGCTGAATTTTTATTAACAGTTTACGCCACCTAGAATTTATTTCAGTCTACGTGTACACAAACGGGGTGGCTTAACCAACAGAAGTGCAATGTCCTGCAGTTCTGGACACCGGACGTCAGAGACAAGGTGCCCGTGATCCCAGGCCTGGTCCCTTTCGAGAGCTGTGAGGGGGACTCCATTCTACGCCTCTCTCCCAGCTCCTGGGGGTCTGCTGGCTGTCTCTGGTGTATAAGCATCACCCTGATCGCTGCCTGCAGCTTCAGGGCTTTCTCCCTGTGTGGGTCCAAATGTCCCCTCTTTATAAGGACACCAGTCCTACCAGGTTGGCCCACCTACTCCAGCATGACTGCATCTAAACTTAACAAATGACACCTGCAACTACTCCATTTCCAAACAGACTCCCCGTCTGAGGTCCTGGGGGCTTTGGGACTTCAACATCTCAACTGCGGAGGGGGGTACAATTCAATCCATAACAACATGCAATAAAGTGTAAGACCCTAAGTCAGCTCTTCCTCCAAATAGTTGATAACTTGCAGCATAATGAATTAAATCATGCTGCCTTGTTTATGATACTCTGATGCTTGTAGGTGTTGGGGTCTCTCTCTGGGTACCTGCTCCAGAGCATAGAAGTCTCCGCTCTTAAACCAGAACCACGTGGGTTTCACGACAGCAGCTTTGTAAGGTCAAAACCACCCTTTTGCAGGAGGAAACCAGTCACACCAAGAGACCAAATCCAGAGGGCTTCTTCTAGGTTCACATAAAACTCAACCTCTCAGCAGCCTGGGACCCACGGACGGCCCCTCACTGCCCGAGACCCCAGGCCCTCTGAGGCTGCCCTTGCTCTTACTGCTTTACCTCAGGGTTCTGCGCAAGTCACCCCTTACAGGGCCCCTGCCTACTCTGGAATTCTTAGGCAGGAGTTTGGATTTCAAATTTTGTGACTCTTACGTGCACTCCTAGTTGCAAATCGGGGTTCTGGCTGATTTGGTGGCTAAGACAATATAAAACTAAATTAAAACCAACGCTCCACCTATGAAAGTGGACTACTATCTATGACAGAGAAAACAAGAGCACACAGCTGGCTAGTTCTGTAGACCTCTTTTAGGTACCTGAGACCTGGCCCGCTGGGCAGAGGGTCCCCAGGATGCCACCAGGGCCTTGGTCACAGCAGGTGCGTAGCTGTTCTGGTCTCTGACAGAAACAGTCCACCTACGGTAACAACTTCAGTGTCCATAGAAGCCGTTTGCCATCATTAGGGGAACACAGTTCAAGGATGGAAATCAGGAAATCACATCCATACCCTACCATTAGCTGATTCAGGATCTCATCTGGGCCCACAGGCCGCCCTCAGCTGCTGGGTCTCCTTGGTCTCCGTCAGCTGGACAGGTCCTCAGATTTGGTTGTCCCTGTGGTTTTGTTTTCTGGGGTCTTCTATGACCTCAACACCTTTGAGGAGTCCTGACATTTGGCGGAAGGCCCTCGGTCCTGCTGGCGCCACAGAAGTGGGTCGTGTCCTTCTCGGGATGCCCATTCTGGTGATGTCATCTGGGGACCCTTGACTGGTAAGGTGACCCCTGCTGGTCTCTCCACATCCCTGAGTTACTCCCTTGCCTTTGCTCTTCGAGCGGCTCCTGGGTCCTGGTGACAGGCCCCCTCCACGCTTCAAGCATCTCCTAGGCGGCCCTGCCTCCTCTGAGTAGAGGATGGAATTCAGGCACTAAGACCCGAGGACAGGGTTGAACATATTTTTAAAGGAGGGACGCAGAGCTTCAAGTTATCATAGGGACACAGAAGCTACAGGAGGGCAAGAAATCACCAAGCGCTGCTGATCTGCTCAAATCCATCCAGCACCCACACCCCACCCATCTCAGCTCCTGCTGTGCCCACATCCTACCTGGCTGTCCCCATGCCTGCCTGTCCAGCCCATAAAAATGCACCCTGTAGACTTTTTAAGGATGCCGGGGTGGGGGGGTGGGTTGAGGGAAGGAAGGACTGGGAGTTTGGGGTTAGCAGATGCAAACGATTGCATACAGGATGGATAAACAACAAGGTCCTACTGTAGAGCACAGGGAACTGTATTCAATATCCTATGATAAACCCTAATAGAAAAGAATATGAAAAAGAATGTATATATGGATATAGCTGAATCACTTTGCTGTACACCAGTAACGGACACAAAATTCTAAATCAACTGTACTTCAACAAAAAAAATAAAAAGAGCAAACGTGCCTTGCCTTCCTGTAGCGACGCTTGGCACAGTTAGCTCTGCAGAGAGACCGGTCCTCGCCAGACCTCCAGGCCCTGACCCCGGGATCCCCACTCCACCCTGTGTCCTTCCCGACCACCTTCCCTCCCTCTTCCTGGAACGCTCTCTGCTTCCAACCCGGCTAAAGGCTCCTCCTCCAGTCCCTGCTGGTTGGCTGGCTGGTGCCTTTCCCGCCGCTGGAATGTCCCACGTCTGCCCTGCCGGCGATTCCACGCCCCCGAGGACTGGCCAGCACTTGTCTCTCCCCCCAGTTCCTGGGCCCCCGAGGGCAGTGCCCACATGTGGAAGCCGCTCACATCACACCGGGGAGCGGGCCCGTGAGATGGACACAGGTGGCGGAGGCTTGATTTCCTTGCTGGCCCCGTGCCGGGTACAGGGCGGGCGGCAGGCAGCCTCCAGGTGTGGGGTTTGGAGGCGGGTCCTCGGGGCCCTGCCGGTCATTGTCACTCAGATGCTCCCTCCTGGGGCCATCCTCCCAGACTGGAGACCACGTGGGGGAGGTAAGGGGGGCTGTGCTGCAGGGCTGAGGAGACGGGGTACACCCGAGCCCAGGGGCCTGAGTCAGGACGCGATCACCTGACCCCGCTCTCCACACCCGGGTCCACGCGGTGATCCATCCCCACAGCACTGCACGGGGACCGGCACAGGGAACCTTCCTCACATCACATGGACCAGAAGCTCCTCCTCATCGGTTCTGCGGGCGCTGCAAGGCCACACACTGCTATCCTCCTGGAAAGAGCCGCGGAACAGCCAGAGACGCGCTAAGGCTGCCGTCGGGTCTGGAGGCCCGAGACGCAGCGTGTTCAACCACTGGGACAGGACAGGACAGGACAGGACAGGACAGGACAGGACAGGAGAGGAGAGGCGGCTCCTTCTTGCCCCTACCACAACCCCGGCCCCGGCGGGCCCTGTAGCCCGCAGCTGCCCACCTGCGTAGGGAGGGCCACCCCAGCTGGGGGACAGCTGGTCTCCAAAGCCAGCGTGTGCTGCCACGGGGGCCCCCAGGCCACTCTCACGGAGAGCACGTGGGAGGCCGCCGGTGAGGGATCAGCGCCCAGAAGTTCTGAAACTCGCGCGCCCCTGAACGTGGTGATCAGAATAGAGAGGCCTTCGCACACACACAGCGACATGCACGGGCTCTGGCAAGAAACCTGGCTTCCAGGAGAGCACTGGAAACGTGACAAAACCTACCTCACCGTGGCTCCGGGAAGCGACACCTACAGCACGGCCAACCGGAACCCACGCAAAGAGCCAGCCACGGCCAAGGGTCCCAGTGTGGCCCCAACACACACTCGTTAACAGTGGTTTCAGCAATGACGAGTGCTCTTTGCGAAGACCATGGAGAAGAGACACAGAAAACACTTGCAGGATATTCAACAAATAAAAACATTTATATAGTTATATCTGCTTTGATGTAAGCTTTTATATATAGAATGGATAAACAAGAAGGTCCTACTGTAGAGCACAGGGAACTATATTCAATATCCTGTGATAAACCCTAATGGAAAAGAATATGAAAAAAAGAAAGAGAGAGGCAGGGACTGGAATGGAGATGGCGCTGTCTCTGTCCCTGTCACTGACCGTGGTCTGCATGAAGCCAGTGGCCCTAACACCCAAGGTCCCCTCACAACAGCACTGCCGCCGCCTCGAGGGGGTGACATCCCCACCGCGGGGCGGCTGTCACCCCCTGCCCTTCCCGTGGAGCTGCTGCACGTGACACTTCCATCTGCGTCTGTGCAGGGTTTCCTGATACAAATGAACCCCAAGAATCCAGGATTCCAGAAAGAGGGCAGCAAGAAATACTGTTGCTTTGATTCACGAGCATCTCCGCTGTGGGATTACAACGAGGAAGCTATTCTGGGGTGAGGAAAAAATAAACTGCACTCGGCATTAGCACTGGGTTCTAAAATAAGTTTACCAGCAGAGGTTGCTCACTCAGAACCTTTCTGAACGGGGTCACATCTGTGTTCTCTTTTCCTAGAAATGCCGAGACTTGGCTGCACAGCAGTGAAGGGAGGGGGTGTGGGTCAACGTTAACTGAATTCTCTCTCTGAAGACACTCAAGACGCCTTCACTTGGTTTCCTCCAGTGTTTCTTCCAATTTTTCTTTAAACATTTTTTATTACTCAAATTGCTTTTCCATCATGCTTGCTAAGACAGCGAGGTGAGAGCCCAAGAAAAGAAAGATAGAAAAGCTATGGAGAGAAAGAAAAGGCCAGACTCCATGCAGGCACCGGGCCACACAGGAAGGGGTACAGCGGGGCTGCCCCGTCGGGCCAGGGCACGGGCAGGCCGGCCGGGAGCAGTGCAGAGACACAGAAAGGCCACAGCCAGCTGCGGGGACACGTGTGTGGAAGGTTCTAGTTAGCGTCCTTCGTGATCCTGGAAAGGCACGGACTCAGCTTGGACCCAGCAGGTGGCGGGGATTTCACCAAAGCATGGAACCCCTTCAACCAAGACCCAAAGGTCTGACAGATGCTTTTCAACCTTGTGATTTTGTGAAACACTTTATCTTAAACTGAAAAAAGATGACATATTTAGAGAGCACAGAATGGAAGCAAGGTCCCTCTGTGACCGTCCACAGGCTTTTCCTAAAGCACAGGTGTTCACGCTCCAGCACATGACACCTTCCGCACGGGATGAACTGTTGTCCGTCGGAAATGAGGGTGTTTAATCATGTGCATTTATGTCAGAACCGTCAGGGAGGGTAATCGGGCCAGAAGTTCATTTTCCGGTTCTTTACCTTTTCCTAAAGGCATTTCAAGTCAGAGCAACAGCAGATTCGTTTGCCAAGGGAACTCATTTTTCTTGATCCAGCAAACTAGGCAGCCCTTTCTGAGACTGCTAACAGACCTCAATGGCTGTTTGCTCTGCCCCCGCCCCTGATTCTGCAGCAGGACCTGATCACAGACGCCCACGCTGGTCAAGACACACACTTAGATTTTTGGCAAAAGTATGGGGATTCTTCCCGTGAAAGATATAGATACTATAAGTGCCCACTTTTCCAGTACTCCTGACAGCTACAGATACCAAGAGATACTCAATGCTATCATAAAGGATCCCAAGTTTAGCAAATTTATATTTAAAAAGATATGAATAGTCCAGAGAAACACTAGTGGCTGGGATTTCACAGCAGGTTCCTGACAGAATCTCCTGTTTCATTTTTAGCTAAACATGCAGCCTGAAGGTCACAGCTACCTACCTGGACTGCATCCCTTGTTCGGGTAAAACAGACGTAGGAAGACAGTTACCTTGGAGCTTTGCAATTCGCAGAGGGCTCTTAAACACCTCAGTTTCAGCAGTATTCCCAGAGAAATCTGAGGGGATGGTCTTCACCATTTAAAAATGATCTAGGACGATTCAGCATCCTTCCCCAAAGTGGGTTCCGTGGGAAGCTTGCCATGTTCAAAGTGGCTCTGTGATCATAAACATCTGATAAGCTCTAGGCTGACCTGAGGTGGCCTATGACATAGTTTTTCTTCCCTGTAGCATTCCTCGAATCCTCCAAAACCCAATATGAAATGTGAATTTCCAAGGAGGTGACAAGGGATGCAAAAGTCCCCTAACTTCCTGCATGTTTCTTCTCACGACAACTCAGGTGACCGGGATTCTAGAAAGTGCAGGGTGAGAAGCGCAGGCGCAGAGCTGTCAGCTGGGCAACGAGGCGGGAAGCAGGGAAGGCCGGCCACCGCTCAGAGGCAGAAGAACCAGGAGGGAGCCTAGCTGACCGGAAGGGACCCGGCACATGACATTCAGACTTAGGCTGATGCTCAAGGACACGGCCACGGTGGCCACGGAGCTGGGCCGCGCTCGGGCTCCTCAGAGGGTCTCTGGTTCCATCTCCAAGGCCAAGCGAACCCACCGTGGAATCAGGTGTCGGTGACACTGTGACCCCCGAGGGGGCCCCCCTCAGAGCCTGCCCACGCAGCACCGCCTGGGGCACAGGCCCTCCGTGAGGGCAGCAACCCCGGCGGAGAGGATGGGCGGCCACGGGACGTACATGCTTCGTGGGTCTCACGGGTTTGGTCTGGTTGAGTCCACACGTCTCCTCGCATGTTACGCAGGCGGTTGTTTCAGTTTATGAGATGGGGTCCTGTTCGTCCACGGCGCTGCAAAGGTGTCTCGGGGAGACGAAGGGCTTGAGGCTCAGGTCCTGGGCCTACACCTCCAGTGTCTGGATGGGACCCATCACCACTGCTCCATGAGAAGGTCATCTGTACCGCCAGCCTCCCCGACGGAGAAAGAGACCGAGGCTTCCCGAGAAGCACGGGGTGGAGCTGGGATTCTGGGGCCTCAGAGGCAGGGGAGAGGCAGGGCTCCCTGGCCGTGCCCCTCAGGGACACGGCCAAGGACTATCACAGGTCTATCTTGGTTGAATGACCTTTGCCAGAGAAACAGATGGTAACTCAGCATCCCCTCTGCAGAGAGCAGGTTCCCTGCGACCTGAAAGCAGTGTTCCGACCAGACCTTTCCTGAGCCAGAAGGTGTGAAGCGAAGAAGCAATCACCTTAGGACACGGCTTGCTAACAGGTGCACAAAATAAATGGAGATAAAAGCGCAGATGCTCACAGACACAGGCCAGAGCTAAGGCCGCCTGATGCTGAGGTGCTGGGTGTGGTCCCCAGGAAAGGAGCTTGGAGGTGCCCCCTGCCTGCCCGGGGTGCACAGCCCCCGTAAGAGCGGCTACAAGACACAGGCTGATGTTATTTTCACTCTCCACCTTCTTTCGTAAAGGCAAAATCCTCTGGATCTCTTTTAGTTGGCGAACACTAATGTAGGTCTTTTATACAAGTGGGGTGGTGTAAACTTTTGGAAAGGGGGGATACCTGCACTCTCACTTTAAAAACCAACAAAGGTGGTTTACATTCCTTCTGTAGGAAAGTTTCCAGGGAGGCCCCACGACTGATGGGCTGTGGGTGGACAAAGGGAAGAGGCAGAGAGGAAGCGTGTCCCCCCATCAGACTGGAGAGGAGGAGGGACGGGGGAGGGCAGGACTCCAGTGGGGACATCGGGGAGCCTGGGGTGGTGGCAGCTGTCCGCCCGCCACTCACGAGAACACAGGCAGCGGAGGGAAGGAAAGGCTGACAGCCTCGGGGACGCTGAGTACAGAGGGTTTACCTTCCACAAGGACGGCGGGGATGAGCTGGCACGCGCCCAGGCAAAGCCACAGTGACCGTCACTGGATGGTGGCTTCTCCTCTGTCCCCCTGGGAGGCCAGGTACCGCTCTCCAGGCTCCTGTCCTGACACGGCTCTACAACTGCCCTGAGAGTCCAAATGCAGGCGGGTCAGCCACGGTTCACCCCACGTGGTGCCCCTTAAGGGCCCCCAGCAGTGGGGTTCAGTGTCAGTGAGGCACAGGTGCTCATGAGCTCTGAGTCCCGAAGGCTTCAGAGAAGTGACCTGTGCACATCTTGCAGGCGCTAAGAAGAGGGCCCGTGAAAGCGTGCAGCCAGGCCTCCAGGTGGACGCAGCCGTCAGAAGTCACTGAGGCCCGAGGATGGATGCTGTGGACGCCTAGCCCAGGCTGGACCACGCAGGAGGCAGCACCATCTCCAGGCCGGCACAGGCTGGGGGACACGGCTGTACCAGGGCTCGGCGAGCTTCTCCCGCAAAGACCAAAGGCAGCCTGATGCTGGGGCACACGCGCTACGTCACAGGTGAAGGCTCTGGAGACCCAAGCTGGACCACTGGTAAATGCATGTGTAAACCACATGCAAGGCAGCTAACTCAGTTCCAGAAAATTAATTTTTAAAATTAAACAAAGGGAGAAGAGCTGATCAGAGCTAGGACAACATTCATGCCCTAGTAATAATGGGGTTTAAAAACGTGACTGTGTTTGAATAACAAAAGGAAAAACTTGCTGTAACAACTCATTACGCAGCTACGCGAACATCCTTATTGGCTGAAAGACAGAGCAGCCTGGCAAAACCATTCCAAAGTACATACATGCTGAGTGTTTAAAGATCGCCTTAAATTCGGAAATAAACATGTTTCCATTAACGGTGCTGCTCCTTCTTTTTTTAACCAGCCCTCCCCTCTCTCTCTCTCCGCATCTCCGCACCTTTGCTTTCTCTGCTTCCTCCAGGTGTGCATCTGTTGGGGGAGGCGGGGGGCGGGGAGGGGCTGGCTCAGGGACCAGCCTATGGGATGGCTGCCTGTGGGTGAGCGCACAGGTCGGGCCTGGCCAGCTGTGACTGTGGAAAGAGGATCAGGTCCCAGGACACAGAGGGAGGCTGCCCTCTCCGGGGTCTCTGTCCCTGGACTGTCCTTAGGCAAAATTCATTTCCTTACAATTAAAGCCAACTGGGCCTTTTATTTCTTGCAGCCAAACGCATCCTGAAAGAGCCCGTGAAGCAGAAGTCCCTGATTTGCTCTGGGGGACCCCACTAATCCTGGCCCCCCATTTGCCCTGGGGTACCCTACTAATCCTGGCCCCCCATTCGCCCTGGGGTACCCCACTAATCCTGGCTCCCCCATTTGCCCTCGGGTACCCCACTAACCCTGGCTCCCCCATTTGCCCTGGGGTACCCCACTAATCCTGGCTCCCCATTTGCCCTGGGGTACCCCACTAATCCTGGCTCCCCCATTCGCCCTGGGGTACCCCACTAATCCTGGCTCCCCATTTGCCCTGGGGTACCCCACTAATCCTGGCTCCCCATTTGCCCTGGGGTACCCCACTAATCCTGGCTCCCCATTCGCCCTGGGGTACCCCACAAATCCTGGCGGCTGGTGGTGCTGTTCCCGAGGTGTCAGAGCTGCGGGGTGTGGCCGCCCTGCTCCTTCCCCATCACTGGCTGGTGTTTCCAGAGGCCACAGAGCCCGCCCTCCTCAGCCCACCCAGTCCCGGGCACAGTGCTGCCCCCAGGCCGGCACACCGAGGAGGAGCGTCAGCCTCCCACGGGACACCAGGGCCTCTCTGAGAGGCTGTCACCTCCCACGGCTGTCACCTCGGGACTGGGAGCCAACAAGGGGCTCCTGCTTGGTGGATTAAGAGCTTCCGGACCATCCGCCCTCCATAGGATAAAGGGCTACTGAGAACCACGTGTCGAGCTCCTGCCACTTCGCATACAAAAGCATCCTTCCCCACAGCAAACGCCAGTCTGCACTGTGCCAGCCTGCACTGTGTTTGGAGAGCAGCTTCAGCCCTCGCAGGAGGCCCAGTAGTCTGGGGTCTCCTCCAAGCCCAGTGGGTGCAGCGCTGGGGCCCTGCAAGGGACAGGGAGGACCCCGGGGGCTGTGGACTCATCCAGGCCAAGTTCACGTCCTGCCTCTGTGTCTGGCCAAAGTATTGCAGCTGCTGGGCCATGGTTTCCCCCATGGAAAGTCTCCTCCTTGCCGTGTGCAGAAATGCTGTGACACTAACCACCGTGAGACAGATGCTAAAAACCCCAGGACCTTCCCAATGGGCTCAGGACCTGCACGTGACCCCTGTCAACATCAGCCGGTTCACAGGCAGCCTCTGCTTGTCCACGCTGGAAGGGAGGGAAGGGATTCCTCATGCTTTCTGGTGACCCCCTTCCAGACACACGAGTTGCCCCTCAGAGGATCTAATCCAGCCTCTGCCACTTCACAGGTTCCCTCCACGGTCCACATTCATCCTGATTCATCACTTTTGCACGTGTGTGTTTACAGAAAGTGCTTCTCTGAAAGGTCACCTGCTGTCCCCACTCCGAGGGCGACGGTGAAAGACAAGGGCTGGGGTCTGTCTCCAAGGCCGATGGGAGAGGCTGCACCCACACAGCCCGGAGGGGTGGGGCTGCCGGGGGACGCTCAGGTCCAAGGCTGCTGGGACTCGTACAGGGCCACCTGGGGCAGCCCACTCCCCACAGGGGCCTAGACGAGGCTGCGCCTGTGGCTGACGGAGAGCCCTGTGATCTCCGCCCCTTCCCCATCCTCCTCCATCCTCCTCCACATCTGGTCCCTCCTCCACTTGGGGTGGGGCGGCTCCTGTGTTGTGGGTCCTCCTTCTCAGAGGACAGCGGCCTCCAAGACAGAGCATAACAAAGCAGCTAACTCAGGAAACCTTCTGCTGCAGCAGAGGTCGGACCTGCTTTTCTGCAAAGATCACCTTGAACTTTTGACTCAAGACCCATTTTTAATCAAAGCAGCCCTTCTCTCTCCACGAGCGGCCCCGGCACCGTCTTTCCCAGTTGCACACGCACAGCATCGTTTTTTAAACCCTATTTAACATAATCCTTTCTAGACCTGGGCTGACATTCCAGCTTGTGGAGCCCCTTCTGCACATCAGCTCCTGTAAGCTATCCCTGAGTGCCCCCCACGTGCCAGGCCTGGGGGACCACAGCCTGTGGGTCCACCTGAGTCCGGGCAATGTGCCAGGTGGGCATTAAAGATCCCAGTGGATCTGACGCACACTTAGCAACGCACGAAGAAGGACTAAGGTCCTCTGGGTCCACCAAGGCACCGAGAGCCAAGGGACACTCACCACAGAAGCCACGGGCACCAAGGGGACTGTGGGATGAGGCTCAGGGAAGACGCTCCGTCCCACGGCTCAGAAATCTTTGCTGGAACCGTCATCGCTGTACACCTGACAGCTGGTCTTTTCCAAATGAGTCACAAAGGACTTAAAAATGCCTCGGTGACTTCTCCCACCAACACTCACTTTCCTGATGCTAATTTAATTTCACTCCCCTCTAGAGGTAAGAAAGTTATCACTCAGAAAGAAGTAGTTAGGTGTCTGCATTTCTGGTAAATCAGTGATGTGATGTTATTAAACTAAATCACTAGATAAATGATACGTCATCACATAAATGATGGAATGACGCTTGCCAAAGATCTGGACCCGCAGGTAAGACCCACTCGTCTGTTTGTGATAACCCAGGAAGACCGGTAGGCGCCTGCAGACACTATGTAAAATTGTCCGGCCACTGTTCCCAGACTATCATGGGCAAAGCGGGCGGTTTCTTCCGACACACCCCATACATCATTCCCGCCACGAATGAACAGTTCTGTGCTCTCGCACTTCACTGGCAAAGCCCCAGTGCAACCCAAGCTAAATGTGATCGACAGACTCTGGTTTAAAAATATTATCAAATGAACCAAATGTGGCTGTTTTAAAATTCATATAATACAATAAAAAATGTCTAAGAGAGAGACCCTCGGACCTCACACAAGGCCAGTGACCACCCACCCCTCCAGGGGGACCCATGCAGGAGGAGGTGTCACTGGGCTCGGGGCCCCAGAGACTTCCGAGGAGGGTCAGACCTGCCAGGCTATGACTGACGGGCTCGCGGGGGTCGGACATGTGAGCAGGGGCAGGGCGGGTGCCACAGGTGATAGCCAGGGCCCACATGGGGGCAGAGGCAGGACCCCAGCTCCAGGGGTGGGGGGATGCAGAGTGCGAGAGGCCTGAGAAAGTCAAGGGCAAGGTGGGCAAAGGTCAGCACAATGTCCCCCACCATTCCATTCCCCCACGCTGGGTTTAAGCTGGAGAACCAGGATGCTTGTACGAAACTCAGCTATTCCCACCCCCATGGCCGGGGCTCCCATAATATAAGAATTCAGGCTCGTGGCTCAAACAGACGCTTACTTCTCATGGTTCTGGAGGCCAGGAGTCCAGGGTCAAAGTCCCACTGGGTCAGGTTCTAGAGAGGACCCTTGTGGGCTTGTCTGCAGCCGTGTTCTTGCTGTGTCCTCACGGGTGTGGAGCAGCTTTGGTCTCTTCTGCGCTTCTTCTGAGGGCACTAATCCCACCACGGGGGCCCCACCCCATCACCTCATTTAAACCCACCCACCTCCCTAGGCCTGAACCTAAAGCCATCACAGTCGGATCAGGGCTTTAACAGAGGAATTCTCTAGGGACACAGGCATGCAGACCACACAGACTTGGTAGGTTCAGACGAGCCCAGGATGCCTCTCCCATAGCATCTGGCAAGGACATGGCCACAGGGTGGACACAAACCCAGGGCAGACTGGGCATGGCCGGCCCAGAGACATCTGCACCCTATGGATGCCTCATGCGGAGGACGCGGGAAGTCGGATGGCACCGTTACATCACATCACAGCGGCTGCAGACTCACACCTGCCCACACCTGCTCACACCTGCCCATTCCCACTCACACCTGACCACTCCTGCTCACTCCCACCCACACCTGCCCACTCCTGACCACATCTGCACACTCCCACCCACACCTGCATACTCACGCTCACACCTGCCCACTCCCGCTCACACCTGACCACTCCTGCTCACTCCCGCTCACACCTGACCACTCCTGCTCATTACCGCCCACACCTGCCCACTCCCGCCCACACCTGACAACTCCTGCTCACTCCCACACACACCTGCCCACTCCCGCTGACACCTGCCCACTCTCACTCACACCTGCACATTCCCACCCACACCTGCCTACTCTCACTCACACCTGCACACTTCCACCCACACCTGCCCACTACCACTCACACCTGACCACTACCGCTCACATCTGCTCACTGCTGCTCACACTTGCTCACCCCCGCTCACACCTGCCCACTCCTGACCACACCTGACCACTCCTGCTCACGCCTGCCCACACCTGCCCACTCCCGACCACACGTGCACACTGCCACCCACACCTGAACACTCCCACTCACACTTGCCCACTCACACTCCCACCTGCCCATGCCTGTGCACACCTACCGACTCCTGCTCACTCCCACCCACACATGCTGACTCCTAACCACACCTGCTCACTCCCACCCACGCCTGACCATTCCTGCTCACCCTCGCCCACACCTGCCCACTCCCGCTCACACCTCCCCACTCCGGCCCACACCTGACCACTCCTGGTCACTCCAGCCCACACCTACCCACTCCTGACCACACCTGCAAACTCCCACCCACAGCTGCCCACTCTCACTCACACCTGTCCTCTCCCGTTCACACCTAAGCAATCCTGCTCTCACACACAACTGACCACCATTGCTCACTCCCAGCCACACCTGCTCACTCCTAACCACACCTGCACACTGGTACACACACTTACCCACTCCTGCTCACACGTGCCCACTCCCGCTCACACATAACCACTCCTGCTCACTCCCCCCCACACCTACTCACTACTGACCACACCTGCCCACTCCCACCCACACCTGCCCACTCCCACTCCCACCTGCTCACTCCCGAGCACACCTGCCCACTCCCTCCCACACCTGTGCACTCCTGACCACACCTGCACACTCCCACCCACACCTGCGCACTCCCTCTCACACCTCCACACTCCCGCTCACACCTACACACTCCCAACCACACCTGCACACTCCGCCTCACACCTGCCCACTGCCACTCACACATGACCACTTCTGCCCACACTATCCACTCCTAACCACACCTACACACTCCCACCCACACCTGCCCACTTCTGCCCCCGCCTGCCCACGTCTGCTCACTTCCACCCACACCTGCTCACTCCTGACGACACCTGCATACTCCCACGCACACTTGCCCACTCCCGCTCACACCCGCTCACTCCCACCCACACCTGCACAATCCCGCTCACACCTGCCCACTGCTACACACACCTGCTCCCTCCTAACCACACCTACCCACTCCTGCCCACTCCCTCCCACACCTGCCAACTCCCAAACACACCTGCACACTCCCACCCACACCTGCACACTCCCACCTACACTTGCCCACTCCCGCTCACTCCCACCCACACCTGACCACTCCTGCACACTCCCACCCACACCTGCCCACTGCCGACCACACCTGCACACTGCCACCCACACCTGAACACTCCCACCCATGCTTGCCCACTCCCGCTCACACATGCCCACACCTACCCACTCCTGCTCACTCTCACCCACATGTGCTCACTCCTAACCACACCTGCACACTCCCACACACACTTGCCCACTCCCACCTGCTCACTCCCACTCACACCTGCGCACTCCCACCCACACCTGCCCACTACCGCTGACACCTGCACACTCCCACACACCTGCACACTCCCAACACCTGCCCACTCCCGCACACACCTGCCCACTACCAACCACAACTGCACAATCCCACCCCCACCTGCACAATCCCACCCACACTACCCCACTCTCGCTCACACCCGCTCACTCTCACCCACACCTGACTACTCCTGCTTTCTCCTGCCCACACTTACCCACTCCCGAACACAACTGCACACTCCCACACACACCTGCACACTGCCACCCACCCTTGCCCACTCCCGCTTACATCTGCCCACTACTTTGCACACCTACCCACTCCTTCTCACTCTCACCCATATGTGCTCACTCCTGACAACACCTGCACACTCCCACACACACTTGCCCACTCCCGCTCACACCTGCTCACTCCCACCCACACCTGCACACTCCCGCTCACACCAGCCCACTCGCACCCACACCTGCCCATTACTGACCACACCTGCTCTCTCCCACTCACACCTGCCCACTACCGCTCACACTTGCTCACTCCCGCCCACACCTGACCACTCCTGCTCACGCCCGCCCACACCTGACCACTCCTGCTCACGCCCGCCCACACCCGCCCACTCCCGACCACACCTGCACACTGCCACTCACACCTGAACACTCCCACACTTGCCCACTCCCACACACACCTGCCCACTCCCACACACCTGCCCACTCATGTTCACACCTGCCTACTCCCACCCACACCTGAACACTCCTGCTCACTCCTGCCCACACCTACCCACTACCGACCACACTGCACACTCCCACCCACACCTGCACACTCCCACCCACACTTGCCCACTCCCGCACACACACGCTCACTCCTGCCCACACCTGCCCACTCCCAAACACCACTGCACACTTCCACCCACACTTGCCCACTCCTGCTCACACCTGTGCACACTTACCCACTCCTGCTCACACCTCACTCCCGCCCACACCTGCACACTCCCACACACACTTGCTCACTCCCACTCCCACCCGCTCACTCCCACCCAAATCTGCACAATCCCGCTCACACCTGCCCACTCCCGCGCACACCTGCCCACTCCCGGCCACACCTGCCCACTCCGACTCACACCTGCCCACTGCCGCACACACCTGCTCCCTCCTGATCACACATACCCACTCCTGCCCACTCCCTCCCACACCTGCCCACTGCCACACACACCTGCTCCCTCCTGATCACACCTACCCACTCCTGCCCACTCCCTCCCACACCTGCACACTCCCACCCACACTTGCCCACTCCTGCTCACACCTGCCCACTCCCACTCCCACCTGCCTACTCCCTCCCACACCTGCACACTCCCACCCACACCTGCACACTCCCACCCACACCTGCACATTCCAGCTCACACCTGCTCACTGCCGCTCAGACATGACCAGTCCTGCCCACTCCCGCCCACATCTGATCACTCCTGCTCACTTCCACCCAAACCTACCCACTCCTGACCCCACCTGCACACTCCCACCCACACTTGCCCACTCCCGCTCACACCTGCCCACTCTCACTCACACCTGCTCACTCCCACCCACACCTGTGTGTTCCCATTCACACCTGCCCACTCCCGCTCACAGCTGCCCACTCCCAACCACACCTGCCCACTCCCACCCACACCTGAACACTCCTGCTCACTCCCGCCCACATGTGCCCACTCCTGACCACACCTGCCCACTCCCACACACACCTGCCCACTACCGCTCACACCTGCTCACTCCCGCTCACACCTGCTCACTCCCACCCACACCTGACCACTCCTACTCACGCCCACCCACACCTGCCCACTCCCGACCACACCTGCACACTGCCACTCACACCTGAACACTCCCACACTTGCCCACTCCCACTCACACCTGCCCATGCCTGGGCACATCTACCCACTCCTGCTTACTCCCACACCTGCCCACTGCCGCTCACACCTGCTCACTCCTGACCACACCTGCCCACTCCCACCCACACCTGCCCACTCTTACTCGCACCTGCCCACTCCCACTCACACCTGAGCACTCCTGCTCACTCCCACCCACAACTGACCACTCCTAACTCCCACCCACACACACGCACTCCTGCTCACACCTGCACACTCCCACCCCCACCTGCACACTCTGGCTCATACCTGCCCACTACCACTCACACATAACCACTACTGCTCACTCCCACACACACCTGACCACTCCTATTCACTCCCACCCACTGTTGACCACACCTGCACACTCCCACCCACACCTGTGCACTCCCTCTCACACCTGCACACTTCCACTCACACCTGCACACTCCCACCAACACCTGCACACTCCGGCTCACACCCGCCTACTGCCACTCACGCATGACCACTCCTGCTCACTCCTGCATACACCTGACCACTTCTGCTCAATCCTACTCACATCTACCCACTCCTGACCACACCTGAACACTCCCACCCCCACCTGCCCACTCCTGCTCAAATCTAAACACTCCTGCTCACTCCCACCCACACCTGCTCACTTCTAACCACACCTGCACACTCCCACCCACACTTGCCCACTCCCACTCACACCTGCTCACTCCCACCCACACCTGTGCACTCCCGCCCATACCTGCCCACTACCGCTCACACCTGCACACTCCCAACACCTGCCTACTCCCCACAACCTGTCCACTACCAAACACAACTGCACAATCCCACCCCCACCTGAACACTCCCACCCTCACTAGCCCACTCTCGCTCACACCCACTCACTCCCGCCCTCACCTGATCACTCCCGAACACAACTGCACACTCCCACACAGACCTGCACACTGCCACCCACACTTGCCCACTCCCGCTTACATCTGCCCAGTCCTGTGCACACCTACCCACTCCTGCTCACTCTCACCCACACGTGCTCACTCCTGACAACACCTGCACACTCCCACACATACCTGCACACTCCTGCTCACACCTACAAACTCCTATCCACACCTGCACACTCACACCCACAGTTGCCCACTCCCACTCACTCCCGCCCACACCTGACCACTCCTGCTCTCTCCCGCTCACACCTGCCCACTCCCGGACACAACTGCACACTCCCACCCACACCTGCATACTGCCAGCCACACTTGCCCACTCCTGCTCACACCTGCTCACTCCTGCACACACCTACCCACTCCTGCTCACTCTCACCCACACGTGCTCACTCCTGACCACACCTGCACACTCCCACGCACTTGCCCACTCCCGCTCACACCTCCACTCCCACCCACACCTGCGCACTCCTGCTCACAGCTGCCCCCTCCCGCTCACACCTGCCCACTCCCAAACACACCTGCACACTCACCCACACTTGCTCACTCATCCTAACCACTCCCACCCACACCTGCACACTCCTGCTCACTCCCACCCACACCTGCTCACTCCTGACCACACCTGAACACTCCCATACACACTTGCCCACTCCCGCTCACACTTCACTTCCACCCACACCTGCACACTGCTGCTCACAACTGCACACTCCCGCTCACACCTGCACACTCCCGCTCACACCTGCACACTCCCACCCACACCCGCACACACCCACACAGACCTGCGCACTCCCGCTCACACCTGCACACTCCCACGCACACTTGCCCACTCTTGCTCACACCTGCACACTTCCACCGACACCTGCCCACTACCGCTCACACCTGCCAACTCCCGTTCACACCTGCTCACTCCTGCTCACACCTGACCACAACTGCCCACTCCCACCCACATGTGCCCACTCCCGCCCAAACCTGACCACTCCTGCTCACTCCCGCTCACACCTGCCCACTCCCGCCCACACCTGCCCACTCCTGCTCACTCCCGCCCACACCTGCCCACTATCGACCACAACTGCACACTCCCGCTCACATCTGCACAATCCCACCCACACTTGCCCACTCCCGCTCACACCCGCCCACTCTCGCCCACACCTGACCACTCTTGCTCACGCCCACCCACACCTGCCCACTCCCGACCACACCTGCACACTGCCAGCCACACCTATACACTCCCACCCACGCCCACTCCTGCTCACACCTGCTCACTCTTGCCCACACCTGACCACTCCTCACTGTCGCCCACACCTGCCCACTTCTGCTCACTCCCGCCCACACCTGACCACTCCCACCCACAGCTGACCACTCCTGCTCACTCCCACTCACACCTGCCCACTCCCGCTCACACCTGACCACTCCTGCTCACTCCTGCTCACTCCCGCCCACTCCCGCTCACACCTGCCCACTCCCACTCACACCTGCTCACTCCCGCCCACACCTGACCACTCCTGCTCACTGTCGCCCACACCTGCCCACTTCTGCTCACTCCCGCCCACACGACCACTCCCACCCACACCTGCCCACGCCCACTCACAGCTGACCACTCCTGCTCACTCCTGCTCACACCTGCCCACTCCCGCTCACACCTGCCCACCCCTGACCACACCTGCCCACTGAGCAGCTGTCAACTGGTCACAGAGAAAGAAAGCCAGAGCACAGTGGAGGAGGCCTTGACTCATCTGAGGGGTATCTAGACCACTTTGGGCAACAAGGGTTCTTCCTTTCGAGTGGCTGCTTGAATCTTTCACTCCTTCCACCACCCTGACTAGTGAATACAGAGGCTTCTGAAGCCCCCCTGTGCCCAGCTCCTTCCAGACGGCTTACACTTTCCTCTTTCCCACTTGACCTCGTCCTTCCAGTGAATGAGGCGGCGTTAGGTGGGCCCCATGTGTCCAGCACACTGTGTCCATTTTTATTCCATCAGAGCTCCTGACTGGACGCTGACCTCACTGCTTCCTCTGACTTTGCAGGAAGAGAAGGAAGAGCACGTTTCTCTTGCCCTCAGGTAAGTGGCAAAGGAGGGGCCCCCGCTCCCATCATGGTCACTGAGACTGGGCGGGCAGCTTGAGGCTGCCAGGCATCGCTACTAGCAGCACCAACAAAACACGCATTCAGGAGCTCAGAACCCAGTGCGGTCAAGAAACATCCCTTTGAGCCAGTTAGCAAACAACGAAGAACACCAAGTTTCTACACGTAGGGCTAAGTGTGGAACATCCTTCCTGGTCGCCGGTCCCAGAGGGCGGAGGAATCTTGGTGACAGAAACTCAGGCACCAATGCAACGTTCTTGTGGGGGAACTAACTCTGATCCCAAGTAAAACAGCAGGCAAAATCCCTGGGTTTCCTGATTCTGCTTACAGAGTTGTACAGTCCACGGGGTGGAGGCCGGTTTTCTTGCCAGCCGCTGCGAGAGCCAGATAATATTTTCATGGTCTTATTTTAGGACGGGTAATGTTGTAAACAACCTCAGCGTCCAACCCACAGACAGCTTGTCTAGACCCTTATTTGAAGCAGAAGGTCACCAGGCAGGCAGACATCCCAGACGGACTTCAGGCATGTGATGAGGGCTGTAGCCTGGCCAGCGCTGGCCGCGGAAAGGGACCCTGACCTCACCTCTGAGTGCTGATACAGGGACGGCGCAGCCCGCTTGCGAGGCATGAGGTCAGAAGGCAGCAGCTCTCAGGAGCGGGCGAGCGTCAGGAGAAACGTCTCCCTCACAAGAGTGCAGACCCCGCATGGTGCAGGGGATGGATATGCAGAGAAAGAGGATGTGCGACCTATCATGCTTGAGGACAACAAGGGTGGAAAAGTGCAGAGGAGAGTGGCTCCACCAGAAAAGGCAAAGAGGCTTCTGAAATACACTCACTGAAAAGAAAGAACATCAAGGGCCCAGGAAGACCTAGTTTAGTGGCTAAGATCAGAGGTCCCAGATCCTGGTGTCAGGTGCTGCCCAGCTCCACCACCCACAGCGGTCCCCACCAGCTCCACCACCCACACCGGGACCCCCACCAGCTCCACCACCCACACCGGGACCCCCACCAGCTCCACCACCCACACCGGTCCCCACCAGCTCCACCACCCACACCGGGACCCCCACCAGCTCCACCACCCACACCGGGACCCCCACCAGCTCCACCACCCACACCGGGACCCCCACCAGCTCCACCACCCACACCGGGACCCCCACCAGCTCCACCACCCACACCGGGACCCCCACCAGCTCCACCACCCACACCGGTCCCCACCAGCTCCACCACCCACACCGGGACCCCCACCGGCTCCACCATCCACACCGAGACCCCCACCGGCTCCACCATCCACACCGAGACCCCCACCGGCTCCACCACCCACACCGGGACCCCCACCGGCTCCACCACCCACACCGGTCCCCACCAGCTCCACCACCCACACCGGGACCCCCACCGGCTCCACCACCCACACCGGGACCCCCACCAGCTCCACCACCCACACCGGGACCCCCACCGGCTCCACCACTCACACCGGTCCCCACCGGCTCCACCACCCACACCGGGACCCCCACCAGCTCCACCACCCACACCGGGACCCCCACCAGCTCCACCACTCACACCGGGACCCCCACCAGCTCCACCACCCACACCGGTCCCCACCAGCTCCACCACCCACACCGGGACCCCCACCAGCTCCACCACCCACACCGGGACCCCCACCAGCTCCACCACTCACACCGGTCCCCACCAGCTCCACCACCCACACCGGGACCCCCACCAGCTCCACCACCCACACCGGGACCCCCACCAGCTCCACCACTCACACCGGGACCCCCACCAGCTCCACCACCCACACCGGTCCCCACCAGCTCCACCACCCACACTGGGACCCCCACCAGCTCCACCACTCACACTGGGACCCCCACCAGCTCCACCACCCACACCGGTCCCCACCAGCTCCACCACCCACACCGGGACCCCCACCAGCTCCACCACTCACACCGGTCCCCACCAGCTCCACCACCCACACTGGGACCCCCACCAGCTCCACCACCCACACCGGGACCCCCACCAGCTCCACCACTCACACTGGAACCCCCACCAGCTCCACCACCCACACCGGTCCCCACCAGCTCCACCACCCACACCGGGACCCCCACCAGCTCCACCACCCACACTGGGACCCCCACCAGCTCCACCACCCACACCGGTCCCCACCAGCTCCACTACCCACACCGGCACCCCCACCAGCTCCACCACCCACACCGGGACCCCCACCGGCTCCACCACCCACACCGGTCCCCACCAGCTCCACCACCCACACTGGGACCCCCACCAGCTCCACCACTCACACTGGGACCCCCACCAGCTCCACCACCCACACCGGGACCCCCACCAGCTCCACCACTCACACCGGTCCCCACCAGCTCCACCACCCACACCGGGACCCCCACCAGCTCCACCACCCACACCGGGACCCCCACCAGCTCCACCACTCACACTGGGACCCCCACCAGCTCCACCACCCACACCGGTCCCCACCAGCTCCACCACCCACACCGGGACCCCCACCAGCTCCACCACCCACACTGGGACCCCCACCAGCTCCACCACCCACACCGGTCCCCACCAGCTCCACTACCCACACCGGGACCCCCACCAGCTCCACCACCCACACCGGGACCCCCACCGGCTCCACCACCCACACCGGGACCCCCACCGGCTCCACCACCCACACCGGGACCCCCACCGGCTCCACCACTCACACCGGGACCCCCACCGGCTCCACCACTCACAGCTGGGCCTCAGTTTCCCAAATGCAGACTAGATGTACCATTTGTACCTCTCAGGTTTGATTTGAGAAGTAAATGTTATCTATATAAATAAACACACAAACCACATAGAATGTTGTTTTCGCCATCTTTGTTGTTGTTATTATTATTATTGTTATTGTTAGTGCCATACCCCACTGTGGAACATCACCGGGTCCCCCTCCCAAGCCTGCAGCTCACCCTGGGCCAGGCCCTGCCAGCCAGGAGGGACGGAACTGCCAGCCCACCCTTCTGACAAGGTGATGACTGGCGATTTGACCGTGGATGACTTACTGAAGCTCTGCCTGTCTCCTCCCCTGGGGACAATGTGTGTATCACAGGCACCTCGAAACTGCTGGTTTAAAAGTTGGCTGTCACCTTCTGGGTCAAGTCAAAATCCTTCTGCCCTGAGTACATCCTATTCAAAGTCAGGAATGTTACCAACCGTTCAATTACCCTCCAGTCCCGGTGCCCAGGGAAGCCCAGGTGTAATGCCTCATTGATCCAGACGAAGATGACGGTGGTGAACTAAAATTCATCTTTCAGCATCAAATGATCAGTACTATTATTTTTTTACCATTTTTATAAGACTCTTTCTATACCATATAAACATCTAAGACATCCTAAATGTTGTTCCTAAATCATTCCAAAGTGGCATTTTGGCCAGTAAAGGAAAAAGCTTTGCCAGGCAACAAGCCTGGTAGCAACAGGAGAAGAGCAAAGACCCCACAATGTCCCTCCTTTCTTCCCAGAGCCACGAGCCAGCTCGTCTGTCCTAACTCCGCCCGCGAGCAGCCTGGCGTTCCAACCAGGGGTGGCTCACCTGCTTCGCAGCAGCCGGGCCAGGAGGTAAGGAGCCCGGCGTGAGCGCAGGGGGGCTCCCGGGGCCGCAGAGCTCGGGGAAGGGGTTGGGGATGGCCGGCAGAGACGACGTCCTCAACTGCTGGTCCTCCTGCTGCAGGCGCCTGCAGGAGAGACAACGCCCGTCAAAAGCTGCCGTCCGCTCAGGACCCAGGGGTCCCACGTCTGGGAATCTGCCTGGAAACCCGAGGGAGGGACTTGGATGAATGTTTGGACACCTGTGCCCACACCACACCGCTCACAACCGTCAAAAGGAGGGAGCAACCAATGGCCCACTGTCCCAGGAACGGTGACACAATGTGGTGTAAACGTGCAGCGTGGCATCACTCAGCCTGCACGGGGAAGGGGATTCTGACACGTGCTACAGCACGGATGAACCGTGAGGACGGCACTGCAACGAGGCACCTGGAGCAACCACATCCAGAGACAGAAACAGAGTGGAGGGCCAGGGGTCGGGGACAGGGTTTCAGATGTGCAAGGTGTGCAAGTCCTGCAGATACAAGACACAGAGGAAAGAGAGGAGGGCCCTTCCTATAACCGCTGGGCCACCTGCCCAGGAGCTTACTTGGACGGTTAACAAACCCCACTCCTCTGTAACAGCCTCCTGGTGACAGAAAACCCAGGGGACGCATGAGTCCTTTGTCACACAGAGCAAAGGTGCAGCCATGCTCACCTTCAGGACCTCCCAGCCCGGAAGTACTGCTAACCAGTGACTCACCGGAGAATGTTCTACTTTGTTTTGAATTACCGCACAAGAGGCTGACTTTCTGGTATCCTAGCTTCACAGAAGTGCGCAAAGCTTCTCTCTTTAGGAGGCAGTTTTGAGCATTTTAAAAGTCCTGTCTTTTTGGGCAGGGAAATGACTCCATGCAACACTATAAGGCTGGATCCGTGTCATCACACATTTGCGCAAACCACAGAATGCACACCAGCACGAGCCAGCCCCAGGGTGAAGCAGGGGCTCTGGGTGGTAACGATGGTGCTGAGGGCCGTCGGTCACAACAAGGGTGCCGCCCCGGTGGGGGTGTTGATGGAGGGGGCTGAGTGTATGCTGAGGGGAATGGGGAGAGCATGTGGGAAACCTCTGCAGCTGCCTCTCGATTTTGCTATGAACCCAAAACGGCTCTTAAAAATAAAATCTTAAAAAAAAAAAAAGGTGCTAATTGAAAGAGGCCAGACACAGAAGGTCACATATTATATGATTCCACTTGTCAGAAATATCCAGACCAGATCAATCCACAGCACAGAACACAGATGGACGGTTGCCAAGGGCTGTGGGGAGGGGAAAGCAGGGGGGGCCCTGCTCAGTGGGTGGGAGGTTCCTCCGGAGATGGGGATACTCGGGAACTAGACAGGGTGGTGGGGGGGGGGGCGCTGCACAGCCCTGGGAGTGTCCTTACCGCCACCCAACACACACTATGAAGTGATTCAGTCTACGCTGTGCAAATTTCATTTCAGTACATTATTTTAAACATTGAAAAACAAAGTGTTTATAGCGGTTCACAAGTATCACCCAAAGCCAAACCAAGGTATATCAGACAAAGCCGAAGAGTCCCATTCAAGAGGCCCGTGGCCAAAGGGTACTTCGCTCCACAAGAGACACAGGAGGCGGGGTCAGGGACCGGGAGGAAGGGTGGGACCGCACTCCTCCACCCATCCAGGTGCGAACACGCCCCCTTCACTGCAGTCCCTCCTCCTCCTCCACCTGTCACCCCTCTACTCTCCAGTTTCTGCTCTGTACCTGCTCTCTTCAGACGTGTGACAATCTCTGGGAAGTCCTCGGCAGGGCAGACCTGCTCCTTGGGCCCCTCACCTGGGTCTGCATCTGGGGTCCCCACTCACCAGGTATGGGCCAAGTCACCTCCCCCGGTGCCTGTTTCCTTACCTGGGAACTGAGGGTCACCACGCCCGCACCTAGTAAGGCTGCAGTGACCGTTCCATCAGCTACTATATGAGGACCCAACAGACTTATACACAGGAGGTGCTCAGCAAACATAGGAAATCCTCAGCAGACCCATTTACAAAATGAGTCTCTGGGGATCCTATATTGGTTGTCCCATTTTTTAAAATGCACCTGAAGATGAGAAACGATACGACAACGTGAGAGAATGTCGCTGAGAAGAGGCTGGGCCCGGGACCGGTGCCCGCTCTCTGGAGGGAGCGAGCCTCCTGCCCTGTGCCCATCGAACCCTGGGATTCCGTACCCGCAGCCCCTGGGCAGAGGGACAAGTACGGCCAGGACTCCAGACTCAAGGGTCCTGGACAACTAACTGGCAGGGAACCAGGCCTTCCCGCACCCCCGTCCTCTGCCTGGTCCAGCCTCGTGCACCGTCACTGCGGCTGCCACTCCATCCTCCCGGGGCCTCCCCGAGGCCACCACGGATGGGTGGCCAACACACCCCAGACCCAGAGAAGCTTGCAGGAGAAAAGAATGTCTCCCCCCAGCCTGAACTCACCAGGAGCTCAGAACACAGGGGTGACGCCCTAGGGAGCAAAGTGGCACATACACTGGAGGATGGATGTGACAAAGTGACAAAGGGCAGGACGCCGAGAAGCAGTGACCCCGGGCCACCCCGGCCGCTGCACCCCACCTGCAGACACTCGGTCCCCGCCCCCCGAGACACAGCTGGCGACCTTGGGCAAGAGGGGCATCTGGCTGCAGAAGACATAGGATGTCGGGCTGGAAAGAAGGCTCACAGAAGTTTCCAGAAGCACAGCGAACACTCCATCCCCACAAGGAAAGGAGATTCCCAAGAAGACGCTCCAGCCCGACAGACGTCCCGGCCACAGCACACCGCACAGCCTCCCCCGAGAAAGCCCAGGGAGGCAGCAGGTGTCAGTCACCCCCTCAACCTCCCTCACCTGAAAACCTGCCAGAGCCAACGCGGGCCCGGGGTGGGGACCGCGGAGAGCTCGTCTGCTGGATTTCACAAAGGCCTCCACCCCCAGAAGGTCTCCCATCGCCCCCATTCACAACCACTGCCCCGACTTCTCCCACTCCCAGGCAGACAGACAGAGCCAAGGTGCCCCCAACACTCTGTCGCCCCCCCCCATATCCACAAGCTGACAAATCTCATCCACCCCCCATCCCCGGTAGGGCAGTGCCACTCTAGGCTGGTCCCTGAAACAGCTTCCAAATCCCCCCCACCCGACCCCAGGCTGCCAGAACTACCCACCGAAACCCAAATCCAAGCCTCACTCACCTGCTCAAACCCTTCCCCCGTCTCCCCCCTTGGAGGGGCTCCCAAAGGCCTCTGGATCTGGCCCTACCTGTTGGGATCTCTCTTCTAACCCTCTCTGTGGAGGTCTGAGCGACACACAAAGCCGTGCGTATTCAATGTCCACAACTGGACGAGCTTGGAGAGAAGAACACGCCGTGACCCGGCACCGCAGTCTGGCCGTAAACATCCTCCAGTGTTCCCGCCCACCCTCCTCACTTATTTATTGTTATTACTTTGTGTGCGTGTGTGTGATAAGAACACGTCACACGAGACCCGGCCCCGTAGGAAGCTCCTCAACACGCAGTGCAGCGCTGCTCACTCAGGCCGCACTGCACGGCACGCCGGCAGGCCTCGTCCACCGGGTCAATCTGACCCTCTGGACCCTCCGACCGGCCCCTCCTGTCCGGCCCCCGGCCCCCCCGCAACCCTCTCCGCTCCCCGCCTCCACGCTCCTGACGCCTTCAGGCTCCTCGTGGAAGTGGAATCGCGCAGTAACTGTCCTTCTCTGTGGGTGCCATTTACTCGGCACACGGCCCGTGCTGCCCAGCAATGGACGAACGGACGGAGAAAACGTGATACATACACGTGGCACGTACACACATACACTCAGCCATAAAAAAGGGAAGGGGATCCGGCCACTTTCGACACCAGGGCTCATCTCTCCTGCTCACGAAATCTCTTCCCCCACCCTTCAGCCCCTGCTCACCCTGCAACACCCAGTTCAGAGGTCTGCTTCCTCCAGGGAGCACTCCTCCACTCCCCAGAGCCCCTCCCTCCGGTCCCGGCCTTTCCACGGAGGCTGAGCCTCCTCCACCCGGCCCCCGGGGGAACGGGATCCGGTGTCTGAGGCCGCACGTTTCTGACCAGCCCCTGGTCCCCAGCCCCACTCTGGGCAGTGAGGCCTGGGAGCCCCCCGTGGACTGCCGGGCCATTCGTTCGTTCATTCCAGGGCGGTCTCCGCTGACGGGGTTTCCGCACATCCCACCGACCTGGCACAGAGCGGGTGCTCACGTCATGTAAGTGACCTGAACTGAACCAGGTACCGGCAGGTACCCCGGCGGCCCTGCTAGACAGAGGGAAGGAAGGGGCCCACCAAGCTGAGCCCGGCGCCGTGGCCCCGAGACCCACCCCTCGCTCCTGGCGGGGAGGCCAGGGCCCACCTGACGGCGAGGATGTGCATGGGCTGGGACCGCTGCAGCCTCTGCCGCGGGGCCACCTGCCCCTGCAGGGGCCTTGCTCCGGGGGGCCGGCCGCGGGCATGCTGGCCATTGTGCAGGAGGGGCGCCGTCTCCGCGGCCGCGCACAGGCTCTCCAGGGACGCGTCCATGTCGTTCACCAGCGTCTCCAGGTCCACGTCGTCCTCTGTGCGTCGAAAGGGAGAGAAAGACAAACGTCAGCAGCAGCGAGGGGCCCCGGCCAGGTTCCAAGACTCACACCGTCTTAAAGTACGACGTGAGGGTGGAGGGCGGTAACTGAAACAAGCACACATTTCTATGAGGAACCAACTGTGTCACCACATGTATGGATATCTGTCGATACTCCAGAAGCAATCCAGTAATGACAGCCCATCTGCCTTTCCCATCTGCACGGGAGACCCTCTCGGGGCATCTGCTGGGGTGCAGGGGGCCACGCACAGCCTGAGCCCCGACCTCAGCTGGCCAATCGCAGGGGCGCAAGGAGCCCTAATGAGGCCAGTCAGGGCTTCTCCCTTCCCCGAAATTCCAGAAGAGAAGCAGGGAGACAGGAAGGGAGCAGCACCCGACCCTGATCCCAGCCTCGTCTGCGAAGGCCACCAGAAGGGCCGCAACCGCGGCAGACGGGCCCCGAGGGTGACTGCTGGTGAGACCCGCACCTGCGGGCCTCGGGGTGCCCGAGAGCCAGAGGGAGGCCGCCTTCACACAAGAAGGCCTGAGGCCGACGCAGAGAGCGGACGACAGGGAACGCCAGAAAGAGAGGTGGGTAGCTTTACGTGTCGGTGTAGCTGAAGCCGGTCAACCATCATTCTAGACGCTTCCGTGAAGCTATTCTGAGACGAGAGTCTAAGAGAGACGAGGACAACGAGGGCCCCGGGAAGAGGGGTGGCGGCTCTTCCCGGGTCTGCAGCCTGCGGCCCCGCAGACGTGCACGTGGACGCACGACTGTGCGAGTCGACTCCTCACAGTAACCGCCCCAAACACACGCTCACGCACATCCCGCGGGCTCGGCTCTGGAGATCCGTCCCTTTCTAACAACACAGCCGACGCGACTGAGGCTGCCTCTCACGAGTAGGTCACAGGTCACCCAATTCACAGCCCATCTGCTCCCCCGGAGCCCAGGGGACACCCAGGGAACACACCAGAGCTCAGGGCCCAAGACAGCCAGGCCTCGCCCCACCCGAGGTAAGCGGCCCCCGAGGGGCGGGAGAGCCCCTGCTGCCCCACCCCTGCCCCTGTCCTGCGCCGGCCGGTTCGGGGCCCAAGCCCCAGTCCCGGGTCTCCACCCCTCCGGGTCTGCAGCTCTCACTGGAGCTCACAGTGGTGCCAGGCCAGCAGGTGGGCGTGAGGAACCAGTGAGTCCTCACCTGCTCTGTAACGGAGCCTGGCGCAGGGTAAACACTTGGTCGATGTTATTTATTTGCTCTGTTTCATTTATTCCTCACAAAACAATGCAGGGTGGTGCCTATTAACCTGGTTTAACAGCCAAGGAAGTCGGTCCAGGTTAGTCAAGTAACTTGCCCCAGGTCACACCAGCAGTCAGCAGGGAACCTGGAATCTGAAAACAAGTTTTGCAGCTGCCAACGTGAGCTCACCAGGTGCGCACTCCATCAGTGAGCTCACGGAACTTTCTGGAACACTGACCTCCCTGCCCCTCCCGCTCCCCCCACAAATGTCTCCGATGCCTCTGCTTTGTTCAGCCTCCCTGTCTCACGAGGCAGAAGGGCAGGAGGAGACAGAAGGAAACAAAACAGAACAACAACAAAAGCCAGCCTAGAAGGCACAGAAGCCGCAGGGTGCAGGGGTCGGGTCAGCGGGGGTGTTTAGGATCAGGGAGTCTCTGGTCAGGTGCGGGGGGTGGAGTGCAGGTACGGAGAGATCCAGGACGAGGCAGGAAGACCACAGAACACCCCTCTCCCAAGGCCCCTTTACCCTCCAGGCAGTGGTGCCCGGAAGAGAGGTCTGGGGAGCGTCTGGACCAGACGAGAGACGTTACAGTCTGCAGGCAGGCCCTGCGGAGGACGGACAGACAGACACAAGGATGGCCCGGTGGGGGGTGGGGTGGGGGGTGGGTGGAGAAGGACAGGCGGCTGCTGAAATCGCAGCAATGAGAGTGCAGTCCCACTGGAGCCAAGGACAGAGGCCCAGGCGGGGTGGGTGGGGCAGAACCTGGGAAGAAGGGGGGTGTCTGGGGGGGGGGGGGTTGCACAGAGACCCCGGCACCCGGGGGAGGGCTGACGGGGGAGAGGGCAGAGCCCCGCACCTCCAGGCCTGGGGGGGAGAAGGAGTCGAAAGATGCTGCTACAGCTCAGGTTATGCGTTGTCTAGTATTAATCCCGGGGCCGGATATTAAAAGGACCAAGCGCTGAATCGATACTTCATAATTAATTACGGTGAACTCGATCATTAATCCATCACAAGGGAGAACGTGGGAGTCAGCGGGCAGGGCTCTTTCTCAGAGTCCCGGGGGCAGGTGGGGAAGAAGAGCCAGACCCCTGCAGGGGGTCCCCCACATGCCCGCGGGCCCCTGGTCCCTGCGGGGCCGCTGGGTGCAGGTCCTCGTCCGCAAACTAGGAAGCAACATCGGCAAGGACAAAAACCGTGGACAACGGCCACCCAAAGAGAGCCGTCGTTGAACAGGAGAGAGCTCGCCTAGTCATCTGACGAGGAAAAGTATGAGTTGTACCAGAGTTCCCAGGTCGGAGCTTCGGGAAAGTTCTAGCATGTGTCCATCGTGAAGGCCACTCGCCTCCTTTACTCACATGTGGCTGATCTGTAATCGCTGCTTAAGTAAAACTCTGTAAAACAATAAGTCCACGTGCCACCCTCCCTCACCTTAGTAACAACTCAGTATTTCCATCTAAATGGACCATCTAAGAATCAACAGGATGAAACACCAAGTCCACTGGAATTATGGAGTTGGCCTTGGCTGTAGACAAGTGGCCTTGGTGTGGACAGGCGGCCTTGGCGTGGACGGGCGGCCAAGGGAGCACAACGGGGGTCCGATGGTGCTTCACCAGCGGCGTCTCCTACTTGATTAACATGCGGAGAAAGCCCAGCAGAACGCAAAGGCCACTGTCTTCCTGGCTTTCGCCCGGCTTTAGAAATCAAACAGGAATAGCGCTCTCGCTCTCTGACAGATTTCAGCCAAGAAAATAAAAGGTCCTATCCCCTCAGGTGGATTTTCCTTCGAGTCACTTCTTCCCTACGCATTTCTGAAAGCCCTTGGCTGTGCCCACGGGGGCAGGCCTCTGTGTCTCCTGTCCTTTTCTTTCTGTTCCTTCTCCCGCCAGCCAGGTCCTTCCTGGGCCACCCCGCGCTGCACTCAGGTCACTGTGCTTTCAGGAACACGGAGTGATTCTGACGTCATTCAAAGTAAATATAAAGGCAAATTGGACGTAAGCTGGTAAATATAAAGGTAAAAGGTGTAGGTGCAATGCACGCCCTAAAGTGCTTTAACTCTCCTCTGAGGTGGGTTATTGATAAAACCACTTTCTACGCTAATACATTTAATGGTGAATCTGTTAGAGCCAGGTGAGTCATTTAACATTCACTTGGTAGGTTAGAATTTTCATAAATCAACTCCAACCACTATATTGGCATGTTTCAAACTTGCCTATTTTCCACAGCCCTTAGAGCAAGAATAGAGACTAAAACATCCTAATCTAGGACAAACTTTAAAAATTTCCTGTGGGGTCAGTTAGCATTTTGTCTGTTTAGATAATAACATCACTTAGCGTTGTCTGATTCTACTTAAACTTTGTTAAATTCTAATAAAGACTGATAATTAAATCTTCCTAACAAGGGTTTTAAAGGGTTGATTCTAAGGAGGACGCTTCTCCTCCTTAGTAAAAAAAAAATTACTACACTGAGATTTTGCTGGAATGACATTCAGTTCTTTCGAATGTTCCACGAGCCAGTCCACTGTGGAGCAAGGCTGCCCTGCGTCTCTCCTACACGTGGGGCGTCTACACGAGTGCACGTGGATCGGTGCTCACCCACGTGAGGAAGCCTTCCCGCAGCGTCGTGCAAGTGGCAGAATCAAACACCAGGGCGTTAACAAAGCAGAGGCTTCTGGAAAGGACTGTTAAGATGAAGTGTCTACAGCTGCTACCTTGAGGCCAAAGTTTCTGCCGTGAGCCGGTACCTCTGAACGGAGTCCTGCAAGGGGGAAGGGACACAATTCTATACGTGACGTTCCACTCCATATGGATTTGGGAGGGTATATTTACTGGACAAATGTAGGTCAAACAACATGGCTGTAAATCAAGTTATTAATAGTTATTTTCCTTCCTTAAATAACCCAGTCCTAAGCTGGCCAGAGACTTTTGTCCCAAACGTCTGAGTCGATCATCGGATCCCCAAATCACAGGTGTATCTGGTCTCACTGTCATCTTTAGCAAAGGAGGCTCGTTGAGGTCTAAAATGAGTACAAATTCGGTGAAACACATTCATGTTTGGATTACTCCGGGAGAATGTCTTCCAGAAGCCAAGCCAGCAAGAGGGCAGGCTGCAGGCAGAGAGGAGAGAGTGAGTCACAGGAGGACCTGACTGGCACCACCGCCTCCTGCCACCCCCCCGGACCCCACTCGCTCCACTGCCCCCTGCTTGGTTCACAGCGCCCTCTAGTGGCTTCTTTAATTAGATAGTAAAGATGACACTGGATCCGCTTTATGAAATTATTTTGGCACCTTAAAGAAATGCTACTTGCACCACGTGTGCGCCAGATGCATTCTTCCTGTCCTTTCTTTACGGACCCACGGAAGCCTCTCCCCCGTCTCCCCCCATTTTCACATATGAGGCGCACGCTGAAGTAACAGAGAGCTGGCAGGGCAGGGCACCGACTTCCTTACAAGGTTCAAACCCTAGAGGGTGATAAAGAAAATATAAAAAAATAGATGGCATTTATAAGGCTGGGGTAAGAGAAGAAGTATATATTTTCATCTTCCTCCATGGTTCCTGGCACACAGCTCCTAAAATCCTTGTAATTTCCTAACTGATACGAGTTAAGGGGAGCATCTTTGTTATAATATCTGGCCCTTTTCTGTTGTTGTTCCTGAAATAGCTCCCGAGCTACTAGTAAAGGTGAAAGAAGTGTGTTTTGTTAATCATAACAAGCCCCTTTCGACTAGGTCTGAATTTATGGGAATGAGGTGATTTCTGGAAAGCCCCCAGATAAGCACTTGATAGAGACTGGCTGCCAGGGGGACCAGCTGTGTGATTAGAGGCTGGGACTTTTAGCCCCACCCCCGAGCTCCAGGGAGGCCAACTGCAAATGGCCAATGATTTCATCAATCATGCCTGTGTGATGAAGCCTCTATAAAAACCCTACAAGACTGGGCCTTGAGAGCTTCCAGGGCGGTGAGCAGGTGCGGGTGCTGGGAGGGTGACCCAGAGGGCAGGAAGCTCCGCCCCGCCTCCCCGGGTACCTTGCCCTCTGCACCTCTTCATCTGGCTGTTCCTGAGTTGTACCCTTGACAACAAACTGATAAACTAGTGAGTAAACCGTCTTGCTGAGTTCTGTGGGCTGCTCCAATAAATGATCAAACCAGGTACGTAGCATCAGAATTGAACTAAATTGTAGGACAGCCAGCTGGGGTGGGAGAATTACTTGGAGTAATTCTAAGAACAAAAGTATTCAGGGAGTTTTCTTGACAGCACAAGACCAGAAAATACCCCAGCACATGCGCAAAGGCCAAAGTTCTCACACATTTCTACCTGGACAGGAACTAAAGGCCCAGCCTGCAAAAGCACTTTCAACCTAAACCATGTTCCCCGGGCAAGCTTCTTTTGTTGACCTCTAAGCAGTTAAAACCTTGTACAAATATAACTCAACATGCTACTGATATACCTTTTTGCACACCAATTCATCTTCAATCCTCATGTATTCTAGTCACGTGTATTTAATTTTTAGTACGTAGAGGTGCTTGGACATAAGTAAGCAGAATAAGAAAATGAAGTATTACACCATTAGAGTAGTCTTTTCTGTTCTGATTCATGATATTTAAAGATATTCAGCCAATATAAAAGCAAATCACCTAACCCCAACTCCAAATAAAAATACAAATGCAACTCCCAAATCCTGTCATTAAACAAACACACAAAACCAAGGCTTTATTTCAGTGGTTTCTTGGGCAGGCAGGACATAAAAACCCTCAGAATTAGTCTGTCTGGCATATGCACAGAAGTACATACACAGCACTGGAGAGATTCACAACTCCTGATGTCTTCCATGTTTACAAGAGAAACGTTTTCCCAACATGCGGGAAAACTGGCGTCCTTTCCTGTCTACCACCACCACAGACTACAGTAATTGCCAAGTTCAATGTCTATTAATTGAGAAATACAGGTCAACAAAATGATTAATTAAACAACCTGTAAGAATTTGCATTTTTTTTTTCATTAGGACCATATATATATATATATATTCGAAAAAGTGCTGCCTATACTTTTTGGGCGGCTGTGGGGCTCAGAGGACCCCCTCTCCCAGGACCCACAGGCCATGTGGGTGGAACCACCGCCCAGAGCATAGTCAGGGTCAGCTGGTGACAGGAAACTGGACAAATACACACACACACCCTGGGACCAATCCAGTTAGACAAAGTGAACATTAAAACAACCCTCCCGGGCTTCCCTGGTGGCGCAGTGGTTGAGAATCTGCCTGCTAATGCAGGGGACACGGGTTCGCGCCCTGGCCTGGGAAGATCCCACATGCCACGGAGCAACTAGGCCCGTGAGCCACAACTACTGAGCCTGCGCGTCTGGAGCCTGTGCTCCGCAACAAAAGAGGCCACAATAGTGAGAGGCCCGCGCACCGCGATGAAGAGTGGCCCCCGCTTGCCGCAACTACAGGAAGCCCTAGCACAGAAACGAAGACCCAACATAGTAATCAATCAATCAATAAATAAATCTTTAAAAAAAAAAAACAACCCTCCCAATCTGCTGATGCTGGGCAATCTGTACCTTGCTTTGTATCAATAGCTGGTAGCCTGATTATTTTTCTTGGAATGCCTTTCCTTCTGCTAATCCAGATGCAGGACTGTGCACTCAGAAAGGGAACGTGCGTAGTTAGTTAGTCGTGAGTCCAGTTCCTGGAGAGCTCCGGCACTTTCTTCTGTTCTTTAGGAACTGCATCCAGAACCCCTCCCTAGAGCATCCCACAGCAAGTGACAAAGCCAGCATCCTACCAGGCAGCCCTGGTCGATAATACAGAGTACGTAGACCGCCAACGCTCTGCCTGCACGACATCTGTAACCTGTTTTCCTTAAAGCCACATTTAGGTCTACACGTTCTGTCTAAAGAAGCACCACCCCTTATGACTGCTTAAGGGTCTACAGCTGTGACTTAGCACAATCAAGAGGCGATTTAGACGCAAACCCTTGCCTACAACCACACAGATGAGAAAGGCTGTGGGCACTGCTTAGAGGTTTGTGCATTTTATGTTAGGTATGTTTTACCACAATTAAAAAAAATAATAATAGTGAAAGCATTTTTTAAATTGGAATGCTTAATATTCTCAAATACATTCACTTAAGGTCTTCTCCTGGCTGATCTACTTGGGTGCCTTTAAGAAGCCCTCAACCCTAAACCTGCCTGCCTGGAACCAATGCCACGTGCTTGGACCTCACGGGCAGGGCGTCCTGGGCTGCCCCACCCTCCCCGGAGCCCACTCCAGGGGACGCCCTGCCCACCCGCTGGCCTCAAGCCCCATCCGTCTGGCGGACAGGTGCCCCCTCCCCGATTCTGCACACCTGTGGTCCTCACTCGTCCCCAGCATGAGCACCAGCCCCCGCCACTGCTCTCTGCCTGCACACGTGTGGCTTCCTCCACCAGCAGAAAGAAACGGTATGGACGTCACTCCTGTCAGTCATCACAGGGGTGGGCTCCTGGGGTCAGTGCAGGTGGCCCAGGGTGACAAGTGGGGACAGGAGTTCAGTGTGGAAAAGAGGCAAGGGTCCTTCCCAGAAAAGAAATATTTCATCGAAGCGATGGATGCAAGAACCTAGGCAAGAGGTAAAGCAAGATTCAGGAGGTGCCTAGGCCATGGAGGCTGAGGGCCACGGCGGGGGGGTCCCTGGGGCTGGCTTCTTGGGTGACCGGCCAAGGACGCCCAAGCAGACTGGCTCCTGAAGGCCCAGGACCACCACACTCGTTTCCCGAGTTACACGAAACATGAATTCCTCTTCCCAGCGAACATTAACTTTTAGTACACACGTGCATGCTTCCCCACCAACGCCGTGGACTGCAAAAGGTAGGTACTCAACCATACCCGTGTGCATCCTCTGATAAGGGGCTCATGTTTCGATGGTTTGTGCAGGGCCTGACCGTCAACGGAGGCTGAACGAATAGACCCGCAGAAACACAGCCGGCCGGCATCCTCTCACAGCCCTGCCAGCCGCTCTTCACCCGTCTCCCCGGAGCGGCTGGAAGGGCCCGGATGCTGGCTGCAGGGACCCTCAGGGAGGAAGCTGGGCTCCATCTCACCACCGGGTCTGTGACAGCCCAGGAGGCTGCAACACACGGAGGGCAGGACGCGGCACTCCCTCCGGGGCAGGTCAGAGTCAGATGCAGACATCCTAGCAGCCTGACAAGCCAGCTCCACCACCACCGCAGACAAGCAGAAAAGTGATTAATGATGAATCACTCCGGACTCTGATTCCCGTGAGATGTACCTGTTCAGTCTATGTCTTAGGAGAGAGCTGCAGAATAATTCTACCCAAAAAACAAATAAAGAAAACGAGGAAAGCTACGCATTCCACTCAGTGATCCCATTCACTGAAATTCAAGAACTGGCATGGGAGAAAAGAGCGTTAAGTTTCCCCCTTTCTTGGATTTTTATCCTGTCACACTGTTGCCAGGAAAGACCTGGACATCACATAAGTTTCTTTCAGGTCTTTTAAGACTGTTTGTTTTCTGCACCTTGGAGCACAATTTTCCAGGACCGAAAAGTTACAACTGCCAAGCAAGGACCAAGGACCCGGGCTACAAATTGCAGAAAAAACTACAGACTCTGTTGTGTAATCTCTATTTGTACTATTAGAGGACAATTTGGGGGAGCGGGGAGAACGAAACATACTCACAAAATATCGCTCAAAAGGGGCAAAAGATTAATTGCATCTTTCTCAAGTCATCCTTAGCAATTTAATCTTTTTCTCCTCAACCTTCTGATTTTGATTCCCAATTCTTCTATTACATCATAAATCAGGGCAGAAACCTGGGAGCAAGAAACTATGCAAATAACTTGTCATTCTGGAAGGTTCCCATTTTCCATTAATCTTAAAAATATTAATCCAAGAACACTGGAATTGAACAAGGAAAATCCAGGGCACAGGCCAAAAGCCTGTCACTCACTGGCACCGTGATTGCAAACAGGCAATTTTTTTAAAGGTAAGTTATCTTCACTACCCCATTCAACATTAACTCTCTATGACTCTGTGCATTTACCTCCATAAATGTAAAATTCCTTCATGGAACCCATGTTTTTCTTCCTTCAACAGATATTGACTGAGCACCAACTACATCTCTGACGTTGGTCCAGCTACTGGAAATACAGACATTAACAAAAGAGAAAAGAATCCCACCACCTAAACGTAACGAGGTGAAACTTCTTCCACCACCTCTGGAAAAATAATCCCCTCGGTGAAGAAGCTAAAACCCACTCCGGTGTACGAGAGGAGGAGATGGAGATATTCCAAACAGAGACTGGGCTCCTCGCGGAAAGGGGGGACCTCAACCCCAACTGAGCGTCTCACAAGAGAGGTTAGGGGCGTGCGGGCAGCAGAAGCGGCACAGAGGACACTTTGTGTCCTCAGATGGAAACAGCCTTGGTAGAGTTAATGAACTGCCCAAGCCAGAAAAGTATCCTAGAGGACAGACACTCTCCCAGGACGGCTGTGCTCACTACCTGTCAGAAGACGAGGACTTTACAACAAGATCTCTGTTATGTAAGGCAAGACGGTCAAGCAGAGGGCACTCAGCTCTACGAAGAGCCCAATTTCTCAGGCATCAGGATGGGGAAACTCCTTCCAGGAGAACGTACCAGGCAATTCCAAGAAATGGCACATCTCCCGGAACTGCAATGCCCAGGAGAGAGGCGCTGTCTTTGCAGGATGTGATGGAAATAGGGCTTAAGTGGAAAGATGCAACGTTCAGGAGGGGGCCGGCAGGTCTGGGATGATGGAGATCCATCCCTCTGGAATCTGTCTGATGAGCAGGACCCCCTGGGAGGCTTGCTTGTGAAAACAGGTTCCTGGGACTCACTTGGATTCATTCTGCATCCAAATCTCTGGAGTCGGGTCAAGGAATGAACAGAGTTCCTAAGCAAGGGCTTATGATTCTTATGAAAATGGTTTGTCAACCAAGAGAAATAACAGTACACATATAAGCGGAACCTTCTGAATAACACCCCAGCAGAAGGAAAACTCAGGACAGTCTTTCTCAGAATTTGGGCCTCGATGGACATGAACTCTGAAGGAGCAAGCCCAGAGGGAGAGGTTGCACATGCTGGATCCATGAGAGAGGGCTTTGATTTTCACTCTCTCTCTACATACGTAACATTGCATTTATTAATGATGAAGACACACAGTAGCTACCAGGTCTGGCACCAGGGCTTATGCCAGGCATATCTTGTAGGTCAAGCAGTTTCTAATCTTCCTACCAAACCAGCCAAGTAGGCATTTGTAAGATTTCAGATAAAAAAGCCAAGACATAGGGTGACTCAGCTCTCCCAAGATGAAGACGGAGGTCAAAGCCAGCTCCAAGGGTGGACATCCTGCTTCCCTGGTACATTATCATTTTAACTTCCTTCAGTTTTTCTCCCTAAACTTTCATTTTAGTTTAATTTCCTATGTACACATCATTCTTTGTCACTAACCTTGAGTTTCCAGAGGCTGGACCTGGCACGTTCGTGTGCCTTTTCCCCCCTACCTAACTTCATAGCTGGCACACAGTAGGTGGTCAGTAAATGTCAGCTGAGTACGTGGAAAATGGAGTCACCAGCCTCCATAAATCAAGCTGTAGAATTTTCCAGAAGGTCAGACAGCCAGGCAGAGTTCCCAAACTCTCTTGGGGCTGCTGAGTCCCCCGTCTGTTAGTTCCCTGGAAAAAGGCCCACCGGGTAAGTCACACCCGGGCCACCAGATGAATACATGCCAGAGGTTCTAATTCCAGCAGGGATGGAGGACCGTCTGAGGCCCAGGGGTCTCCTGCAGGAAGCATCACCTGGCAGGCCGGGCCTCTGCCCGTCCCTGTGAGCCTCCCTGACCACGTCAGGCCCACCTGGCCATCCCCAAGGCCGCAGGGACCACAGAAGGATTCTGTCCCCATTCAGGACGTGCAGGCACCGGCACCCACACAGTGCAGAGCCAGAGGGGACGATCAGTGAGAAAACACGGCAACCGGTGTCACTGAGAGTCAGTCCATTAGCTGCACGGAAGGCAGACACCGTCTCCCTACGATGCAGACCTCTAGCTGGCCTTGTGTCGGCAGCCCCTGGGGTTCACTACACTGCGCCCCCCAAACAGGAAGCATTCGTGACGCGAAGGTGCCTTCGGCCATCTGACACACAAGCAGATGGAGTCCACTGGGATGATTTTTCAAAATATATCTCAAAGGTACCCTTGGAGGTGGAAGGATTAACAACCTGTGCCCCCATCTCCTCTCGTCCCTGCCCCCCGCTCCTGAAAAGGTCAGGACTGTTATTAAAGTCTCTCTCAGTCAGAACGAGGCCCAGGGTTGAGCAAGTGTTGGCTACCCGCCCCTGGCAGGGGCCCAGTTCTAAGGGAGCAGCAAAGGGCGGTGGGAACCACCAGGCAGGCTCCCGGCTCCGGGGCCGGCGCCCGGTTACTTCATTCTGCGGAAGCACCTGCTCCTCCCAGGATCTCCGAAAGGGTCAACTTAGTCATGTACCTGCAGGGCCTGCCCCCAGGTAAGGAGCTGAGATCTTCGAGGGCCTTCCTGGAGACAGACTAACGCACAGCGGGGTATAGAATATTAGCAAATATTAGACACGTGAACAAGTGATGCTGTAACCTTGCTGAAGTACTTCTGAAGGCAGCAGTACATTGCGTCCTGAAGATCGGAGGGTTACTTTTCCTTATGGAAAATCTCTAGCTTGAGATCTGCCTTGGGGGATAGACCTTACAATTATAAAAGAAAAATAACTCATTCCAAAAAAAAATTTTTTTTTACCTGAAATGGCTGGTTAATTGCAGTTAAAAAAATAAAGTAATTTAGATAAAGTGTAATAGAAAGGAAGACATATATTGTTAGATTTCAGGAGCTAGGATATTCTAGTTTCCTACCTAAGAGCAATCTAAAGATATTCATTCATCAGGGATCTTAATAATGAAGGAATTATATCTAAGTTGTGCCCCGTCACTTCTAAAAGGGATTTATACTTCCTTGGACGAAAAGGTCCATGTGTTATGTGACCAATACATTAAAAAGGACCCACTGCTTCCTGTTGCATCCCTAGGGCCTGGGCCCCATGCCTGGCGTGGCCTGGACAAACAACAGATATTTGTTGAATGCATGAAATGAATGAAAGAAACAGCACAACTACATCGAAGAGCATGAAAAGCAAAGGCCCCAGAAGAACAGAAGGCATTGTGGGGAAAAAGCCTCTCGTGGAGGGCGGGCGTCCTGACAGCCAGAGAAAACAAGAAACATGAATGGAGCCCAATTATCCGCTCAAAGGAAACAGGCAAGAGTGACGTGAGCTGTCAGAGCATCAGGGAAGCGAAGGCCCAGAACAGCCGAGACTTGAGAAATTACACAGGATGACAGCGGGTGTTTCAATTCTGCTCCAAGTGAGAACCAGGAAGGGCGAGGTCCGCCGCTTGCCTGACCCTGGGAGAGACAGAGTGAGAGCCGGCGCCTTGATGCCTTTCTGTTACCTCTTCCTTATGGAGACGAATGATTGTCCCAGTGGAAGGATGGAAGAAGTGTAACGGAAAGGAGACCACCACCCAGGATGGGGTGGGTGGTGACCGTGGGATCCTACCCACTTGGCTGCTTTCAAGAACAAGGAAACTCCAGTCCCTACAGCCAACAAAATCTCAGTTTGAGGACCTGAAAAATGTGAGGAGTCAAAAAGAAAGGAAAATATGCATGGACTCTGAAAAGGATGGAGGAGGAACCCTGAGGCAGAGCAGCAAGGTGGTGAGAAGCACAGATGCCAGAGCCCCCGGCCCAGCCGGGTTCCGGCCCAGCTCCGCCACTCTTTTGGGGTGTGATCTGGGCGACTTTGCTAATGCCTGTGCCTCAGTCTCCTTCCCTGTAAATATGGGATAATAACAGTGCCCACCTCAGGACAATTAAGTGCATTCAGTGAGTTAAAACATGACACACAAGTTCTTAACAGGTGAAGAACCTATTTTTATAACAGGGAAGTCAGGTAAACATGGAAGAAACAGAGGACACGACACCTTTCTGATGGGCTATAATATCATCACTTGAAAGGATGCTGCAGAAGCATCCTTAAGGGCTTTTTTTTGCATCTTAACCCAGTCAAAGGTGTTTAGGCACAGGGAAGGGGTAAAAGAAATCAAAACTACATCAGCCCTGGCATCAACATCCAACCAGAGGCTGACATTCATTACAATTCAGGATTTTGTCGAACATTTCTTTCTGAACATTATCTTTGGAAGACAGGCTAGTTTCACTATAAGGAAATGATAGTAAGAAAATAAAAGTTACGTGTGTGTGTGTGTGTGTGTGTGTGTGAGTGTGTGTGTGTGTGTGTGTGTGTGTGTGTGTGTGTGTGTGTGTGTGTGTGTGGTGAGTAAAGCACTGGAGATGTTCTCCATCATACAGTAAAGGGTGAACTGGATGAGAGGGTATCCATGAACCAGGACGCAAGCTCGGTTCAAAAGCAACCTCATGTTACATGAACACAACTTTGTAAATCAACTATACCTCCATTAAAGAATACATTTTATTTTACTCTGGCTATTAAAAAAATTTTTTTTAATAATTTTAAAGAAAGCAACCTCATCTTCTCGGCTGACCTACACCCTCTCATGCATCACCCCCTCATCCAAATGTTCCTGACACCTAATCAGGGGCACCACGAGAAGGGAAGGGCTCCGCTAACTGGTCTTGTCTTTGCTCGCCTGGAATCATCCGAACCCATGGAAGGTAGAGGCAGGATCTCAGGCCCTTTCTGGAACCCACAGGTATATATATGGCATGTGAGTTCAGAAATCCGTTAAACACATATCTATAAAATCCAACTATGGACAAGGCCCTATAGCAGAACCTTCGAGGTGGGGAAGACACGGTTCCTGCCCTCAAGACATGTATCATCTCAGGAGAAAGGGGAAAAATACAATACATAAAGGAACTCTTAGAAGGCAGCTTTTATGTACAGGTGTGTGCTAGCTGTTTCCCCTCAACTATCTCAAAATGCGAAGGTGGAGAGACTTGGCTTTGATTCCAATTTCACCACCATATGACCTCTCTGTGATTTCCAGGCAAGCACTGACCCTCTCCTGCCCCGGTTTCCCTATCTGGAGCTTTGACGACTAGATGAAAAAATGAGACTTGCAGGAGGATTTCTAGCACAGGACTCCAAGGTATCACCATCATCATCACTACTATTGATCTTCACAATAATCATGCAAGATCCGTGTATACAAACGAATAATCTATACTGCACACTGGTTACTAACTTGCCTGCTGTCCCAGGGCAAGATGAATCAAGAGGTAGAAGAGCAGCCCCACACCCGGCCGCCCCCAGCATCTGGTGACGTCGGATCAGCTCCCTGAAGGGGAACATCCAAAACAAGACCATCTTTTTGCATCTATTTTACCATCTCCAGCAAATGACATTCTTTTCTAATTTTGGTCTTCTCTACTCGGCAAACAGTCTTCCATGCGATACTGGGGTTTCTGAAATGGTCTTGGCTCCACATCTTTCTTCTACGCTTACACTGTTCCTAGGGGAAAAAAAAGCACTCCACCAAATACAGTTGTGCACATTAAAACTGCACCCTAATAACCAAAACTTTTGGTCTAAAGAAAACCAAGAGAAGCAACCAAAGCAGAAAAGATCTGTGACGGGGTGACAGGACCACGGGAGGCTGGGGGCCGGAAGGCATCCCTCGATTCAGGGAGCCGAGTTGCTAGATTTCCGAGTCTCCTTCTGAACTGGGGACTGACTCCGTTTCTGGGGTTCACAACCCCAGGGATCGTGGGCGATGTTTTGATCACATCTCAGGAGGCTTGGCTGTGTGCACACACGGCCCCGTCTCCAAAGAGAACACAGTCCCAGCTCATGTGCAGTGACTTTCCTGTGTGGATTTCAAACCTCTCCACTCCTCGGGGCGTCTCTGCTCAGCTGTGGTCTGCTGAGTGGAGCAGGACAGGGCTGGACCACTCAGCTTCAGTGCTGAGCAAGAATGACAATCAGATGCAAGTTGTTTAAAATGAGAAAAGGCCGAACTTCCAAAAACCACAATTCTCTGAAACCTCACATCTCAAAAAATATTATCAAGAAAAAGCTGAACATAGAATTCCCATACTATTAAGCAATTCCACTCCTAAGTATATGCCCAGAGGAACTGAGAGCAGAGACTCAAACAGATATTTGCAGACCCATGTTCCTTGCAGCATTAGTCACAACAGCCAAAAGGTGAAGGCAGACCTAGGGTAGACTGACAGATAAAGTGATAAACAAATGTAGTTTACAGACAACAAAATATAATTCAGCTATCAAAAGAATGAAACTCTCATACATGCTACAACCAAGATGAACCTTCAAAACACTATACTAAGTAAACCAAGCCAGGCACAAAAGGACAAATATTGTATGAGTCCACGCACACGAGGTACCTAGAAAAGGCAAACTCACAGAGAAAGAAGAGAGTAGAAGAGAGGTTACCAGGAGCTGGGGGAATTCTTGCTTAATGGGTACAGAGTTTCTGTTTGGGATGATAAAACATTTTTCAAATAGATAGTGGTGAGAATTGCACAACACTGTGAATGTACTGAATGCTATTGAAACACACATAAAAATGGTTAAAATGGTAAATTTTATGTTATATATATTTTACCCTCATAAAAAAATACATTTTTTAAATACTGTCAAGAGTAATTAATTCCAGCTATTGCAAAACCTCCCACTTTCCAAAGAAGACACATCCCTTTTGCAGCTTGCTGCTAGGAAATGTCTGAAGCATTTTTAACCACCGTCACACAAAAATAAGCTGCTTAGGGGTTAGGAGTGAGCTAACAGAAACCAGGGCATTAAATCCTCTTTGCCAGAGAGAAGGAACAGGTCAAGGAAAGTCATGGCAGATCTTTTATTCTAAACATCAGGTCCCTCGCAAAGGACCAGATCAAACACCTCACAGACACCTAAGGCCTAGAGTTGGAGCACCTGGATGCGTTCAAGATTAAGGAAGCAAGAAAGAACAGCGCTCTGTCCCTGTCAAGTGCTGTCCCGTATCCCAAGCTGTCTCGTTAGGAAGAACTTCCAGCGCGGAGGTGGTCAGGAGAGGAGGGATGGCTCAGGGATGCAGGAGGGCCCCCTCCACCCCGGGCAGGACAGGCTGCAGGCTCCAGCAGGCTGTGCAGAGCCCGGCTTGGGACGGGGCAGAGCCACCACACCGGGAGGGCACAGGCCTCTGTGCTGCAACAGCCAGACGCTGCGAAGCCCAGCCCGCGCACACAAACAGGCACAGGGACACGCGGGGCCGCAGGGGTGCCAAAGGAAGGCTGAGCATGCGGCACCTGGATGCACTTGAAAGAGAGCGAGAGACCTGCGCTTTTCTGCCCCACGTCACAGACCTGGGAGCACAGGCTCCCTCCAGCCCCGGACCAGCCGCTTCCACGTTTCCACGTGAAATGACCGTGCAGCCTCACATACAAGCACAGCATGCTGGCCTCTTTTGCAAACTGCCTGCTCCTGCTTTTTGCCAGTTTTTCTATTCGATTGTTTCTCTCAGGTATAGGATTTTTTACGGTAAACTGAGGATACTAATACTTTGCACGTTATACGCACTGCAAATATTTTTCCCGGGCCAAAGTGTGCCTTTCAGTGTTTTAGATGCTGTCTGTTAGGTTTGTACAGCAATCTGTGTGTTATGGACTCAAACATCTTTCCTTTATGGTTGTGCTAAGTCTTACTTAGGAAGTCTTTTCTCAGCCTGAGTGTATAAAGATTCTCACTACTCATTAATTCTTCTTTTTTTTTTTAATTTTTATTGGAGTATAGTTGATTTACAATGTTGTGTTAGTTTCTGGTGTACAGTACAGTGATTCAGTTATACACATACATATTTCCATTCTTTTTCAGATTCTTTTCCCATATAGGTTATTAGAGAATATTGAGTAGAGTTCCCTGTGCTATACAGTAGCTCCTTATCAGTTACCTATTTTATATATAGTAGTGTGTATATGTCAATCCCAACCTCCTAATTTATCACTTCCCCCCACGTTTCCCCTTTGGTAACCATAAGTTTGATTTCAAGATCTGTGTAAATGTCCATAGATAGAGGAATGGATAAAGAAGATGTGGTACATATATACAATGGAATATTACTCAGCCATGAAAAAGGATGAAATCATGCTATTTGCAGCAACATGGATGGACCTAGAGATGATCATACTAAGTGAAACAAGTCAGACAGAGAAAGACAAACGTCATATGATATTACTTATATGTGGAATCTAATAAAAAATGATACAAATGAGCTTATTCACAAAATAGAAACAGACTCACCGATCTTGAAATCACTAATTCTTATTATTAGACAAAATAAAAAACATTTTGTTTTCCACTTTTAGTCAGTCACTCCTGAAATTGACGGTTGTGGATCACATATGGTAGGAATCCAGTTTGCCCCCTGAAATCGATGGCTGTGGATCATACATGGTAGGGATCCAGTTTGCCCCCTGAAATCGATGGTTGTGGATCATACATGGTAGGGATCCAGTTTGCCCCCTGGAATCGATGGTTGTGGATCATACATGGTAGGGATCCAGTTTGCCCCCTGAAATCGATGGTTGTGGATCATACATGGTAGGGATCCAGTTTGCTTGCTGGAATCGATGGCTGTGGATCATACATGGTAGGGATCCAGTTTGCCCCCTGAAATCGATGGTTGTGGATCATACATGGTAGGGATCCAGTTTGCCCCCTGGAATCGATGGCTGTGGATCATACATGGTAGGGATCCAGTTTGCTTACTGGAATCGATGGCTGTGGATCATATATGGTAGGGATCCAGTTTGCCCCCTGAAATCAATGGTTGTGGATCATACATGGTAGGGATCCAGTTTGCTTGCTGGAATCGATGGCTGTGGATCATACATGGTAGGGATCCAGTTTGCCCCCTGGAATTGATGGCTGTGGATCATACGTGGTAGGGATCCAGTTTGCCCCCTGAAATCAATGGTTGTGGATCATACATGGTAGGGATCCAGTTTGCCCCCTGGAATCGATGGCTGTGGATCATACATGGTAGGGATCCAGTTTGCCCCCTGGAATCAATGGCTGTGGGTCATACATGGTAGGGATCCAGTTTGCCCCCTGGAATCGATGGCTGTGGGTCATACATGGTAGGGATCCGGTTTGCCCCCTGGAATCGATGGCTGTGGATCATACATGGTAGGGATCCAGTTTGCCCCCTGGAATCGATGGCTGTGGATCATACATGGTAGGGATCCAGTTTGCCCCCTGGAATCGATGGCTGTGGATCATATATGGTAGGGATCCAGTTTGCCCCCTGAAATCAATGGTTGTGGATCATACATGGTAGGGATCCAGTTTGCCCCCTGGAATCGATGGCTGTGGGTCATACATGGTAGGGATCCAGTTTGCCCCCTGGAATCGATGGCTGTGGATCATACATGGTAGGGATCCAGTTTGCCCCCTGGAATCGATGGTTGTGGATCATACATGGTAGGGATCCAGTTTGCCCCCTGGAATCGATGGCTGTGGGTCATACATGGTAGGGATCCAGTTTGCCCCCTGGAATCGATGGCTGTGGATCATACATGGTAGGGATCCAGTTTGCCCCCTGGAATCGATGGCTGTGGATCATACATGGTAGGGATCCAGTTTGCCCCCTGGAATCGATGGCTGTGGATCATACATGGTAGGGATCCAGTTTGCCCCCCATCCCCCATGTCCACCACCCCTGGAGGAGTCACGGGCCCCCTGTCCTCAGGGCTCTACCACAGCTTCTCTGTGCTGTACTGAGTTTCCGTAACTGTCTGGGTCTCTATGGGATGTCTATTTGTCTATCCTTGAATCAATAACATGCTTTCCTAACTGTGATGCCTCATAAGCAGCCTTGCCACCTGATGGTGCAAATCACCCCTTCCTGCCTACATGTGCTTTGCTCATCTTCAAATTTGTCTTTGCTGTTATGGAGTTTTCACATGTCCGTATTAGAGGTAGGAACCATCTATCAGGTCACACCAAACGCTTCAAAACTTGCTTGTAACTGCATTCAATTTAAAGATAAACTTGGGAAGACGTAACATCTTCACTATTTAAGTCTTCTCATTTGTGATCGTGGGATAACTCTCCACTTATATAGGTCTTTTTTATGTCCCTTAAAAACATCTTAGAATGTCAAGTAATCTAGTTGAATTTATTTCTAGATACCTTATCATTTTTGTAATTATGTAAGTGGGATTTCTATTTGCATTACACTTCCTGATTGTTTTCTACCGTTGCACAAGGTATTTTTACATTTTATCTGTTGATCTCACCTATCTACCAGCTTGAAGAACTCATTTATTTTAAATGGATTTTCTATTTGGGTAATATTGGGCTGGCCAAAAAGTTCGTTCGGGTTTTTCTGTAAGATAATATCATTTGCAAAGAGGCACCAATTCCATTTCTTCCTTTTGGTGTTTGCACTTCTGGTTCTGTGTTTGTTTTATGACACTGGTGAAGACCTCTTGTGACAGAAGGCCTTTCTGTGCCATTCCTGACTTTCACGGACATGACTCTAATATTTCTCCACCATGGATGCTGGGTGCTGTATATCTTCGACAAACAGACTTTAAACAGGTTACAGAGGTTTCTTTTTACTACAGACAGTCCCTGACTTAATGGTACTTCCACTTACGATTTTTCGACTTTAACATGGTGAGAACGTGATTCGCATTCAGTAGAAATCGTACTTCGAATTTTGCATTTTGATCATTTCCCGGGTTAGTGACATGCTGTCCGACCCTCTCTCGTGACGCTGGGCAGGGAGCCTCAGGGCCCAGCTCACGAGGGTAAACCACTGATACACTTGCAACCAGTCTGGACCCAGACAACCATTCTGCCTGCCACTTCAGTACAGCATTCAATAAATTACGTGAGACAGTCGACACTTTATTGTAAAATAGGTTTGTGTTAGATTTCGCCCAACTGTAGGCTAATGAAACTGTTCTGAAAACATTTAAGGTGGGCAAGGCTAAGCTATAGTGAGTTAGGTGTATTAAATGCATTTTTGACTTAACGATATTATCAAATTGCAATCAGTTTATAGGGATGTAAGTCAAGGAAGATGTGTACTGGTTTAGTAAGAGTTTGGTTGTTACTGTTTGTTCTGTATTATATGAGTGGAGAACTGTATTAAACAACTCTGTCTCCGGTACGATGACCATTTTCTTTCCTTTAATCTTTTCATGTGTTAAATGTGTTCATAGTCTAATGATGGGAAAGCATCCTTGCATTATTATAATAAATCCAATTTGGTCATAACATTTGTTTGTTCTGTGTTTTATTTAAGATAAACTGTTAAACGTGATTGCTCAATACTTTCCACAGACTTTTTGGTTGTATGTTAAAATGTGAAATAGGCCCGTACTTGGATTTCTTGGACTGTCTCTTACAAAACTACAGAACGTTATAAAATGAGTGGGAGAGCTCTTCTCCTCTCTCTCTCTAGCCACTGGCATAAAAAGAGAAATTATTTGTTTTTTGAAGGCTCCGTGACACTCATTTGCAGAATTCCCTGAGCATCTCTGAGGAGGTATTATTTTCTGACTCCATTCTGCCAGATCTTTATTAAAATTTTATATTCCTCCAAGCGTCAACTATGTTTTGTTTCTCTCTTTCAACTATTCTTCTTTATTCCTTCAGGATTCTCCACCTAAAACTTTTGAGTGCTGTCTGTACTCACAGAGCTATATTTTCCATCAGGTCACATAATGTTTAATTCACACAGCACAGAAGAAACCAAATTCTCGGTTTTCTTAGGTAATCTCTAGGCTATTTCTCCTTTCAGATGCAATCAGGTTTTTGTTTTTGTCTTTTTTTAAGACTTTATTTTTTTTAGAGCAGTTTTAGGTATACAACAAAATTGAGAGGGGGATGCAGAGTTTCCCATTTATCCCGTACTCCCTACATATGCAGAGCCGCCCATGAGCACCATCATTCACTAGAATGGTACATTTTTTTTTTACCAAGGATGAACCAACACTGACACATCATAATCACACAAAGTGCACAGCGGACATCAGGGTTCACCTTTGGTGAAACTTGGTACATTCCACAGGTTTGGACAAATGTATCCATAGTGATATCAAGCATTCTAACATCACACACAGTGTTTTCACTGCCCTAAAATCCTCTCTGTTCTGCCTATTCATCTTCCCCCACTGTTGCCTCTGTCTCCATAGTTTTCCCTTTTCCAGAATGTCATTATAGTTGGAATCATACAGTATGTAGCCTTTTCAAACTGGTTCTTTTACTTAGTAATACGCATTTAAGATTTTCTGTGTCTTGTCATGGCTTGATAGCTCATTTCTCTTTAACACTGAATAATATTGCACCACAGTTTATTTACCCATCACCTACTGAAGGACATCTTGGTCGCTTCCACCATTTGGCAATTATGATTGAAGCTGCTATAAATATCTGTGTGCAAGTTTTCAGGTGGACATACATTTTCAACTCATTCGAGCAAATACCAAGGAACATGAATGGCTGTCTCATATGGTAAGAGGATGGTTAGTTTTGTAAGAAACTCTCAAACCGTCTTCCAAAGTGGCTGCACCATTTTGTAGCCCCACCAGCAATGATGAGAGTTCCTGTTGCTGCATAGTCTCTCCAGCATTTGGTGTTGCAATTTTGTCTGTATATTTCTGCAATACATTAATTATCCATTTCCCTCATACGTTCACATTTATTGACATAAAGTTGTTCACGGTTTTCTCATTTTACGATACTTTTTTATCTCTGACATGCTCTTCATATGATTTTCTTGCACGTCCTTCTTCCTCAAGAGTGTCTGTGATTTTGGTAGATTTTAGGAAACACTGGCTTTAGTTGTGTTTCTGTCTATTGATATTTTCTTCATCATTTCAATGATTTCTGATCTTAACTTTTATAATGACTTCCTTCTACATTCCTTAGAGTTATTCAATTTTCATTCTTCTAATTTCAATTTTTCCTCCTTTTAAAGATTAGAAATTTAGTCTTGAATACCATTTTGCAGCATTTTATAATTTCCAAGCTGTAGTACATGCCTTTTTCATTCAGTTCTAAACGACTGATATTTTCATTGTGATCTCCTCTCTAACCATGAGTGAAGTAAGGAGGTATTGTAATGTTTCCACAATATGTTTACATATTTTCTTTTGAACTTTTTCTGTTGACTTCTGATTTAATCACACTGGGTCAAAGACTGTGGCATGCATGAAACAGATTGCATACAATTCAGTTCAACTTTCCATATATGGTCAACTTTTTAAAAAGTTATACAGATTTTAGAGAAGAATCAAGTGTTTGTCTGTTGGGTGCAGGGTTCTACGTATTTCTACTAATTTGAACCTGTTAATACTGTTAGAGATATCCTAACAGTATTATATATAAATAATACTATAAGACTACTATAATTGTATATAAATAATGCTATAATTATAATACTATAATTATATATAAATAATACTCCTCGTATTTTATATTTTCTGTTTGACATCCTTTTTTGTTCACATCTGGTTTTTCGTCCTTTACTGCTTGATGTGGGTTGTTTTTATAAACTGTAGATTCCCTTATATTTTTTTCTGCTAGGTTAGAAACTACAGATTATACACATATTCTTTGAGTAATTACAGTCAATATTTTAGTTGCACCTAATAGTTTAAAATACGTAACTATCTTTTTTTCTAATGTAGTCTCAAGTCATTTTACATTCCTTTTATCCTAACTAGGGTCTTATTATGATTCCATCACACATTTAACACTCATTCCCAATGGCTAATTAACCAAAGTTTTAGTTTAACCTAGTTTTAACAATTCACATAGGATTCAACTTATGACACAGCATTTCCTTCTCGGCTGTTACTCTTTTCATGCTCCAGGCCTTCCTCACCACCCACATTTCTTCTTCTGGAAGTAAAACTTTTAATCATTCTTTTAGTGAGGACTGCCAGTAAGTAATACATTGCCTCAGCCTTCATCTGAAAGCTTTGTTTTGCTTTCACAAGATGTTGGTATAAAATTTTAGACGGACAGTTCTTTTTCCCTCAACACCTTAAAAATCTCCTGCATTGTCTTCTGGCTCCTCCTGGGCCCAAGTCGGCCATCCATCCAATGGCCATTCCTGGGTTGTGAAATCTGCTGTTTCCCTTTGGATTTTCTCTTGTCTTCCATTTTCTGGAATAATGCTAAATGCTTTTAGATGTGGATGAACCTTCATTTTTCCTCTTAGTTCTCTGAGTGCGGTTGGGGGGCTCTGTCTCCTCATTTCTGGCCCGTTCTTGGCCAGCATCTCTTCAAACCCCACCCCCATTCCCTCCACTCTCCTGTCCTCACGTGTGTCTAAATGACCGTGTCCAATGGCCCGTCCACGTTTTCCCAGGACTCTCTGGGCTAGTGGGAGGTGACTCCAGCTCATCCATTCTCTTTAGACCAAATCCAGCATTTTGGAAATGCCAATGGCTATTCATCTCATTTCCAAAACTTCTCAGGGACTCTCTCTCACACACCCCGTTCTTGCTTCATTTCTTCCCATTGTGTTTCACAGTTTCTTGTCCTCTCTAGTGGATGTTATTCTTGCTTTCATCTCCAGGGCATTACAAACACACTTATCTGCACGTGTAAAGTGGCAATCTCTCGATCCTGGGAGCTGCGCTGCCTAGTAGCAGACTGCTTCCCGTGCTGGGAACACCGGCGTGCAGTGGCACCTGGGCTGGGCTGTGCTTGTGCGTCCCCTGCCCACCCTCCCGTGTGCTGGGGTATTGGGACGCTCGGGGACCTCCTCAGGGGAGGCTGCAGTGCTGCGGGGCCATGCCAGCTGCCTGGCCGTAGGTCCACATGCACTGTTTTCCAGGGTCTTTCAGGAGGGGGCGTGCCCCACCCCAGCTCCCAGCGAGCTGCAGGAGCTTGGCCCCTACTATTCCCTGGGACCTGAACCGCTGCCGTCGGTGGTGGCTTTGGGACCTGCAGCCTGTTGGGCACGGGTGTCGGCACTGCTCACTGCTCTGGGGGCATCTCCGTCCTGTGTCTGAACCAGGCTGAGTCCTTTTGATTTTCCTGTTTTATGTGCCATGTGTGCAGAATTACTGAAGACTGGGGGGAAAGGTGGTCAATGTCATGAAGGCTTAAAAGCCTGAACTGTCTGGGGAGCTGAGTTCAGCCTGGAGTCACGTCCGCTCACTCCCCCAGGCCCAGCCGCAGCTGCTGAGACACGCAAACCCCAGGTCACTCACTGTAACCAGTGAGATGTAATAAGTTAAGATTTCCCTGAGTTTCAAAGCCGACGTGATCAAAATGGTACTCCTCTCGCATCACCTTGTGTGAGAGTTTTCTAAAAGGGCACCCTAAAATTATGCTTGACACAGGAAATCCCGACAGCTTTTATAAATCTTCTAATGCTTGAAAAAACATCCTTTTGACTTCATGGCCAGCTCCCAGACTTCATTTTTGCTAAATGTCATCCTCTTTCTCCTTAGGCAACTAAGAAAATCTGATTATTCTAATTCCTACCAGCTCTAAACCCTACAATTTCTGATACTTAAACTCTCTAATAATCTCAACCACCACCCATGTGTGCTTTTCCGGTCCCATCTCATGATCAGACCAATTCTCTTCCTAAGCCCTGTCCTACATCAAAGCTTGGGTTTATTAGACCTAAGTTACCAGACCTCGTAACCATTTAAGACGTTCCCTTCTTCCCCATGGTGATCCCATCAGAAACTAACCAGAAGGAACAGAAGGAAGCCTAGGAAAGTAGAGAACTGCCAAGAGTACCTACACGCAAAACTAGCTTAAGTGCAAATAAGAATGCCAAAATCAAGAGGGCCCCACCATGGAGGGGCCTCTAAGGTTGCCTTGAAGTTAAATCCTGGGAAAATTCACATGAAATCTATCTGGAAGTTTTGCTCACTGAAGTTGGTTCATTGAAAGAAAACTATATGAAGATGTCATAACCAAGTATTTCTCTTTTATAGAATTTATTTTCCTTAAAGGGGAAAAGAAGAGCTAAGGTCAGCATCTTCTTGTATCAGAGCCAAGGACAGTTTCTTAGAATACGAAGCCTAGCATCGCTGCAAAGCTGTAATGAGAGTCAGGGCCTCTGTGTCCGGGCGCTTCTGTGACTCCGTCCTTACCTTGGTGATTCGCCAGCCGGTCGGGCGGCGCTGGGAAGCCGGGTCCTGCCAGGTCTCCAGGACGGCGAGGAGACGTCTGCTCCACCTGGCCCTGGGGAGACAGGTGCGGAAAGGCTCTGGTCAAAAGAAGCGCTTCACACGGGTCACATCCACCACCCCCAGCATTTCTTTTCTTTCTCCCCCCCATTTCTTACTTTTTCAATTTATTTACTTTTTTAGTTTTAAACGACAGTTGTTTAAAATAACGCTGTAAAAGGAAAGTTAATCATAAAAAGGGACAGCCTGCTGGCTAGGGAGTTGGAAGAAAAAGTTACTCTTTGTTTTTGGCTTAAATTGCTTTCCCTAAATAGCAATTCAAGAAGAACTACTGTCAACTGCAGGGTTTAAGCCATGAATGTAAAGAATTAGTATTCCATGGAGCACAGGCAATCTCCTGTAACAATTACTGGTGATCAAGCCCTAGGCGGTCTGTTACCTGGGAAGGAAATGCCCAGCGACTGTTTTATAATTGGACCCTCCACAGAGCATCTGGAGCTCAGTGGCACTGCAGAAAGAAATTTTCCTAATAGTATAGATTTATTCAGATTAAAATTTTTTCCTACATCAGTTTTAATAAGTTGTATTTTTATAGGCGTTTGTCGAATCTAAAATTCCAAATTTATTGGCATATTATTCATAACATCCTCTGATTTTATTTTACTATCTGAAGAGACGTCACTATAATTTTCCTGTTACTGGTTGTTGGTGGGATCTTTCTTGATTTGTTTCACTGATTAGTGGGAAATACATTTTACTGATATTTTCAAAGAATAATCTTTTAGCTTTTTTGACCCTCTCTATTGTATTTTGTTTCTATTTCAGTATTTTTTCTCTTTTTTTTTCTAACTTTATTGGAGTCTAGTTGATTTACAATGTTGTGTTAGTTTCAGGTACACAGCACAGTGATTCAGTTATATATATATACATACATTCATTATTTTTCAGATTCTTTCCCCTTGTAGGTTATTACAGAATACTGAGTAGAGTTCCCTGTGCTATACAGTAGGTCTTTGTTGGTTATCTATTTTAAACATAGTAGTGTGTATATTCAGTGGCATTTTTTAGACCTCAGGTGAGGAGAAAAATTTTCGGCAAAAGTTAAAACAGCAACATTAAAACCAAGCCCACAACTCCAGAAAAACATCTTCACGGGATTATAATCAAGCCAATGAAAGATACATTAAAACATGGACAAAGAAAATGGGCCTGTAAAATATTTACATGCTTAAAATAAAGTATTAGCAGTGATTAACTTGGAGTGGAGAGATGACAGATTTCTCTGGCAGATTTAAGAAGCTTTTGTAATTTTTATAAATGCACATGTATTGCCTCTGTAATTGGAAAGGTTTTAGAACTGTGTCAGAAAGTATAAGATCTGTGTGGAAAATCTATTAATATTAATAAAAATTGACACAGTACAAGTAGCTACCTTCAGCATCCTGGTACCACAAAGCTCCGCACACGGAAAGTCCCCCCCACCCCCCCCGTGGGTGCCGGCATGGCGTGGAGCTTATGCTGCCAGCCGAACTCCCATTTCATATATGGGGAAGCTGAGGCATGGAAGGAGCGTCCACCCACTATAACCCCGTGGTTAGGGGCAGCCCTGGGACTGGACCCCAGGCAGCTGGGCTCCAGAACCCAAGTGCCTTCCAGCCCAAGCTGCTCACACAAGAAACTCCAAAAAAGCACATTATTCTGACAGGACACTTTATGGTCTGAATGCTCCCCCCACCCTCTGGCCAGCGGCTTCTGCATCCAGAGCCCTGGCCTGCCCGGGTGTGGCAGAGGATGGGTGATAACTCCACTGTGTGTCCACAGGTGTGGGTCTGGTCCACACTCCGCTGGGGCCACTCCCAAGAGAGGGAGGGCAGAGTGGGGAGCAGCCCGGAGAGAGTCCAGAAGGGAGAGAAGATGCTTGCTACCCGGTAAGCACAGCCGCCTTCACACCTTCCTCCAGAAAACCTAGGAAAACTGAACAAAGACCTCTGGTAGGGGAGAGATTTTCACGTGCTTCTCTCTCTCTGCTCTCCCCCTTCAAAAAGAATAGCTCTCTTTTGGCTTTTTTAATCACAGGCGTAATGCTTGCTAGTTAGGAAAATCTAGATGCTAAAGAAAAGTATGAAGACAAAAATGAAAATGAACCTCTCTTCTCTCACTCAAGGATGTTATCCTACCAGCAGTTTTTGGGCTGTTCTTTCAGAGAAAAAATAAAAATGCACACACAGAGAGTGTGTACAGATGCAATGTTTGAATTATTTATGGATAGCGTATATGTTATATTTGAATCACATGGGGGTTACAAATGATTCTGATAAAAAATGGAATCACAATCATGACACCTCCTGTTACATTTTAACGTAGCTTTCTGAAATTTTTCCATGGCAACAAACATTCCCCATCAGCCCCTTCATAATTCTAGCATACCCCATAAAGTAGCTGTGTAACACGATTTCTTTCATTAATACCGTACTGGCGAACGTACAGTTTGTTAAGAAAGTAAGGTTTTGATTGGGAGAGAGGAGAGGGATTAGTTTGGAGAACGTGGTGTCTGGGAGGCAAGAGTGATGCCACTAAGACTGCTCCCCTCCCCCGCCCGCAAGGTGCTGAAGGTGGAGCCGGGCGGTCAAGGTCAGAGAACAGGGTGGTCCCCCCAGCCTAGGCGACTCAGCAGTCTCCCCGTCCGGGGTCACCCCACCTATTTTCAGCACCTCCGCAGCCCAGTGTTTCTCCATCCAATCAGCTTTTTACCATCGGAGAGAAATATTTTTTCCTTCTTTTCCAAATCTTAAAACCGCCCATATAAATTTTTGGAAATACAAAGCAGATACAAAAATTAGCCTAAATCCCATGACAGCAGGGTAAGGTAGCATTCTCCTGGACTTTGCACCTTTACTATGCATAGCTGGACACTGCGGAAATCACAGGGTGTAAACAATTTTGTGTTTTTTCCCCAATATACATCACAAGAGGTTATATTAAAACCTTGGTAAATATCATTCTTTCAGATTCTAAACTACTCTCAGGAACACTTTCAGTCATTTGCAAATTTCAGATAACATAAATACAATCAAACAAATACCTCTGTGCATAAAACCTTGTACACATTTCTGATTATTCGCTTAGGATCCCCAGAGGCAGAAGGACTAGGTCAAAAGTTATGTGCTTTTTTTTTTTTTTTTTTTTTGAGTCTAGACACACACTGTCAAGCTCTCGTTCACCCAGCTTACCCTTCCACCTGAAATAGAGACCTGCCCACTTCCCAACATCCCAGGCAGCCAACACTGTGACGGTGACTGTTTTGGAATTTTTATCTTGCCAGTCCCAGAGGCAGGCAATGGCCTAATCCTGTGGTTTTCACAAGCAGGTCTTAAATACTGAAGTTGGACATTTTTTCCATATGCTTATCAGGCCTTTGTGTTTCTCCTTTTGGACTATCCTTTTTTTGACAGGCCAGCTGGACCAGTGCAAGGGCTCCCAATCGAGCCTCTGTGAAGGAACCTCAGCCCCCATCACCCAGCTGAGGGTTTGGGACCAGCGTCTGGACTCGCTGAGTCAGTTGGCAAATCTGTCAAATGGGCTGCACAACGCCTGCAGGACGGCTGGGAGGGCACCAGCCCTGAGGTCCTGGACTCCCCAGAAACGTCGGTCTGTTTCTTAATCTTCCAGGATGAGCTCTTTATGTGCTAAGAAACAAAGTTTGGTCCTCTTTGTAGCAAACACTTTTCCCACCTTGTCTGAGATTTAATTATATTTTTTGATTCTCAGAGTTTAAGTCAATGCAGTCAAGTTTACTGAACTTTTCTTTTGGGCTCATTATTTTACGCTTGAGGCGTCCATTTACATGTTGTCCTGGTTTCTTCCCCGACTGGGTGCATTCTCTTTCATCCCTCTGCCATCTATTTTGGAGGGCAGGAAGAGGTGAGGCCAAAAACTGACCAGTCCGGGCTTCCCTGGTGGCGCAGTGGTTGAGAATCTGCCTGCCAATGCAGGGGACACAGGTTCGAGCCCTGGTCTGGGAAGATCCCACATGCCGTGGAGCAACTAGGCCCGTGAGCCACAACTACTGAGCCTACGCGTCTGGAGCCTGTGCTCCGCAACAAGAGAGGCCACGATAGTGAGAGGCTCGCGCACCGCGATGAAGAGTGGCCCCCGCTTGCCATAACTAGAGAAGGCCCTCGCGCAGAAACGAAGACCCAACACAGCCATAAATAAATAAATAAGTAAATAATTATTTAAAAAAAAAAAAAAAAACTGACCAGTCCATGCAGGCCCATTTATCACCCAATCTTCCCTCGTGCCTGGTCTGGAAGGTCACTTTCACGTCACACGTTACAATCCACACACACAGGGGTCTGTGGTCCTCGTTGGTGACACAGACCTGCTCCTTCCTGGGCTAGCTCCCAGGTTCCCATGCTCACGGCTGCTGGACACGTTTATCATCAGCATATGTTTCCCCCTTTGCTGCTTTTACATGAGTTCCTCAGCCACTTTCTTCGAAACAAGTAGCGTCAAAGAGTCATATGGAAGAACAAATCTGACTCCCTATTGGATCTGTTTCTTTTACTTTAACCTTTGTCCTCTATTGCTTTTGCTTCCAGTTAAGAATGTTGCCTAGAACCTGAAATATACAGCATAGCCCATTCTCAAGGCTCTGACCCTTAAGGGTATAACACTTTTCCATTCATTTAGAAATAAAAAGTTGCAGAACAGAGAGTAACGTTCATCTTGCTGAAGGTTTATAGGAACATCGTGAACTGACATATGTGCACAGCTGCAAGAACAAAGGATTCCCACACCAAGAAGCCTGCAGCAACCAGCCACGCCCCTCCCTCACCTGGCCTTTACAAATGCTTTGCTGAAACCTTTCCGGGTAGTTCGGGGTTTTTGGGGGCATAAGCCACCCACCTCCTTGCATGGCCCTGCAATAAACCTTTCTCTGCTCCAAACTCCAACATTTCAGTATAGTTTGGCCTCACCGTGCATCAGGCACATGGACTTGCGTTTGACAACAAAAGTTGGCTTAGATTATTTAAACTTCTCATCTGGAATATTTCCTTATATTTAAGTAATTACTACCCATTACTAACACGAATGTTAGGAGTGGACCATCTGATTGAAATCAGACCACACAAGCATCGAGAGTATAAACCAAGAAGCTGTGATACCCCACATATTTCAAAGGGTTTGGGGGTCCAGCTGCCCCGAGGCCCTGCTCAAGGCGTTTCTGGGGCTGGGCGTGGCCCGACAGGTAAACAAACACCTCCGTGTCTCCTGTGCACATGCCATTCTGAGAGCCAGTCACCCAGCAACACGCTGCCCTCCTGAGAACACCTCTTTTCAGTGATGTGCACAGCAGACCCCACCAAGACCTCTGTTCAGAAGACAAGTAACCTTCTAACCTAATTTAAGGCAACTTTGTCTACATAGTGTGACCAGATTTAGCAACTGAAAATACAGAACGTTCAGTGAAACTTGAATTTCAGACAAACAACTAATAGTTTTTCTGGTGTATGTCCCAAATATTGCATGGGGCTTATCCTAAAAAAATGTTGTGGTTTATCTGAATCTAACTGGGCACGTTCTAGTTTATCTGGCAACTCTACACCTAAAGTACCGTTCGAAATCTGACAGGCTTGCCTGACAAATTACAGCAGTAAGAACAAAATCTCGACAACTGCCTCATTTGTTCATATATAAAACTCCCAGATCGAAAGAGCAGAAGTCAGCATATAGACGCTTCAGACAAGAATTCTATTACCTTGCAAAGCCAAGAGAAACGAAATAGTATGGGAAATGATGGTGTTTGTAAACTAAAGCCAGAGCGTGAAGGCAGCTGGGCCGGAGAATTTAACCACTGTGGCATAGAACAGAAACTCCCCCACAGTGCTGGAAGGTCAAGTGCAGAGGAAGCGCACAGTAATACAAACTGGGACGAGGGTAAAGTCTTCTCGCTGGGCTGGCCTGGTCTCCTCCAGGGCTAGTTTGGTCTGTCTGGGGGGGGGGGGGGCGGGGTTCTCCCATCCCAGGTTGGTGGGCCTCCCTCTTGGGTGAGGAGGTCAGAGCGGCCAGCCCGGGGCCCAGGGCCAGCACTACACAGCCTCCTTGTCTGCAGGAGGCCCAGGGCCGGCAGAGGAAGGCGAGGGTTCTTCTCTGAAGGTGGCCACTAGCCGACGACGCTTCTCTAAAGCACAGTCCTTGGTCATAGTACTGTTTACCCCTCGGACAGGTGGGAGGCTGGGAGCCCCTTCATTAAAGCTGCATGGGTCACTTCACCATTTAGCGCTGGATCCCCAAACCCCTGTGCTTTAGAAACACTTTCCAAAGTCGGAAGCGAGCAAGGCCTAGACACCTTCCTCCTGCAGGGTGACCTCGTGCTAAGTGATCTCGTTCAAGCCTCTCTGAGCCCTGGGAGCTGGTGGGGGGAGAGCCACAGGGCGCGAAGGGGCAGGCAGGAGAGGCCAGACGTGGGCGGATTCTCCAGCACGGCCGTGCGATTCCTCTAGAAAGTTCCTTAGTGAGCCCCACTTCTGGGGTCGCACGAATGCCCCCAGGCTTGCTCCTCCGGGCCTCTAGCTGGCTCCAGGCTGGGGCACCTACCTGGCCAGCTCCTCTGGACCCGCCAGTCCCACCCTGGACCTGTCCTCCTCGCCCCCCGGGAGCGCCCACTGCCCACCGCTGAGGCCTCTGCCCATGGAGGGGCTGTGGGGGGGACCCTGCAGGTTTAAAGCTTACACCTAAAAAGTGCCTCAAGCCGGGGTCAGGACTCCACGGGGCCTGGCGACAGGGCTTGGGACCCTCCCTGTCATTCCCGGAGCATCACGCTAGTCTCACCTGGAGAAACAGGTGAGAAATGCAGGCTCCCAGGCCCAAGGGCCCTGCTCAGTCCTGACTGGGGGATGGGGCTGGAGTCTGAGCTCCTCACCTTAGGTGATTCACTCACGGGAACATTCCAGGGGCCACAGTTGTGTGCCTCCCCCTCCTGCTCTTTGTGGAGTCCTCACTCACTGTCTGGAATATTCTCTGCCCTCCATACACACCATCTGCTCATCCTCCAGGTCCAGCCCAAAAGGCACCCCCTTCTGGAGCTGTCTGTGACAGTCCAGAGTACCGTGGTCACTTACCCCTCACCCCGCTGCCTTCCTTCAATTAAAGTGAGAAGTTAGGAGGGTGCACCCCTCTTCCCCTAGAGCACCATCCACACTGTCCCCTCCTCCCACCCCCAGCCCGACCCCAGCCTCACTGCCGACTGCTTCTCAGGGAGGCGGTGGAGGTGGAGGCCCCAGGATGGAAGCAAGGCCTTGGAACGCTGTCCTGGGACACACCACCCCCTGCTGGAGGCCAGCAGAACAAGCTGTGTTTCAGCAAAAACCCTGACAATGCAGCCTGGGTGCAGAAAAGACAAGAGACCAACTGTCAGCTGGCACTCACGTCTAATAAACCCTGGCCTAAGCTGCTGTGGAACAGTACAAGATGCTCAAGAAGAACACTGCTCCAGGGACCAGAAAACGTTCACTGGGCAGGTGAGCAGTTCTGGGGTCACCTATGCCTCGGAGAGCAGCTAGGAGAATTTGATGAGACCGGAGTGTAAGAGTCAGCACAGCATCTGCCAGGTAACAAATGGGAATGAACAGGTAAGGCCAGACTCTGGGATCAAATCCCAGTTTCCCACCTGCTGGTTAGTCCTGTGACACTGGGCAACTTCCTGCATCTCTGTGCTTCCTTGGGGCAGAATGGTGACCTCACAGGTCGGTTGGGATGATTAAATTAAAATGATGTAAACAAAGCATCTGTCCAGTGACTAAAGCTACCAGCTGATCAGTGATGGTCAGTAAGCAATGGGGACAAGAAGTCCATAAACAAGATCTCTCTCTAGTGGGCGTCCCAGGGATTTGTCCTCATACCTGCCTGTATACAATCTCTCAGGGACCTGAATAAAGACACAGTAGGTGCCCTTAGTTACCCTGCTAAGTTGAACAAAGATCGACACCAGAGAAAACAGAACGAGAGGAACCGAAACGTCCTCGACCTGCGAGAATGCTCAATCAGAATCTACAAGCAGAAATCTAACATGAATAAACTTAAACACTACAGGACCCAAAACCAACCAGCCAACCAGCCAATAGTGCATGAGAATGGTGTAGGGGAATGGGCAGTCCCAGGACAGCAGCCCGAGGCAGCGGCTAAGACAAAGCCAGAGTGGCTCCCAGCCCCCCCAGCCCGACCGACAGCTGCCCCTCTGCCGAGGAGGGAAAAGACATAATGACAAGGGATCCCCGCTCCAGCTCCTGGCAGCTCTTGGGCCTCCCCCAGGCCTTTCCCACCAGGTAGCCCTCCTGCCCCCTGACCTTGCTGCCTGGAGAAACTGCTGACCCCCAACTAAGGCACAACAGGCCAACGCTTCTGAAAATCAACATGGGAAATACAAGTGCCATGGCTTCTATCATTTCACACAAGGTGCAGTTAAAGCTGTAAAACAAATCAAAATGGAAATCCACTAAGCTATGAGACTGCTGTCCTAGTGAAGAATAAGCAACTAAATGGCCCAAAGCCCGCTTCTGTCAACGGCATGTATGTCTTACTGTAGAACTTTCAAATATATATAGGTGGGGAGGTGTGATCCAGATTTCATGTTTACCCTCCCCTGAGCCACAGACAATTACTAATTTTTATTAAAAATGGATGTGAAGATTCCTGTTCAAGATGGTGACATAGGAAGATCCTGAACTCACCTGTTCCTACGGACACACTAACCCTACAGCTACACAGGGAACAATCTGTTCCTAAAAAGCCTACAGCTGGCTGAGTTATGCCCACACATCAGGCAAACAAGAAGAAAACCATATCAAGGCAGGAGTGAGGGGCTGGGACACGATCTGGCCATAAACCCCACCCCTGGCCCAGTGATCCACAACTGGGAGAAAACTCGAAATCTGGAGCTTCTCCCAAGGAACAAAGGTTCAAACCCCACATCAGTACCTCAACGTTTAAGGTCTGCACCTGAGAGGCAAGCCTGAAAAAACATCTAATTTTGAAAACCAAAGGGGCTCATGTCCCAAGATGCACAGGACTGCAGTGATCTGGAAGGGCCCACGTGCTTGGACTCATCCGTCCAAGAGCCCAGCTCAGAGGTCGGTGCCATCTTCACAACCTCTCTCTGCTGCACTCCAGAGCACCAGCATCTCCTGGAGGGGAGCTTTACATACTACAGGTACCCTGTTTCCAGGTCTGGTGCCCTGGTTTCAGCAGTTGCTGCCCAGGGGATGCCACCTGATTACCTGGCTCCGGCGGCCAGAGGGTCTGCATTCCTGGGATTCACAAGACTCTGGCAATCAGAGAGATGGTTCGTGCAAAGATGCACCCTAGGGCACTGCACAGAGAGCAGATGGAGCCCCAATATTTGTGACGGCCACCCAGGGGACATCACCAGATAGCCTGTCCAACGGGGCTTACTTTTGGGGCCCCACACCACTGTATATATTTATACACTTTTAAAAGCTAATGCTTGAGGGTCTGGCTTCCAAGCACCTTCACTGAGGTGCTGAGATCCTCCCCTTAAACACACTGACAGGTTGTGGTACATTATCAATGGCTGGGAGACATCAAAAATACAATGGGCTCCCGAGAGACGCACACAGGCTTGAGTGATGACCAAGAGCTGGGGTAGGGTTGACAAGAAAACGTATGAAATAATAATTAATCTCACTGAAAGTTAATTATATAGTATAGATACAAATTAGGCACTTATAAATAATTAGTTAAGGGATAACAAGATAAAAAGATGTAAAATATGACATCAAAAACATAAAACGTGGTGGAGGGGGAGAGTAAAAATGCTGAGGTTTATTTAGAATGGGATCAAACTTAAGTTCTTATCAACTTAAAATAGACTGTTATAGATGTAACTTATGTAAGCCTCACAGTAACCACAAAGCAAAAACCTATATAGAAAATATACAAAAGAAAAAAAGAAAGGAATATAAGCATTATATAAGCACTAAAGAAAGTCATAAATCATAAAGGAAGAGAAGAAAAGAACAGAGAGGAACTACAGAAGTAGCCTGGAAAAAAAAATGGCAGTAAATTCATACCTATCAATAATTAATTTAAATATAAATGGACTAAACCCTCCTATCAGAAGACATGGGGTGGCTGAATGGATAAAAATATAAGACCAATCTACAGGCTGCCTACAAGAGACTTAATTCACATATAAGAACACACACTGACTGAAAGTGAAGGGATGGAAAAAGACATTTCATACAAATGGAAACCAAAAGAAAGCTGGAATAACTATACTTATATGAGACAAAAGACCTGGAAACAAAGACTGCAATAAGAGACAAAGAAAGGCATCACATAATGATAAAGAGGTCAACCCAACAAGAGGATATAACATTTGTAAATATCTATGCACTCAACACAGGAGTGCCTAACTATATAAAGCAAATATTACCAGACCTAAAAGGAGAAATAGATAGCAATACAATAATAGTAGGGACTTTAATACCCCACTTACATCAATGGCTAGATCTTCCAGACAGATAATCAATAAGGAAACATTAGCCTTAAAAGATACATTAGAATACATGGCCTGTACAGATATATACAGAACATTCCACCTGAAGGCAGCAGAATACACAATCTTCTCAAGTACCCATGGAACATTTCCCAAGCTAGATCTTATGTTAGTCCATAACACAAGTCTTAATAAATTTACAACAGAAATCAGATCAAGTGCTATTTTCTGATCACAATAATATGAAACTAGAAATTAATTACATGAAGAAAACTGTAAAATTGGCAAATAAGTGGAGATTAAACAATATGCTACTGAACAGCCAATGGTTCAAAGAAGAAATAAAAAAATAAAAAAATACCTTGAGACAAATGAAAATGGAAATATAGCAAACCAAAATTTGTGGGATAAAGCAAAAGCAGTTCTGAGAGGAAAGCTCAGTGACACAGGCCTACTTCAAGAAACAGGAAAAGTCTCAAATAAACAACCTAACTTCACACCTCAAGGAACTAGATAAAGAAGAACAAACAAATCCCAAAGATAGTAGAAGGCAGGAAATAAAATTTAGAACAGTAATAAATGAAATGGAGACTAAGCAGGTGATAGAGAAGATCAATGAAACTAAGATCCCGTTCTTTGAAAAAAATAAACAACATTGACAAACCGTTAGCTAGACTCAGCAGGACAAAAAGAGGACACAAATAAATAAAATCAGAAATGAAAGAGGAGACTTTATAACTGATATCACAGAAATACAAAGAAACGTAAGAATCTACCATGAACAATTACACACCAACAAACTGGACAACCTAGAAGAAATGGATAAATATCTAGAAACGTACAACCTACTAAGACTGAATCATGATGAAACAGAAAACCTGAACAAACTTATTACTAGTAAGGAGATTTAATCAGTAATAAAAATCCTCCCAACAAACGAAAGTCCAGGACCACATGGCTTCACTGGTGGATTCTACCAAACTTTCCAAGAAGAATCAATACCAATCCTTCTCAAATTCTTCCAAAAAACAGAAGAGGAGGGAACGCTTCCAAACTCATTTTATAAGGACAGCATTACCCTAATACCAAACAAAGATGCCACAAGAAAAGAAAATTATAAGCTAATATCCCTAATGAACATAGATGTAAAAATCCTCAACAAAATATTAGCAAACCAAATTCAATAATACATTAAAATGATCATATACCATGATCAAGTGGGATTTACTCCAGGGATGCAAGGATGATTCAACATATGCAGATCAGTCAATATGATACACCAAATTAACAAAATGAAGGCTAAAAAAATCATGATCTCAACAGATGCAGAAAAAGCATTTGACAAAATTCAATATCATTTTTGATAAAAACTTTCAACAAAGTGGGTGTAGAGGGAATATACCTCAACATAATAAAGGTCATATATGATATGCCCACAGCTAACATCATACTCAGTGGTGAAAAGCTGAAAGCATTTCCTCTAAGATCAGGAACAAGACAAGGATGCCTACTCCTGCCACTCATATTCAACATAGTATTGGAAGCAGTAGCCAGAGCAATTAGGCAAGAAAAAGAAGTAAAAGTTATCCAAATTCGAAAGCAAAAAGTGAAACTCACTGTTTGGAGATGCCATGAAATTGTATATAGAAAACCCTACAGTCTCCATCAAAAAACTGTTAGAGCTAATAATAAATGAACTCAGTAAAGTTGCAGGATACAAAATCAACTGCATTTATATATACTAAAAATGAGAATAAAGAAAATAATCTCATTTACAATTACATCAAAAAGAATAAAGTACCTAAGAATAAATCTAACCAAGGAGATGAAAGGCCTGTACACTGAAAACAGTAAGACATTAATGGAAGAAACTGAAGATGCAAATAAATGGAAGATATTCCATGCTCATGGATTAGAGGAACCAATATTGTTAAAATGTCCATATTATCCAAAGCAATCTACAGATTCAATGCAATCCCTATCAAAATTCCAATGTCATTTTTCAAAGAAATAGTACAAATAGTCTTAAAATCTGTATGGAACCACAAAAACCCCGAATAGCCAAAGCAGTCTTGAGAAAAAACAGCAAAGCTGGAGGCATCATGTTCTCTGATTTCAAACCACAGTTGGCTCTCCATATCCGTGGGTCCTACACGCGAGGATTCAACCAACTGCGGATTGAAAATATTTGAAAAAAAAATTCCAGGAAATTCCAAACAGCAAACTTGAATTGCTGCACACCAGCAATGCAATACATTTATGTTGTATTTCCAATGGTTTAGATAGTGTTTACATTGTACTGGGTATTATAAGTGATTTAGAGATCATTTAAAGTATATGAAAGGATGTGCACAGGTTATACACAAATACTACACCATTTTATATAAGGGACTTAAGTATCTGCAGATTTTGGTATCTGAGAGGGGTCCTGGAACCAATTCTCCATGGATACCAAGGGACAACTGTATATTACAAAGCTATAGTAATTAAAACAATATGATAATGGCACAAAAACAGACACATAGATCAAAGGAACAGAATAGAGAGCCCAGAAATAAACCCATACATATATGGTCAATTATTTATGACAAAGAAGCCAAGAATATACAATGGGGAAAGACAGTCTCTTCAATAAATGATGTTGGGAAAACTGGACAGCTACATGCAAAAGAATGAAACTCAACCACTATCTTATACCATACCAAAAAATTAACTCAAAATGGATTAAAGACTTGAACATAAGACTTGAAATCATAAAACTCCTAGAAGAAAACATAGGTGGTAAGCCCCTTGACTTATGTTAAGGATGTCTTGGTGATTTTTTCAATCTGACACCAAAGCAAAAGAAACAAAAGCAAAAGTAAAAAGTAGGACTATATCATATTAAAACGCTTTTGCACAGCAAAGGAAACCATCAACAAAATAAGAAGGCACCCTAGTGAATGGGAGAAAATATTTGCAAATTGTATATTTGATAAGGGGCTAACACCCAAAATGTATAAAGAACTTATGTAACTCAACACCAAAAAAAAAAAAAAACAAACAAACCAAACAATCCTATTAAAAAATGGGCAAAAAACCTGAAAAGACATTTTCCCAAAGAAGATACACATATGGCCAAAAGGCACATGAAAAGATGCTCAACATCACTAATCATCAGGGAACTGTAAATCAAAACAATGAGATATCACTGTACACCTGTCAGGATGTATTATCAAAAAGACAAGAAATGAGAAGGGTTGGAGAGGATGTGGTGAAAGGAAACTATGCATTGACAGAAATGTAAAATGGTGTAGCTACTATGGAAAACAGGATGGAGGTTCCTCAGAATATGAAAAACAGAGCCACCATATGATAAAGCAATTCTATTTCTGGGTATCTAAAGAAAATGAAAACACTAATTTGAAATGATACATGCACCCCCATGTTCACTGCAGCATTATTTACAATAACCAAGATACGGAAGCAACCTACATGTCCATTGATGGATGAATGGATAAAGAAGATATGGCATATAAACAGAATATTATCCAGACATAAAAAGGAATAAAATCTTGCCATTTGTGACAACAAGGGTAGACTTTGAGGGCATTATGCTAAGTGAAATAGGTCAGACAGAGAAAGATAAATACTATATGATCTCTTGGTCTCTCGTGTAAGTGGAATCTAAAAAAATTTAAAAAAGAAAGATTGGGAGTTTGGGATTAGCAGATGTAAACTATTATATATAGGATGGATAAACATACTGTATAGCACAGGGAACTACGTTCAACATCCTGTGATAAACCATAATGGAAAAGAATATAAAAAAAGAGTATGTATATGTATAACTGAATCAACTTTGCTGTACAGCAGAAATTAACACAACACTGTAAATCAACTATACTTCAATAAAACAAAAAGAATAAAAAAATAAAGCTCATAGATACAAAGAACAGATTGCTGGTTGCCAGAGACGGGGGTGAGGGCTGGGAGAAATGGGTGAAGGGGGTCAACAAAGGGTTTAAAAAAATGCAGAAATAGAAGGTTTCTATTAGAATCCTGGGGACCAGGCGTGGTGCTAGACAATTACATGCATTCTCATTTCCATCCTTTCTTTCACAGGCTACTGTTTTACCCCCATTCTTACAGACGAGGAGGAAGGGTACTGGCCCCCAGCACCATGGCTAGATACTGTGTGACCACGTAGGAGAATGCATTCTCACCAGTACTGAGCTACGGGTGCTACACAAGCTGTTATGCTACTAACTAACCATGCAAAGTCTTAAAATATCAGAGAACTTGACCAAATCTGCAGTATCAGCACTCCACATTTTGCCAGGTGCAAGGTCTGCAAAATTAGCCCCTGCCCCCAGTGGAAATAACACTCATAATAAATGACCCAGAGCCATTTTTTGCCCCAGGTAACACTCTGCCTGTTTATTCTATGTAAGAGCACAGACGACAAGAGGTATTCATCAAACTAACCCTAAAACCAAATCACACACTTGGCTTTCACCTGGGTCCAAGAACCTGTGATAAGAGTATGCACAAAAAAAATGAATCAACAGTCGATCTAAGAAAGAAATGGAAAATTTTATTTGAGCCAACCTGAGGATTATAACCCGGAAGACGGTCCTTCAGAAAGCCCTGAGGACTGTTCTGCCTGTTAGAGGTCAAAGCAAGGTTACATAAGTTTTTGGACAAAGGGCTACCCGTCAAATGGCGTGTTACTGACAGTGTACACAACCCAGATCTACACGTACAAAGTGAGCAGTGGGTCATGGGTCTTCGTGGTCCCTCACAAGATGAAGAAAGAAGGTTATCTCCTAAGGAGTAGTGACCCTTGATGAGATGAAGAAGGAGTGTTATCTCCTAAGGAGGTCTGGTTACTGCAGATGCACAACCCACACTAAACATGGGGGACGAGGACCAAACGGGCAAAGAAAGTTTTATGTTTAAATTTTTCTTCCCTTGCCATAAGATATGAATTTTACTTCATCAAGAGAAAGGAAAACTTATCATGCCAGGCTTCCCAAATCAGGGAGTGAGGGTAAGAATACATGCTAGTTATGTTGTATGAATACAGGCTATTGACTCTGACTTGCGAATACCTGGACCATCTCTAAGTACAAAAAACTTTTCTCCAAAAGAGGACGATGCCCCCCCGTGAACCCCTTCCTCACATCACTCACAGTGGGTCTGCCCACCTGACTACACCCTGATCCAGGACCCCGCCCATCTCCTCTCCAGCCCTCAAAGGACAAAGCAACTCTTACAGTATTTGAGGGCTTCTAACTATACCTTAGTCCTTAAGTATGGATATAAGTTAACCTGTAAATAACACAAGGGGAGGTAACACACTGTGAAAAACTCAGAACGAGGGCTGGGTGACTAACAGCAAAGACAGAAGGTGCAGCTGTCACTCGGAGATGGGACAGGGAGGTCGGTGGTTGGCAAACACCAAGAGTCTCACAACCGTACACTTTTACAAAGGGTCTGTGTCTTAGGAGCTAGGGAAAGGTGGGGAATTCCTGCCAAAACACTTATTGTGGCTCAGAGAAGCAGCCAAACATCTCAAGCCAGTGAAACAGTAACTAACCAGAAACGTGACGTCACAAACAGCCCGCTTAGTAATGACAGCACCGGGGTCCCTGTGCCACTCGCTCTACTTCCATTCTTGCTTTCCTATGAGGTTGAAGGTTTTCCCAAGTTACTGACTTACTGATTTTAAGCACAACTGGTGGGTCCTGTCAAAAACCCTGCCACGGGTGTCCTGGCTGCCCTCGGGGTCCCACAGAACTCTCTCGATGCAGACGGGAAGCCAGAGGCCATGTGAGATACCTCAGGCTCTCCTGGAAGAGAACCCTTGGCTGGGGCACTGGTTCTCAGCAACACCCGGCCGTCCGCACTCAGTCCTCCTCTCTCCCCGCTCGGGAGGGACCAATGGGTCAGAGCGAGGCAGCACTTTCCTGATGACCTGGTCACTCAGCCCACGTGACAGGAGAGCAGGGGTTCACCCCGGACGAAGCACGGAGCACGGCTGTGGACGTGACCTAACCCAGCAAGTACCGAAGGCCCCGCCCCCGGCTGGGCATGTACTGCAGCCGATCCCGCCGGGGTAGGCATGACATTGCATCACGGCCTCTCTACAAGACGGCCGGGGGAGGGGATGCTGGTAGCGTGACAAACGCGTGAGCGGCAGAGGTAGGACAGGACAGGAGGGGTCCTGTCCTACCACCCGCTCGGTTTGTTCCCTGGGACCCTCCTCCTTTGAGAAAAGGAAAATGAATACAGACCAAACATCCACTAATACAACTAATGGACTAATACAACGTCCACTTGTCAGCTGGGCCAGCACACAGCGCCTGGGTCAGCTTTAGGCTCTAGAGGGACTTGTCTGGGAAACGAGAGGATGTCCGCCCTCTAAACCAGCCTGGACAAAATGCTACACAGGGTGTCAGAGCAATCTGAGAAACAAACAGCACACTTCCAAATGGAATCAAATGTGTTCTGACTCTGTCCCCGGGGCACTCTGGCCAACCAGGACTCCACCTTCTGGAAGCGAATCTTGGTCCCCCTCCCTGGGCCCTCCCCCATCACAGAAGGTGACTGCCCGCACTGAGTCTCAGGGAGCCTCAAGGACCAGGCCAAACGCCAGCCACGGGCTGAATCCCTCCAGGAGGCGAAGGGAGTCCGGTCACCCAGCTACACAAGGACCGCAAACGAAAAGGGCCGAGTAATGAAGCTGGCTGACAGGCAGAGGCACAAGCTGATGAGAGCCCAGCGTGGAAGTCGGGGAGATGGGTTCAACATCCAGGCGCACTGGCCGGGCGACAATCCCTTACACCCCGAGCCTCAGCCTCCTCGTCGAAAGTGGGGAGCTGGTCCTGAGACACCGCCCCCGGCGGGACACACAGGGCACCGCGGCTAGGAGAGCCCGGGTCCTTCAGCACAGAGCTCCCCGCTCGCTCCCGCGGCACCCCACCCCTACCCCCGCCTCTACCAGCCCCGCACGCACGCACCGGGCACCGGGGGCTTCAGGGATCAGCCGCGGCGGGGCTACCCTCCCAGCAGGGCGCCGGGCCCGTACTCCCTGCCCCCCCTCAGCAGGGTGAGGACAGACGTTGCTTCCCTGAACTTTCTCAACAATAATCTCAGAACTTGGAAAGGGTTCTCACTGCCCTGGTGGACTAGGAAAAGGCCCCAGGGTTTAATATGATGTAACCCCGGGGTGGCTCTTCCTTGTTTCCACGTCCCTCTGGCGAGCAGAGGGCATGAGGCCAGGGGTGACCGGCAGCTCCCGGCCGAGAACCTGGAGTCAGAACGAGGGAAGCTGGGTCCCCCGCGCATCCCACCTAGGCTCCCACACAGCACCTGGACCAGGTGTGACAGCGCCACAGAGGGCAGGTATGAGGCGGGGCGGGGCAGAGCTTCCAGAAGCATGGTGAAGGGCCCCCCCACCCACCGCCCCGCTGACAGGTCAGGTGATGTTCCCTTGAGGCTATCTTCCTCGGAGCTTTGTGCAAAGCAAGTGGCCAAGACAAAGCAACAAGGACCTACTGTACAGCACGGGGAGCTATACTCAATATCTTGTAATAATCTATAATGGAAAAGAATCTGAAAAAGAATATATATATATACACATATATCTATAAAAGCATGTATAACTAAACCACTTTGCTGTACAACAGAAACAAACACAATATCGTAAATCAACTACACTTTAGTTAAAAAAAAAAAGGGGGTGGGGGAAGAGGGGGAGCAGCTCAGATCCCGGGGCACAGCACACTTGGTTCTCCGTCGAAGGTCTGCTTGCCCCTGTGGGACTTCGGGGTCCCAACCTCAGCACGGGCTACGAGAAGCCGTGCATCGCATCCTCCGTGTATGAAAAACCTTATTGTGACATGAGCCAAACACATAAATCGCCACTGTGACAAACTCTCTGATCCTGAGCAAATAACTGTACTCACTGTGCCTGTTTCCTCATCTATGATGTGAGGTCTTTGTGCCACGTGACCTCTGTACTTCTTTTCAGCTCCAGAGCTGATTCTATATATTACATACAAATGTTCTGAGGATAATTTATTCCCAGAACCATGGTTGAAACAATATTATTGGGACTTCTGTGCTTCCAGCCGAGATAGAATACCAGGGATTGCACGTACCCTCTCTTCTTAAATAACCAAAAATTGAAGTGGTTTTCGTACACCGGACACCAGGCAGCACAGGACAGCACTCCTGAGAGAGGGGAAACAGATGCGGGGAGACCTCCCAGGGCCCCCCTCGAGGGCTCCACAGAGTTTCCAATCTGCAGTGCAAGGAAGGGGTCTCAGGCAGTGTCTGGAGGTCCTTCTAAGGAGATGGAATTCAAAGTTCAGGGAGGCCGGGGCAGAAAGGAGGATGTGGCATGGAGGAGGGCCTTAGAGACATGCAGGGGGTGCCCTAGTGCAGGCACATGAGGAAGCTACCAAGGCCAGGAAAGAACCACCAGAAAGAAGCAGGCAGAACAAGCCCCAGAGCTCGCACAGGGCAGGATGAAGTCTGCATTCATAGCAGCCACATGGGAAACCTCCTTACACACGAGACGCTGAGTCGAGTCCTCAGAAGGGTCTTGCCTTAATAGCGAGAGCAAATTAGGCCTAGACCTAAAGTTATTCTAGGCCCAGCTAACAAAGTTTAAAAGCAGGCTTCAAAAGGAGCAAACTGTTTCCAAGAAGCCTAACTGTTCCTGTAACAAATCTCCCAAATATTTAAAGGAATACCCACAAAAAGAAAAAGAAAAAAAAAAAAAAAAAGCCAGCACTCAAGCATGTAAAATTCACGTCTGGCATCCAATCAAAAACTGCCAGGCATGAAACGAAAATGGGACCCATAATGATAAGAGAAATCAACCAAGAGAAACAGACCTAGAAATGTCAAAGACAATAAAAGGAGAAGACAGGTGTGTTAAAACAACTGGGATAAATATATTCCATGTGGGCTTCCCCGGTGGCGCAGCGGTTAAGAATCCGCCTGTCAATGCAGGCGACACGGGTTTCAGCCCTGGCCCAGGAAGATCCCACATGTCACGGAGCAACTAAGCCCGTGCGCCACAACTACTGAGCCTGCGCTCTAGAGCCCACCAGCCACAACTACTGAACCCGTGCGCCACGACTACTGAAACCAGTGCGCCTAGTGCCTGTGCTCCACAACAAGAGAAGCCACCGCAATGAGAAGCCTGTGCACTGCAACGAAGAGTAGCCCCCGCTCGCCACAACTAGAGAAAGCCTGTGCGCAGCAACACTCAATGCAGCCAAAAATAAATAAATAAAGTAAATAAATTTATTAAAAGAAAAAAAAATATATATATATATATATATCCCACGTGTTCAGGAAGGTAAAGGAAAGCATGACCTGATAAATTAAAAAAAAAATGAAAGATATACAATGACCAAACCCAATCTCTGGAGAGGAAAAGTACGCCATTGGGATCAACAGCAGATCAGACGCTGCCCGCCTTCCCCGCTCTCCCTCCATCCCCGTGTCTGATCTCCAAGGACACACCGGGAAACTCCCTCCCTCCAGGGCTGGGGTGGTCTGGGGTAGCAGAGCCCCCGTGAAGATACAGCAGTGGAAACCCAGAAATACTTCAGTGAAGGCCACTCAGCCACCCTTCAGCTCGGTGCCTAAGCCAGACACAAGAGGAAGCCTCAAACCCTTCCTAGTCCACACTCTAAGCAGCCCCCAGCCCGGCGCCCAGCCTCCTAACCCCACGTCCACCCACACTCTCCGTGTGGCCACAGCAGCGTCCGAACCCAGGCCGCGCCACGGCTCACCCTGAACCGCTGGCTCGGGGAGAAGCCAAGACGTGAGAGTCCTGCACATGTCACACGGCAGGATGGGAGACAGAGGACAAGCCCAGGGACCCCGAGACTGCGCCCTCAATCGTCGCACTGTGTCCCTAGTTCAGTCCAAGAACTTACTCCTTAAGAAGCAGGTTTCGCAAATGCATCAACACCCACTTCACTGGGACCCCGAAACATAACACACCCACCCTGAGGATCAGCCCTGGAAACCCTGAAAGTAGAAACTGCCTTTCACAGCTCTCAGTACAAGAAAGCTTGCCAAACCAAAGAAAAGAAGCCGGCAATTAGTGATCAATGTCTTTAAGCTCATGGGGGACGAGAGAATCCTCCCCAGGGTGACACAGTGACCAGGCCAGCAATCACAGTGCTTCAGAGGTGAAGGTGCCCGTCCACTGGGTCACCTACGGATCAGAGACATATAGCTGATCTTCAAAGAGACTCACCCATTCAACATAAACACAGCAAGCTTCTAGTATAAGGCAGGCACATTAGTGCTTACAGCAAAGATCCTGTCCTCATAGTGTTTATATTTTGTCTGGAGAAAACAGATAGTAAGCACTAAACATACTATGCAATTTATTTATTTATAATTTAAGAGGGCGGGGCCATGGCATAATAAAAGAATAGCCTGAAGCAGGGTAAGCAGGAGAGGAAACTGCGATTTAAATAAAACTCGAGGGAGGACCTCACTCTCTGAAAAGGGGCCTCGAGCAAAGACTGGAGGCCGGATGGCCCAGGTGTCAAGGGTGCTGTGGACCAAGGACCTCTGCCCAGGTACAGGTGGCAGCCTGGGCAAAGTGCGTCCAATATCTTCATCTTGATCGTGACCATCCTTAACAACCACAGTAGATGCCGGTTTCCCTGTGAAATAAACGTCAGATGCAGCTTCTTACATCTCTGTCATACTTTGGAAGTTTCTACCAATAATAATGACGTGTTTTTCCTATGAGCTTATGCTCCTTTCACGGTTTTTTTAAATTTATTTTTTAAGCCCGGTCCCTTTCTCCTGAGCGGGCTCCCAGGCACCTGGAAGCAGCTGGTGGAGACAGCCTTCCCCTCCCCATCGCCAGCAGCCAGGGCAGGACTGAAAACCTTCACAGAACTTCCTACATCCCAGCAAGCCCAGGAGAACTCCCCAAAGGCTGAAGGCCAGAAAAAGAAATGTCAGATTTCTACCACCTTTCCAGAAAAACTAAAGCACAGTGACAGAAAATTCAGTAAGATCTTTCCTTAAAGATCAATTACAGGAGAATCTCATAGATGTTGATAATAATGGTAGCCTTCAATGATAGTAACTTCAAACACTTTTCTTTTGATTTCTGCCTAGTTAATAAAAAAATAATAATAATAATTTTTAAAGGACCAGTGGCCACATTCTCATGGTCTCCCTCGAACATGCATAAATATTTCGCGTGTTCTGGGGAAAGCGCCAAAGTGAGTGTTTACCGTATATGAAGGTCGTTGTTGGGTTAATAACTGCAGGGGAGGCCCAGCGAGCAGAGGACGCTTTGCCCAAAGAGGAAAAAGTAGCCAGGAACAATACAAGGACCCAGGCAGGCCACTGTGAGACTCAGTACCAGCTAAATACGGCACCGAATAGAATTGAAACCTAGCTGCTACTATAAAGACCAAACGCTTAAAGAGGAAATTAGAGTCAAGAAGCTCGTGTTGAAATTACTCCATATGCTTTAATAAAAGGAGTAATTTTCAGGTTCCTCCTTCTCCAAAAATGTACCGTTTATGAAAAACAGTTGCAACTGCCGAAGTTTCCGTCCATCGAAACATTTTCTGCGTGATCACGACCTGCCCCTGTCCTCCAGCTGCCCGTCCAAGGCACCTGCAGAAAGGATCCAGCTTATTCACCCCTTTGCAGCCGAGTGAACAGAAAGTTTCTCCAGCACCCAGACCAGCCAAGAAGGTGTCACGTCACCCCAACACCTCCAAAACACATCCTGCTTCATCTCCAAATCTAACCAGTCGTTAAGAGGACCAGCGTGTGCATGACGGGCCATAATCAGATATTACAACACGGTGACAGGGCCCCGCCCGTGACCCCGTCTTCAGAGAGCACAGAAATCACCCCACAGGCTGTGTGCCTGCAGCCTTGGCCCCCGCACAAGCCGCCGTCCACCAAACAGGCCCACAAACAGGAGACAAGCACGGCCTCTGATCTGCGGCCCTGGGAAGGACACCCCTGGGGAGACAGGGGGAGCGGGGTCTCCCCGCAACGGCCAGAGCACACTTTCAAACCCAGAGCCGAAGGCACGGGCAAGCCCTGGGCACCCCAGCTTCCAACAGGGCCATCCTGCTTCTGGGAAACGGGGCAGAGCCTCCACGTGGGCCGGGCACAGGTGAGACACAGCTCAGGGCTGAGCGTGGAGGTTGCGTGGGCAGAAGGTGGCAGTGTGAATGAGGACAGCACAGCAGGTGGCGTTCAGGTCTGTGACGGGCAAACCACGACCCCCGTCCACCTCCCTTAGAAGGTCCAGCCACCTCTCCTGCAAAGAGGGAACATTAACCTGAGACCCGGGGGCCCGCCTGGACATGTGCAGAAGGTAGGGTGTGCACAGGGGCCCCGACGGCCAGCGGGCGGACCAAGCAGGCCCGCCCAGGCCCCAAGGGATGATGCTGATGACAGTCAGAATGGGTGGGTGAGTGGCTGTGAACAGAAGCCAGGCCGCCCCGACGACGCTGAGCAGCCCACCAGGAACCCAGGGCCTGAGTCACCATTCCACAAGCGGATCCTGCCCTCTCCCTGCCCCGGCTCTCACTCTGCTGGCCCCAAGCCCTGCCCCCGTGGCAGCAATGAAACCTTATCAGACAGAGCATTAATCAAGTCCGGCCCCTCAATCGACTGATCGGCCTGCCGGCCGGCATCACACAATTACCCAGCCAAGCACAGGGCGCCCAGGAGAAGCCAAGAGACAGGATGGGGAAACCCGGCCCACAGGCCCCAGCCCGAGCTACCGGGTACCAGCCGCATGACATGGGAGTTACCAGCACCTGCAAGCCTTGGTCCCCCTAAAAGAAACAGATGCCTAACCTACGCACGGTGCTTGCCATGGTATCAGATGCAGAACGGAACACATAGAAGGTACTCAATAAATATAGCTCTGTGATACTTCAGAAGAAATCCAAGACCTCAAGCCCACACTCTTCCAGAAGTATTTAGTCGATACAAACAAAAGCATTCAGGATAGAGCAAGTCTGTCCCTCTCTAATAAATGTATACTTCTAAAATTTTCATTTATATGTACTTACTTGTAGTATTTCATCTAAGACACTCCCCCATTTTAACAATTTTGAAATTTAAACACTTTCCAACCGATCCACATTTAAGGATTATACGTGATAATCTTTATTTTGAATGAAAAATTGTCATTAAAATTGACCCTTTATCCCACGGCACTTTAGGATCAAGGAAATTCAGTGAGTGTGAATCCCAGGACACAAACACAATGCTTCATCGCAAGGCTCTGAGGAGAGTGGGACCCATGCGGTCCCGACAATGTGAACCCTCACACCCTCCACAGATACAAATGTTAAGAAAAACACACCTGTGGGCTTCCCTGGTGGCGCAGTGGTTGAGAGTCTGCCTGCCAATGCAGGGGACACGGGTTCGAGCCCTGGTCTGGGAAGATCCCACATGCCGCGGAGCAACTAGGCCCGTGAGCCACAACTACTGAGCCTGCGCGTCTGGAGCCTGTGCTCCGCAACAAGAGAGGCCCGCGCACCGCGATGAAGAGTGGCCCCCACTTGCCGCAACTGGAGAAAGCCCTCACACAGAAACAAAGACCCAACACAGCCAAAAACATAATAAATAAATAAATAAATTTTTTTAAAAACCCAAAAAACACACCTGTTACCTGGTAGGGGAAACGGCCTTGTCTGCCTTGCTATTCTCATCTGAAAAGGGGAGAACATGAAGGGTTGTGGGAAGATTCCTACTTAGGAAAATCCAAGTGAAGTCTTTGGCATGCCAACCAGCACATAGTTAGCGGCTTGGTTTTCTCACCTGTAAAATGGGTATCACAAAGGTATGAAGGTCCCACCTCTGAGGGTTGGTGGAGGGTAAAATCAGAGAACCCAAGTTGAGGATCCAGAAGTGCTGAATCTTCTCCCCACTAGCCGGTCTCCACTGAGTGGTGAGCGACGGGTTCCATCAGGAAATGATGCGGGGTCCCCACTGGTTCCCCCCCCACCCACCAAGCTCATGGCTGAGGCTGATGGTTTGTGTTTCCTCTGCTTGTCTGTCCCACCAGGGCTGGGAGTCTCTCAAGGCAGGGCTCCCTCCTCCTGCATCTTGATCCCAACATCCAGCCACGGTCGGCCCATCATTCCCAGAACACGAAGGGAATGAACAAATCAGCCACGTGACTCCCAGTGTTTAAAGAAAAGGGCGTTCAACTGATTCCACAAGTGACAGAAATGTAAACTCATGTGCTGTTTCCTAACACGTCACTGACCATCCAGGAGTCTAATAAATAAAACCAATTGACTACAGTTTGTCACATCAGGGAGAAAATGTTTACCCAAACCAAGTATCATCTACTTTTTTTTTTTTTTTTAATTTATTTTTGGCTGCATTGGGTCTTCGTTGCTGCTACATGGGCTTTCTCTAGTTGCGGTGAGCAGGGGCTACTCTTCGTTGCAGTGTGTGGGCTTCTCATTGCGGTGGCTTCTCTTGTTGCGGAGCATGGGCTCTAGGTGTGCGGGCTTCAGTAGTTGTGGCACACAGGCTCAGTAGTTGTGGCTCGCAGGCTCTAGAGTGAAGGCTCAGTAGTTGTGGCACACGGGCTTAGTTGCTCCGCGGCATGTGGGATCCTCCCGGGCCAGGGCTCGAACCCATGTCCCCTGCATTGGCAGGTGGATTCTTAACCCCTGCGCCACCAGGGAAGCCCTCTTTTTGAAGTGAATTTGCTACAGTGATTTCAAAGACTTGAAAAGATTATAACCTTGAAGTGACAGAGGCATCACAAAAAAAATCACTTACAAATTCTACTGCTAAAAAAGAATCTACACTCTAACAAATCAGCAGCTCACGTCGTGTAACAAAATAACAGCTCCCATTTAATGAGGTTTGTTTATGTGCCAAGACAAGGCCAGGGGCTCTACATAAGTGACTTTCATTCTCACAGTGACATTGTAATAAGCAAGGCACACACAGAGAACCTAAAAGGCGTCCAGTCACGAAGAGCGTGTTGTCAACGCATTCATCAACTGCCAGCTTCACTGTGCAGAACATCTCTTATTAAATAGTGGTTGTTACTAACTTCAGAAATAATCTTGAACGATTTGCAAAACCGCTTTAGGTGAAGGTCCTATCCACTGGAAGAGTCTCATAAAAGTAAGTGACGTCTCATAGTGAACAGACTTGTGGTTGCCAAGGGGGAAGGGGGTGGAGGAGGGATGGATTGGGAGTTTGGGGTTAGCAGATGCAAACTATTACATATAGAACGGATAAACAACAAGGTCCTACTGTACAGCACAGGGAACTATATTCAATATCCTGTGATAAACCATAATGGGAAAGAATATTAAAAGAAAAGAATGCATATATATGTATAACTGAGTCACTTTGTTGTACAGCAGAAATTAACTCAACATTGTAAGTCAACTACACTTCTATAAAAAGATAAACACAAAAATAAATAAGTGATGTCTCAACTGATCTTGGCATCCGTCTCCCCCTACCATGAGGAGTGGGAGGAACTGTCCACAAATTTCTTGAAGAAAACGAAGTCCAATGAAAATGTCTCTTTGCCAAAGTACGGGTGAATAAGATGAGAAACGGCGAAGCCATAGGACGACTCTTTGGCTAAAAAATAAATGACAGTGACCAACTTTGGGAATGGAATTCGATTCCAGAGAATGATCCCAAGTCCAGACCATAAGGGATGAGAGCATCCAGCTCCTTCAGACGCTGCTGAGAGATGGAGCAACCAGATGTGAACCCAACCGAAGACCCAAAGCTGTGTGTGATTGGCAATCGAGGTCTCACGGGTGGGCTGAGTCTTGTCCCTGCCGTCCCCACGATGAGGGAGGAGAGAAGTGGACACAAGGAGGCGCACTTGGGCCTCTGTCCACCCAGAAGACTCACTGCACTAACAGATGTCCTAACGCAGGAGGTGGTCTGCAGAGGGCCAGATGCTGCTCAGCTCTGCTGGTGAGGCCCAAAAGCAGCCACAGATGAGATGTTAAGTGAAGGAACATGGCCGTGTTCCAATAAAACTTTATTTACAAAAGCAGGCAGGGGCCGGATTTGGTCCACAGGCTGTGGTTTGCCAACCCCTGCCCTGCAAGGGAAGGCTCCTGGCCTGAAGGCTCAGGAATGCACAATTGAAATGCGGCCAAAGGAAGCAACCTGCAGAGACGTGGGGCCGAGACAGAATTCATGAAATTACAGATGGGGATGTAGGGGAAGAGGGGCTATCGCGGGAAGGCTGTTGTTTCACCCTGTACTGGCAAAGGGAGTTGCAGAAGGGCAAGATCACAAGGACAGTTTCTACGACGTTTGACTTCTAATACAAGCGGATGCATTTTCAAATCAGAAATCGGAAAAAAAATTATAAAAGTAGAAATAAATATTTGGATTCAATATCTGAAGATTCGCCAGTAATCTTTTTTTTTTCTTCCCTCTATCAAAACGTGGTTTTTATTCAACTGACAAGCACTTTTCTATAGCTGCACTTGTGGAACATAACATGCAAAAACAGGAGTTTTTTCTGTCGACTTTTTTTTCCCTTTTTTTACCTTATTAAAAATGAGACTGGTCCTAAAAATATAGGTAGAAATAAATTTAAATTCACAAAAAACTGCATTCATGAGCCTGAAGCTGAGGATGGGGCTGAGCCTCTGGCTGAAGCTGGGCCTGAGGCTGTTCTGAACCTTGACCCTTGATAGGAGATTCCAGGTGCCTAGACTGCACAGACCCAGGCTTAGTTTTCCGAGGTTGGCCTCAGGCCTGGGTAAGAGAGGTGGCAAAGGTGCTGAAGCCTGCTAACTCACCCTTCAGAGGGAAGGAGGCTGGGCTGGGTGTTGCCACTTTCAAGGAATCCGTTTCCTGCGTTATCACATCCTCAGGAACTAAGCTCCCCTCGGTTCCTTCCACAAAGATACCGGTCAAATAGGGCAACACCCAGGAGCGGTCCTAACCCAAGGAGACTGCCCGAAGTATCTGGAATGAGCGAAGCCGCTTTGTGTGAGGGAAGAGCTGACGCTTGCTGAGTTTTCCTTTCTGGCGCTCTAGCTCTGGGATGCTAGAAGCTGTGATATCAACCTCTCCATCACTTCGACCCCTATGGCCACGGACGGCAGCTGCAGTCTCCTCCTTTTCCTCCTCTTCCACGCCACTGGTCTCCTCCATGATCCGCGGAAGGCCACGCCTCCGCCCCAGGCCTTCCTCTGGCCCCTGAGCTCTACCTCAGGTCGCCCAGTTCGCTTGGCCAGAGCAGTTTTCAGTCTCCGGAGCCGGCCTTCAACAATCCACTTGTTTTTCCTGTAGCGGGACATACTCTCCAGACTCTTGTCAATCTCACCGATGCCGAGGGCGGAGCCACTGCTCTCATGCACAGGGAAGGCCAGGACAGCGGCCTTCTCTTGGGGTGGCTAGGCTTGAAAAGGCTGGGAGTGCAGGCTGTCACCGAGGGCCGTCTCCTCTCCATACGCCATGAGGGGCCGCGCAGGATCTCAGACCCACTGTCTCTTGTCAGTGGGATCCAGGACACCTTCTCCCCCAAGATCTTTAAGGACTGACAGGAACCTTAACAACCTATCTCAAATTTCAAACCTACATTCAAGCATCTCGTTTCTACATCACAGTTCAACACTTTACTCAAATGTCTGTACCTGAACTCATTTTTATTTCCTGGGTGTGTGTGTGTGTGTGTGTGTTTCTGAAGGATAGCGAATGTTATTTTATGTATAATAAAGAAACAAAATGTACCTCATAATAGGTGCATAATCAGAACCCTGGAGGATATGGCTAGGAAATAAGAATTTTCTGGACTTGAGAGAGATGACCCAGGGTCCAGGGCGGCCCGGACACCGAGCCCCCCGGTGTACCTGAGGGACCCAGTTCCGACAGGTCGAGTCAGATTCTGCAAGGTGTGAGCCATGAAGAAACTTCTTGGTTCAGAGCTTTGGGGATTTTAGAACTGCAGACAGTGGGCTGTAGGCCTCTATTTACAAATCCCCAAAGACCTCTCCTTCCTAAGTGACTGAAATCCAGACCCCTCCCTGGCTCTTCAGGCCAGGTGTGCTGGCCTCTGGCCCCTGAAAAGGCTCTGCCCCAGCCCGGCCCGGGTGCTGCCCCCCAGCTCTGGGCACTCCCTCCAGGGGGGTCTCCCTGACTTCCTGGCCTCTCTCTCTCCCGCTGTCGGATTTTCTTTGCTTGAGAATCATGATCATTACTCACGATTATCTCATTTGCCAGTTTCCCCATGACCCTCTCCCCTACTAGGAGTCAAGAGCCCCAGGAAAGCAGCTGCTGGAGAAGAGCTGCCACCCAGCGCTCACACTGCAGGTGGCACCTGGCTGGCATTCAATCAACATCCAAGGAATTAAAGAGGAACTCCTTGGCGGTCCAGCGGTTAGGACTCCGCACTTTCACTGCTGAGGGCCCGGGTTCGATCCCTGGTCGGAGAACTAAGATCCCACAAGCTGCACCGCACAGCCAAAAAGAAAAAAACAAAGCAAAACAAAACAAACAAACAAACAAATAACAAAAAAAACAAGGAATTACAGGGAACGACGCTGGGTGGGCGATTAAGACCAGGCTGGCCCAGTGCCGGGTAACTTCCACACCCTTCTCCAAATCCCCGCGTCACCCTGACAACACCATGCACCCTTGTTCACCAGCAGGGACACTGAGGCATCCCATGGTTTCCCCCAAGACCACAGAACCATGACAATATCACAGTTTAAAGGAACAGCCTAAGTCAAACAGTGAAGTAGTTCACCCCCCCCTCCACCAGCACCCCCATCCCATGCCCCCCACCAACCTGCTGCCTCTGTCCCTGAAGCAGGAAGCAGGGTGATTAAATGCACAAAATCCTTCTGGTGCTTCTATGTCCAGAACAAACTCGACTGACCAGCGACTCATTGACTGAACCCTAATCCAAGCCACAGCGATGAGTGAGCAGCTAGAATGAGAACATTATTTGTACGCTGACGATCTTACAAAGAAATTCTTCTCTCTAAAAACTTGGAGATGTATCTATTTGCTGTAACTGCAGATTACTCAAGACCGAACGCGTTGTAAATCATCCCATGTTCTGAGAAATTCTGGAACTGTCGGCTGATTTTTCCAGGAACAGAGGGTAAGAGCTGCCAAGCCCGCCTGCTGGACTCTCGCAGGAGTGCAACAGTGCCTGCAAAAGCCGCGGCACGGCATGACGGAGCCCTTCCTCCCGGGGTGACAGGCTCCGCTGGCAGGGCCCACCGTGGGTCCGCGGCCTCCTGGCCCCTGGGAAGAGCCTTGGGCAACTGGGACGGCGACTACACCTAACACGTCCGCGAAGCCAGGCACTGGCTACAGCTGGCACTCCTGCCATCCCTGCCTGGACCAGAGGAAATCTGAGATGCCAGTGGGTTGAGCTAAGAGGGCCTTTGGGTGGAACCTTCCCTACGTCCTATCTGGCCCTTACGGTTCACTCTGTGACCAGCAAAGAGGACGTTGCTCAGCTAACTTGCAGACACACTTCCCTGGGGAAGGTTTTCCCTGCAGTTCACTGATCCCATTTCCCTGGGAGCACCGGTGCCAAGTGTAAGGCTGGCAGGCTGGGGTGACAACCAGCCGAAGCTGAGCGGTCAAGTGAGAGCTGAACCCATGACCCATAGCGGCGTCACGGAGCTTCAGTCGACAGGGTGAGGCAACCCCGGCCTCTTTAAGACCCAGAGAACGATCACACAGGAGGCAGAGGGCAGGACCTGGAGAACACTCACCCACTGAACAGGCTGGGGGCCACCAGCAAACTTCACGGCTCTGCAAAGGTTTTAGCCCCCTTGTCTCGCTTGAAACTGACTGTGGCTTTGCCTCAAATCCAGTAATCACAGTGAATGCTACTCCTAATCTCCAGTCTTTCTTCCAAGACCTCTTTCTCTTTGACACCAAAAAAATTAAAAAGACACCTCTCTGCAGCCCCTATGCTATGGGCAAAAATTATCATCACTGCAGCTAAGCACAGACTTCACAGATGAAGGGAGAGAAAAGCAAGCTCAGAGAAGTGCAAATATCAGATCAAGGGACTTCAAAACCTAAGACTCCTGCTGGAAAAACAGAGGCCAAGAGAGAGGTGGCACTGAGAGAGAGGTGGCATAAGTGCTTCACATGCTGAAGGGCTGAGAAGGAGAAACCAAGATTCACTCGTCGAATCCAAAGATCTAAGGATCAAACGTATCTGTCTACACCATAAAGCCAAAGTTCAAACAAAAACCTGCCACAGGAGATAAAGGACACTTACAGATGAAACTCGTCCAACAGCCCATGCAGAAGGGCTGCAGGTGAACCTGCAGTCCCACAAAGCCTGCCTGATGCTATCGGGGTGGGAAGGGCTCCACCTGTGACAGGCAGGTCACCGCTGGGCCGAGGACCTTCTCCTTCCTACTTCCTCGCCCCAGAAGCTCACGCCTCTGCTTGAAATCCCAACATCCGCCACCCTTCCCACTCACCACCTGGAGTTTCAGGGCCCAGCGGGGGATAACACAGGGCCCGCTTCACTGCAGGGAAGTGTGCACTACGATGCAAATCTTGTAGAAAAGGAGGCTGCGGTCACAGTGATGAGCTCTTCCAAGCAAAGCAAGGAAGGCCATGCGAAAGTGCCTGGTCTTTACGCTGAAGGGCGCGTCCACAGCCCCCCGCTCAGCACTTCCTCCTTGACCTGCTAGTGATGGATGGTCAGGTTATGAGCTACATTTGTGCCCTGGCCCTTGGCCAGCACACTGCCAGAATCCGCTGCCACACTCACTCATACCTGGTAGTATGGATGGTGCAGAAAGGAATCTGGGCCGCCCGCTAAAGCCATCGGTTCCTTCCTGCCGTCTTCAAATCGCGTGGACTGGGCCGCGGCACCTGGAACGAAGACAGACCGTGAGAAGCCCGGCCAGACGGAAAGCCCGCCGCTCACCGGCGGCTCACAGGCAGCGCGCCTGCACAGGTGACGCCGGACACCACTCGGATTCCGGGGGCGCCAGGGGGCTGGCACCAACTCCAGAACCTCGAGCAGCCACCTGTGGTCACAGGGCCCGTGGGGCAGAGGCACGCAGAGGGGTGAGGGGGACGGCCATCCACAGTGATTAACATCCTGAAGACTTTCCGAGACTTTGGGCGACACAGACCGCCTGAGTCCAGAGAAGCACTGCGGGGTGCTGGGGCGCTGCCGGCGTCCTCGGAGCACCCGCCGTGTAAATGCTGCCTCCGCCAGCCGCAGCCTAGAAGGAGCCACTGTCAGTGGACGTCGCACCACCACCTACCGGGTCCAGGCGCTCCCTGCGGGCACCAGGCTGGGAACAACGCTCATGGGCAGGGCCTCTGGAAGGGACGTTAAGACCCGCCGACTCCCAGGAGAGCCGGGGCGACACCAGCTCCGTGGAGATGCACACTCGGCTGCTGCAAGGAGCCCCTGACAGGCCGGGCAGGGAGGTCCTGCCTTCCTCCTTAATCTCCTGGGGTACAACCACACACCTGATCTGTGCAAGACGGTCAGTGAGCGTTTCGGAGCCGACCCCAACACACCCCACCCCCGGCAAAATGCAGAGGACTGGGGCAGGGGTGGGGCGCACAGCATCCTGGTCCGGACCGGGGACCCAGCACCCCTTTGTTTCTGGACACAAAAAAACGCCACGCCTGACACTCACAGACAAGACACCACCTATGATGTGACCTTCTCCAAGAGACCTCTTTCTGCGAGGACAGGAGACTGTTAAGAGTCACACTCTGGACCGCAGCGGGGGGATTCCAGGCAGAGAAAGGAACCAGTGTCATGGTCGTGAAGAGCCCCCTCGCCTGCTCCACACACACACACACCATTCCTCTCTCTCAGAAATCACCGGAATTAAGAACATTTTCAGGAACAGTGGCAACCGCCATTAACATTCTCTGTCATAATCCACCCCAGAGGCATCCTGGACCGTCGGTGCCTCTGCGGCCCCGCGGCCCTGAACAATTCGTAACTCCTGACCATGGGAGGCTTTCTCCAGCCTCTGCACCCACAGGCTTTGTTCTCAACTCCATCAGCAGCTAAGTCCTACTACCCTGTAGGACTGAGCTCAGGGATCACCTCCTCCAGGAAGCCCCCCTGAATTGCCCCTCACCAAACACCACCACCCACGACAGCTCAGTCAGTGTCCACTCTGGGCTCCTGGGCCACATGCTGGGCTCACACCCGTCCTTCCAGCTGCTCCCTGGTAACAGAACTCTCTCCGTGGCAGCCCCCAGCCTCACTCTCAGGAAGCACCGGTGGAGAGACACTGCCTGGCTCTTCAGGGCCTGTGTCCACGCAGGCAGGGTTCACAAAGTGGGCTCAGGGGGCCATCAGCATCACCCTGTCAGAGGGGAGAGAACCAGACAGCAACAAGGGCCACCTGCCACGTCCAGGGCTACCTGGAGGGACACCCTCTGCCCCCACAGGGACAGGCAGGCGTCCAGTGTCCCCTCCAAGGGGACGGCTCACCCCCGAGGCTGCGTTTCAGTGAACAGTAACCAGAGCCTCGATGATGCGTGAACCGGGAAACAGAGCTGAGAAGTTGTTTCCCAATCTTACCCTCCGGGGCCTGTAAAGGCTTATTTCCCTGAAGTAGCTTTACTATGAGAAAAATAAGAAAAATTGAGAAAATGGTTCGCTTCTCTCAATGAAAGAATAGAAAACCCAGGAAAAAAAGGGACTGGAAGAAATACTACAGACAAGGACCTGCTCAGGACAAGACGAACTGATGCTGGTTCCAGCAGAACCAACGCTGCAGGGAACTAAATCCACGGGAGAGAAATTCCAGAAGCACCGCAAACAGCCCCCAGAGAGGATGAGCTAAAGCACAATGGCACAATGTGACGCACAGGACGCAGAGGACAGACCGGGAAAGACCAGAAGTCGTCACGGGACAGGGCTCCTCACATTTCAGACTTCTCCCTCAACACACAGGCTCAGTTTTCTAGAACTCAGAAATAAAAGACTCACAGAAGCTTCCCAGAGGAAAACTGAAAGACTTAGGTAGGGCATAAAATTAGGGATACTAATTCCACCAAACATGATGGCAAAAAAAAATCAAGGTCAGATCCAGTTATGGGCTGAACTGTGTCCCCCTCACCCCGCCCCAAACTCATATGTTGAAGCCCTAACCTCCAGGGCCTCAGAATGTGGCCATATTTGAAGGTAGGGTCTTTAAAGCGGTAATCAAGGCAAAATGAGCCATTACCATGGGTCCTGATCCAACATAAGAGATGAGGACACAGACACACACAGAGGGACGACCACGTGAGGACCCGGGGAGAAGACGGCCATCCACACGCCCAGGAGAGAGGCCTCAGGAGGGACCAGCCCTGCCCACACCTTGACCTCAGACTTCTGGCCTCCAGGGCTATGAGAAAATAAATTTCTGTTGTTTAAGCCGCCCAGTCTATGATACTTTATTATGGGGGTCCTAGAAAACTAATACAGACCCAAAATTATTAAAACACTACCAAACTGTCCTCACAGCTAAAAGGAACAGAAGCATTTACTGTCACCCAGTTATGTCTTCTGCAAGGTCTCTGGGACTCTTTAAATCACCAGCACAGAAACACAAGGACGGCCCGCGAGAGGCCACTGGGCTGGAGAGACCTGGCAATGGTAACAAGATGGCAGAGGTGCTTTGTCCCCCCACCCCCGGCAGGACGGGTGAGGCTGGTGGCCTCCCTGCCGCCTCCGCAGGACCGGCAGCCCCCAGGCCTTCAGACTGCTCCAGCCCTGAGGCCACTCGCCCCCGTGGCAGTTTCGTCTCCTGTGTCCGTCTGTCCAGACTCTACCACCCAGCCCTTTAACCAGACACCAATGGGGGGTTGCTCCGAAGGCATTCTGTAGAAGTGGAAACATCTGCAGACGCTGGACTTGAAGCAAGTCCCCTCCACGTTGGGGGTGGGCCTCGTGCCATCAGCTGGAGGCCTTAAGAGCAAAGACGGAGGTTTCCTGGAGAAGAAGGAATCTGGCCTCGAGGCTGTAGCAAACGCCTGCCCCACGGATCTCAGACTTGCCGGCCTCACCCTCACTGGAGCCAATTCCTTAAAATAAGTCTCCGAATACACACACACGTAACACCCCAACCACTTGCTGTAAGATCCCAGGATCACGCCACGATGCCCCCGTAGGCCTCCCCACCGCAAACACACGGCCGCGTGGGTCTGACGACTCTATGGGCCACTGCCCGGCGCCCGCCACGTCCTCCCCACCCCTCAGCCCTTTCAACAAACACTCCTCCTGCCTTCCGCCCTCACTGCAGCCGCGCTTTCCTGGGGGCGCTGTTTTTCTCCCCTTCACCGCACTCCCAATGGCCTGGGGGAGGGGTCGGTGTGCTCCGGGCCCCTCCTTTCTGCACAGAGGACAGCCCTCCTGGCCCCTAAGGACCCTCTCTGTGCCCCTCCCATCAGGCTGCCCCACGTCCCCACCTCCCCCGCTGTCACTGCCCTCTCCCCCCCTCACCCATGCATCCTCCTTGCCCTATCTCGCACGCCCTCAGGAACTCCTGGACGTAGTCGACATACGGAGACGTACTGTTATTGTCCCCAGGAAGCTGCAAACGTAATGGGGGTTAAGAGTGCCGAAAATATTTAAATGTGCCAGTTTTATCACCTAAATATCACCTATGAAAGTACTGGGTCGGCCAAAAAGTTCGTTCGGGTTTTTCTGATGTTACAGAAAAACCCGAACGAGCTTTTCGGCTGACCCAATACTTGCCGGATGTGATTGCTTCCCAGCCAGAAAAATACATATCCCATAAGCCCTGCTGAGTAGGTTCTTTGGGAAAAGAAAACTATAGTTAGACACAGCAAAAGGTTTGGATTAATTGGTCTCTAATAAGATGTATCAAACCCAAAGCTAACATCACATTCAATGATGAAAGACGGAAAGCTTTTCCCTCTAAGATCACAAACAAGGAAGGTAAGGATGATCCTTTCACCACTTCTACTGAACAAAGTATAGGAAGTTCTAGCCAGAGGAATCAAGCAAGAAAAAGAAATAAACAACATCCAAATGGGAAAAGAAGAACTAAAGTTATCTCTGTTCACAGATGACATGATCTTATCTGTAGAAAACCCTAAAATTTACAAACACACACACACACCCCCTAGAGCTTAATAAATAAATTCATCAAATCTATAGGATACAAAAGTCAACATGCAAAATCAGGTGTGTTTACAAATATTAACAATGAAAAATCTGAAAAAGAAATTAAGAAAACAACTCCATTCAAAATAGCATCAAAAATAATAATTAAGAATAAATTTAACCAAGGCAGCAAAAGACTTGTGCACCAATTACCAAATGTTGCTATAAGAACATAAATAAGCTATAAGGCAAACATTATATATTCATGAGTTGAAATATTTAATATTGTTAAGATGATAATACTATCTAAAGCAATTTATAGATTCCATGTAATCCCTATCAAAGACCCACTGGCATTTTTTGCAGAAATCGATATAATGTTTCTAAAATTCATAAGGATTCTCATGGGACCCCAAATAGCCAAAAAATCTTGAAAAAGAAAAGCAAAGTTGGAGGACTGACATTTCTTGATTTCAGAACTTACTACAAGACTATGGTAATCAAGACAGTGTGATATTGGCATAAGGACAGACATAGACTAATGGAATAGAACAGAGAGCCCAGAAAGAAACCCTCACACATGGTGGACTGATTTTTAACAAAGGTCCCGAGACCATTCACTGGGCAACAGGACAGTCTTTTCGACAAGTGGCTCTGGGAAACTGGATATCCACATGCAAAAGAATAAAGCTGGACTCTTACTTTACCCTACAAACAAAAATTAATTAAAAATGGATTAAAGACCTAAATGTAGAGTTAAAACTATAAAACATATGGAAAAATTTTCATGATATTGGATTTGACAATGATTTCCAGGATATGACACCAAAAACACAGGCAACAAAAGAGAAAAACATATAAACTGAACTTCATCAAACTTAAAAAAATTTGTGCATCAAAGGACACTCTCAAGAGAGTGAAAAAGACCCACAGAAAGGGACAAAATAGTTACAAATCATATATCTGATAAGGGATTAATAGCCAGAATAAATAAAGAGCTCCTGCAACTCAACAACAAAAAAGCAAAGAACCAAATTCAAAAATGGGCAAAGGACTTGACACTTCTCCAAAGAAGATACACAGATGACCAACAAGCATGAGAAGATGCTCAATATCTCTAGTCATTAGGGAAATGCAAATCAAATCACAATGAGATACCAGGAAAATAATAAGTATGGTGAGGATGTAGAGAAATTGGAACCCTTCTGCACTGCTGGTGAGAATGTAAAATGGTGCAGCCTCTATAAAAAATGGCATGACAATTCCTCAAAGAATTAAACACAGAATTAACACAAGTTCCAGCAATTCTATTTCTAGGTATACACCCAAAAGAATCGGAAGCAAGAACTCAAACAAGTACCTGTATATGCATGTTCACAGTAGCACTGTTTACAATAGCCAAAAGGTGGAACTAAACCAAGTGTCCATTGAAGGATGAATGGATAAGTAACATGTACTATAAACAAACAAAAAACTATTACTCAGCCTTGAAAAGGAACGGAATTTTGATACACGCTGCAACATGGATGGACCTTAAAGACATTATGCTAAGTGAAATAAACCAATCACAAAAGGACAAATACTGTATGATCTTACTTGTATGAGGTGCCTAGTTTAGAGACAAAAAGTAGAATGAAGGTTACCAGGGTCTGGGAGGTGGGGGGTTTGTTTAATGGGCACAGAATTTCCATTTGGGATGATGAAACAGTTCTGGAAATAGACAGCAGTGATGTTTATACAGCTTTATGAACGTACTTAATTCCACTGAGCTGCACACTTAAAATGGTTAAAATGGCAAATTTTATGTTTTGCATATTTTATCCCCATGTTTAAAAAAATTATTGATAAGTTGGCTATTCAGTGAGCTTCCTTTAATAAATTAACAGCTTTCACTAATTTTTATAATACAACCATGAGAGTCGGCAGAATTTCTTAGGATACTAAAGCTCAGAGATGTATAAAGCAGTGATTCCAAATATAGCTCTTGTTTATTCAAGCTTTTGATGTATCTTGACCCTTTCTCAGTTCTGTGACTCTGTGTAACCCACCTGTCTAGGAGGTGAAATTGAACCCATCCATCAAGTCCTGCATAAAAATTATCTCATAATTTGTCACCCATACCTGACAGACTAAAAGCTCTATCATTATCCTGTTCTCATGGAGACTAAAAAACCTGTACCCACTCTGGACAGAAAACCTCACTTCTTTTTTTTAATTGAAATATAGTTGATTTACAATATTGTGTTAACTTCTGCTGTACAGCAAAGTGACTCAGTTATACACATATATACATTCTTTTTCATATTCTTTTCCATTAGGGTTTATCACAGGATATTGAATATACTTCCCTGTGCTGTACAGTAGGACCTTGTTGTTTATCTGTGTTAACAGTTGGCATCTGCTAACCCCAAACTCCCAACCCATTCCCTCTCTCAGCCCCCTTCCCTGTAGCAACCACCAGTCTGTTCTCTATGTCTGTAAGTCTGAGGAAACCTTACTTCTAAATGCCCTACAACAGTACAGAGGTAATGATACACTGCGCTACTTTAAAGAGGTTAAATTTTAAATCATCGGTGGATTTAACAAAAATGGTGTGCTCCATACAGATACTGAGGAACAGTTTACAAAGCAGGTCAATATTGCAACTTTCTATCTACGATGATAAAAGGCATTCTCATTAACATGCGGAGAATGAGGAAGAAATTGTACCAATCACTACTGTTTCTTTCATTCCTTTGATTCAAAGGGCTCATTGCTAAGTTCCGCTTGCTGTCTTGTTTCCATACGTCCCTTTAATTCTGAAAGTTCAGTCCTCCTGTGCGTGAATTCTACTCTAAATAATGTATGTCCCATTTCGACTGAGTTTTGAACTTGTGATAAAGATTTAAATAATCTTCTTCATAAAGTTTGCCCTGTTTTCCTTATTGGACTGTAGTTCAGAAACACAGTTCAGGCAAAGTCAAAAGTTTGCTGATTCTAGAGTCAACATTTTTCTTAACACTGTCAATATTTACACTTCTGGACCCAGCAGCTGAACTTGAACATGCCTTTGTTCTTTTCATGTTTATGTGTTTTTTTTTTCACTTTAAGGGCAATGTGTACTAAATTAAAACGGTACAATTGTCATAAACTTGAAAAGTGCTGCACTCAACAACCCTTTTTCTGAAAAGTACGTGGGGCGTTTCCTCCCTGGAGCTCTGCAGACTCAGGCTGACGCAGATGACGTGCTTATTCATGCCTTTCACATCACGACCAACTACAGATGACACTCATGGTGGATTTAAGCTGTTCAGCACTCCGCCCGCCGAGAAGGCTGACTGTGGCGGGCGCAGCGGGCGCCCGGGTGGATCCCGCAGCCTCCCCGCGAGCCCGGCTCAGCCAGTGCGAAGACTGCACGCAGCCCGCCCCAACCCTTCCCCTTCTGCTCTGTTCTCCTCGTTAAAGGTGCTTTTCGTGACCTACGGACTTGACTTCCAGGCACAACGATGGGTTGCAACCCACAGTGTGAAAACAGGGCCAGGCTGGGGCCTGCAGTCCGCGCCCACCTCCAGGTTCACGGGCTGTCCTCCTGCAGCCTGCAGACTGCTGCCCACTGGCCGTTCCATCCCCACACTGCCCCCTGCTTTCCAGGCACCTGCTCCAGACTGGCCCCTGTGCCCACCTCCATCTCCGACCCACTCCTAGAAAAACACGACGCCTCTGCTTAAGGCAACCAGCCGTGCCCAGGACCCCCTGAATCCCAGACTGTGTGAATGGGCCCTTTCTGTTTTCAGGTAACCACACATCCAGAATGTGCATTTAATACTGCTGAGAAACTCCGCTCCATTTCCTCAGGAAATGTTCTCTGTGCTCCCCAGAGCGTCTGTTTCATTCTTTCTCTTCTCCCCCCGCAAACGCTGCCCCCCTTGCAGCACCCTCAGGTGCTCAGCACCCACACGCCTGCCTCTGCCGACCCTGCAGCACGCGCTGTGAGCTTATGGCCCTGTCATCTCTGGCCACAGCCACAGCCAGCACTGGACATCAATCCAAGCTCACTGTGGGTAGTTACTAAACCCCTCCTCGTTCAAAATCTCAGCCTGGATGCCTGCCACACCCAGACAGCACGTAGTAGGGCCTCAAGAAGCATCTGCCAACTAATAAGGCTAAACGACATCACAGCATAATATACAATGTATAGTAAATAATGTATAACATATAATGTATAATAGCGTAAAACTAAATAGTACAATTGTTGGTGGACAGGTTAAATAATAAAATTTAGTTTAAACATTAAATATTGTGGTCATTTCATAATAAACTTAAATAATTACACTGTACAACTTAAACTTACACAGTTTTGTATGTCAATTATATCTCAATAAAACTGGAAAAAATTAACAAAAAATTTTTAAAAGAAAAAACAGAAGAATTAAAATCGAAAGGAGAAGTTTCAAATCTTAAAATGAATCCCTGTAGGATTTGTTAAAAAGAAATCTGTACCTTTCATAAAAGGCAGAGATCCTGCTCCTTACCAGGGAAAATATAACTGAGCAATGTTCACGATATTTTAAGATAATCACTTGCAGAATTGAAAGCAGAATACTTGCCTTTTCAATCATAATAAGAGGATAAAAATAAACTAGTAATACCTGAAACATCAAAGGGAAAATAGAAAACAGGCAGATGAGGAAGCATTCAAAGCAGAAGAAACTGGTTCAGAAGACGGACGACGTGGAGCAATAAATGTCAACTGTCCAGTTCCCTTCTTCCGAAAATAATATTCAAACATATTCCGATGTAAAACAAAATACCCAAAGCAAAGCGAAATAGAAAAGCTTTAAAAAGAGAGCTAGAAAAGGGAGAGACAGAGACAGAACAGGCAAAGATACAAGAACACACACTCAAACACAACAACAACAGTGGCGGCAATGATAGAAAAGTATCATTAAAACAAAGAAACACTAATCCACACAGATAAAAGTGTAATTAGTAACGAGCAAAAGCAGTATTAGGTCTTCACCCTCCAACTAACAGATCAACACTATACACGAATCTTGAATTATAAAAATGGATGCTATGCTTCAGTAAAAAGTTTACACTAAAAGCAAACAAACCAACCAAAACCCCTAAGACCTCCAAGGAGAAACTGAGAAAAAGCGTTTGTTGTTGGACACTTGTGCTGATCACTGAGGGCAAAGGAAGGAATCAAACCGGGATAAAAAGAATGCACAACACCCTGCCATGATGAGACAGAATTAATGAATATGCATGAAAAGTGCACATGTGCAAATATTTACAAACACCTGTAAAATGATTCTAAAAAATACTAAGCCACAAAGAATATCAGTGCATCTTGCTAACACATAAAGATCTCTGAGCTAAGAAACACCTGTGCTGAGCCCCCTCCCCCCTGTGACATGAAGGCACAGACCCGATTCCACGGGTACCAGGGTGGACACAGGGACAGCCGGCCACCGTGCCAACCCGCCCTGAGCGAGAGCCAAACACAACACAGCTAGAAATTAAAAACGTATGTGTAAAAAGCAACAAGTCAGCCACTTGAAAATTAAAAACAAGCACTGGCCTAAATAGCTGGCCCGAGGAGAAAATTAATACAATAACCGTCTCTGGGCAGTTAGGTCAATGAGCACCATCCCTCGTGGAGAGATGTAGCACAAAGCAAGAGAAATGACAGGAGAACTAATAAGGCCATGACTCTTGCAGTGTCTACAAAGGAAAAAAGAAATTATATAAACAATGTGAATCCAGCCTTGAACCAGAAGGAAGGAAATCTGGTCAAAAACAAACCAGAAAGCAAAACATAACAAAATTTATGAAACTCCAAGAAAGATAATAAAAGACAAAATTCTTAAAAATACAATTTAAAAACCCACCAATACACAAAATCTTAATTAAAAAAAGGAATATAATGATTTTTTTTCATCATATGGTAATTTCATGGGCATTAGTAAAGAAAGAAATCTGGTAATTTCAATGAAATTGTAACTTTCATGAGAAATATATACCGAAATCAGAATAAACTAAAAAATAAATCTTACTATCAAATTGAGTAAAACCCACCCTCCTTCCACCTATATATTTCCAGCATAAAGAAAACCATGTACTTGTTTAGACCAGGCCCTGGGCTAACTGTGTCTATGGATTTGTGTGTATGATTCCCACTGTTTACAAGAGGAAATGAGGCAGGATGGTCAAGGTCCCAGGGCTAGTGATGGGAAGGCCTGAGGAAGGTAAGAGAGCTCAGTCTGGAAGTCCATGCCCTTAACCAGAACCCAACAGTCCTGGGGTTTTCAGATTATGAACACACAGCACAGGCATCACCTGGGAACTTGTTAAAATACACATTTCAGCCCCGGCCTGGGCCTACTAAATCAGAGACTTTGGGGGTGAGGCCTGCAAAGCAACACGTTTTTCAGGACTGTCAGGCGGTACACTCGGGCCGACCCGGCGCCCACCACTGGGCTGCACAGCAAATCCATTCCGGGAGTTTTTAAATCTCCAATTACCTGGGCTGGACCCCAGACCAGGGAAAACAAGATCTCGAATTGGGGGAAGGGGCGTTGTTTTAAGCTCCTCGGGCGTTTCTGATGTTGAGAACCACCGCTCTCATCTTTTTCTTTTACAATTATTATTCCTTTTTTTTATGATGTTGGCAAGGGGAAAAAATGGGAGAAAACTGCAACAAAGCTTTGAAGAATCACACCTCTCTTTCTGGGGGCTGGGTGTGGGGGCACCCTACAACTACGAAGCTGTTTGAAGTGAAAAGTATACACTCAGCTTTCGAAATGGCCATAACTGAATGCTAAGGGCTAGATTCCCAACTGGCAGCTTGTGCCCCGTATGTTTTTGCCTTTGAAAAATCTATTATTTTTTCCTATGCAAATATAAAGAATCCCTTTTAGAACGCCAATTTTCGCCTTTCTCCATCAGGCATTGGTGGAAGGGCAGGGGGAGGGCGCAGGTTAAACAGCCATGAGAACTACCTGCAGCAAAGAATGACCCCGTCATTGCAAACTGTGTGTCCTTAGGGACCAGGGTCTAAATCTGACCACGTGTGTGAGCAGGACCTAGGGTTTCACGTCTCAGTACTTTGAGAGACTTGTTGGAAATATGCTATTTGAACTGTATGATCCCACTTATACCTAGACTCTAAAAAACACAACGAGCTAGTGACCATAAGAAAACAGAGCAGACTCACAGATCCAGGGAACAAACTAGTTGGTTACCAGTGGGGTCGGGGGCAAGGCAGGGGTAGGGGATTAAGAGACACAAACTACTGAGCATACAATAAATAAGCGACAAGGATGCATTGCACCACACGGGGAATACAGCTAATACATACCCTCAGCCAGGGCACTGGACTTCTGAGACACGTCCCCACCTCTGCAGCGGGAGCGTGCGGGCACGGAGGTCATGCGTCGGGCACAGGACGGGATTGCTAAGCCGACACTCAGAGGTCGTGCGTCGGGCACAGGACGGGATTGCTAAGCCGACACTCAGACGAGGTGGCATCACTGGACTTCTGAGACACGTTCCCACCTCTGCAGCGGGAGCGCGCGGGCACGGAGGTCGTGCGTCGGGCACAGGACGGGATTGCTAAGCCGACGCTCAGAGGTTGTGCGTCGGGCACAGGACGGGATTGCTAAGCCGACGTTCAGACGAGGTGGCATCACTGGACGAAGTCCGGAGACCAGGGAGGGAGGACAGCCACAGAGGATGGGCAAGGCTGCACAGGGCAGAAGACCTGGGCACAGCACTGGACACAGAATCACAGGGGACCGGCACGGACCCCACACACTGTCCTGCTCACGCCCACATCTGCAGAGACGAGGAGGACACCCGCCCGCCTTGGGTAAATGTGTGCCTTGGACGAGGTGAAACCCACACGGGCGCAGTGAAACTTAGACGACTCTGACACCTGTGAGCGTGGCCATCCCAGTGTCGCAGATGAGGACACAGGCTCTGAGATGCTGGGTGACCTGCCCAGGGCCACACAGTGACACAGGACCTCACGGACGGGGAACCACTGTGGGCCTGAGAGTCAGAGCAAAGGACGGATGGGGTGCCCCCCAACATTATGGGATCTTGCCCGTGCACGACCTGGGGACCTTGGAGGAGGGAGGATGGGGCAAGGAGAAAAGCCATTATAATTTAAAATGTGGATTACCCCCAACTATCTCTGTCTGACTTACTTCACTCAGTATGACAATCTCTAGGTCCATCCATGTTACTGCAAGTGGTATTATGTCATTCTTTTTAATGGCTAAGTAATATTCCATTGTATACAATATATACATATGTACCACATCTTCTTTATCCATTCCTCTGTCGATGGACATTCAGGTTGCTTCCATGTCCTGGCTATTGTAAATAGTGCTGCAATGAACACTGGGGTGCATGTATCCTTTTGGACCATGTTTTTCTCCAGATAGTTTGGGATTGACATGTACACACTGCTATATTTAAAATGAATAACCAACAAGGACCTACTGTATAGCACAGGGAACTCTGCTCAGTATTATGTAACAACCTAAATGGGAAAATAATTTGAAAAAGAATAGATACATGTATGTGTATAACTGAATCACTTTGCTGTACACCTGAAACTACCACAACATTGTTAATCAACTATACTCCAATATAAAACAAAAAGTTAAAAAAAATTTTTTTTAATTTTTAAAAATGTAGATAACTTACATACAGATCTAAAATTGGGGTCCTTTGAAAAGAACTTATCTTCTCTTATATATATATATTTTTTAATTCATTAAAGTTTTGTTTTCACTATTGACATCATCACTTATAATCCTTGATTCTCAAGGTTCATGAATCACTATAAATTACTGACTGCCTCTGGGTAACTTCCAAGGGACAGATCTTTGCATATTAAAATTATAAAACAAGAAGCAGAAATTAAGAGACTAAATCAATTAAGTCAAAAAGGGGAAGGACTTCCCCAGCAGTCCAGTGGTTAGGACTCAGCGCTTTTCACTGCCGTGGCCCCAGGTTCAATCCCTGGTCGGGGAACTAAGATCCTGCAAGCCTCGCAGCGCAGCCAAAAAAGAAAAGGAGGGGGGATGACCAAGATGCCACCCACATTGCCAGCCACACCACCCACTGCCCCAGAAGCACAATCTTCACGTGGGAATAAGTGACGTTAACACCAGTGGGAAACAGAACACTCAGATGTGTCCTTGCTGCCTACAAATCTGATTCCGTAATTTTCGAGAAAGTGGTTCAAACTTCATCAGAAAAACCCAGGATGCTCTATAAAACAGCCCTTGGTTTTAAATACTTTATAAAATATATACACTCCAAAATCCTTCCAATCAACACCTAAGAGGAAAGCACTGTCACTATAATAAAACACAGACCACTGACTAGAGACTTCTTTTCTCCTAAAGAAAACTTGAAAAAAAGCCCCAAGAGGTTATATCTAAATCACACTTCCCAGATTCTGGACTGAGGTCTCTCGTTAAATTACAAAATACTGAAGATGGTGGCATCAGATCTTCTTAATTTCATTCTTTCACTGAATCTCATAAAAGGCCTGAGCTTCCCTCTCTTCCCAGCCAGCCCCGAGCCCAGTGCTAGAGCTGGGAGAGCGTCAGGTGCCTTGAGGACGGACGTGGGCACCTGCACCCACACGCCCCATGGGAGCGAACGAGCGGCTGCACCGCAGAGCTGCCCATGACGGCAAAATGCTGGAAACGACCTCGTAGCCTAAAAACACCAAGCTGTTTGGATTACAAATACTGATGTGGCAAGAAAAAACAAGGTGCAGTAAAACGTTCTGCACTTAAAAGCTTTTGCACAGCAAAGGAAACTATAAACAAAACGAAAAGACAACCTACGGACTGGGAGAAAACATTTGTCAAAGATGAGACTTACAAGGGATTGATCTCCAAAATATACAAACAAGTCATACAGCTCAGTATCCAAAAAAACAACCCAATCAAAAAATGGGCAGAAGATCTAAAGAGGCATTTTTCCAAAGAAGACATACAGATGGCCAAAGGCTCATGAAAAGATGTTCAACATCACTCGTTATTAGAGAAATGCAAATCAAAACTACAATGAGATATCACCTCATACAGGTCAGAATGGCCATTACCAAAAAACCTACAAACGATAAATTCTGGAGAGGGTGTGGAGAAAAGGGAACCCTCCTGCACTTTTGGTGGGAATGTAAATTGATACAGCCACTATGGAGAACAGAATGCAGGTTCCTCAAAAAACTAAAAATAGAGCTACCATATGATCCAGCAATACTACTTTTGGGCATTTATCTGCAGAAAATCATACTTCGGAAAGATACATGCACCCCAATGTTCACTGCAGCACTATTCACAGTAGCCGAAACATGGAAGCAACCTAAATGTCCATCAACAGATGAATGGATAAAGAAGATGTGGTACATATATACAATGGAATATTACTCAGCCATTAAAAAGAACGAAATAATGCCATTTGCAGCAACATGGATGGATCTAGAGATTGTCATACTGAGTAAAGTGAGTCAGACAGAGAAAGACAAACATCATATGATATCGCTTATATGTGGAATATGAAAAAAGGTACAAATGAACTTATTTACGAAACAGGAATAGACTCACAGATATAGAAAACAAACTTATGGTCATCAATGGGGAAGACAGGCGGGGAGGGATAAATTAGGAGTTTGGGATTAACAGATACATACTACTGTATATAAAATAGATAAACAACAAGGACCTATTGTATAGCACAGGGAACTATATTCAATATCTTATAATTAACTATAATGAAAAAGAATCTGAAAAAGAATCTATATATAAATAACTGAATTACTCTGTTGTACACCTGAAACTAACACAACATTGTAAATCAACTATACTGCAATTAAAAATAAATAAACAAACAAATAAACAAGATGGTTCCCTAGGCAGGTGCCCCAAGGTATCGGGAGTGACAGGGAGCAGAGAAGAGAAAACAGAGGGTCAGCACTCCTGCCACTGGGGTAGCAGAGACCTCTCAGGAGAGTACCTACAGCCAGCAGCAGGGCTGCCCTTGGGGGCAGGGGCTTACTTTCCCCCGCAAGACCCTTTGGACCCGTAAAATGTTGCACTAAGTCCCTGAATCACCTACCCCCCAAAATAAGTGAGCTCGATCGCTGTATTTTAATTCTTAAAAGAACTGATGCAGCTCGAGCTTCTGAAACTTTGCCATGATTGTTAGTGAATCCAGCAAAGTATACCATTTTTTTTTTTGACTGTCATAGCATCAGATTCATATCAACTATGGTCAGAAGAGCAAGCCTTGCTTCTGCTTGGTCTACAGAGCAGAAAGGAGCAGAGTTCAGGATCTGAAGTGCATTTCAGAGAGGGGCCTGGGATCCGGTCACAGAACACAAGGCCACCCCGAGTGACACTGGGGACACCAGCTGTAACGCTGCCAAGTGGCAGCGTGTCCTGTGTTGGGATGTTTCCGCCAGTTCTGACCAGCATAGATGCTGGACTTACTCTTAGATTTCATGGCCCTTTCAATACATCAATCTAACCCTACCCCCGAGCCCTGCCTTGTCCACCACCTTGACTATTTGGGGGCAAACAAATAATCTTATTTTTAAGTCTATTAATTCAGTGTTTCATCAATTCGCACTTAGCAAAAAGCCCTGACACGTGAAGCCCTTCTAAGCTCTTGCTGGGGAGATGTCATCTTGGCCTAGAAATGTCTCGGGGAGCTCTCGGTCACAGCTCAGCTTGGAGACCCTAAGTGGTCCTCCCGTGGAATATCTATTTCTGAGCTGTATTCCCCCCTTCCAGAGTCCCCCACACGCCGATCCACCAAACCCAGGATTCACACATCCTAAGTCACTCTCCAGGGTGGAGTTACTAGGTGTCCACTCTCGTTCCCATGGGAGATGACACGGGTTCATCTAACAGTGACCATCAGGCCGGGGGGGCTGGAAAAGAGGAGATGCTCCAGGAGGCCACTGTGCATCCCTCCCCTGGGACCAGGGCTGGAGCTTCAAGTCATCTTCCGCCCACAGTGCCCGTGATGAATGCACAGTCAGGGCTGCAAACCTTCTCATGTTATTCTTGGCCAGTAGCACAAGGTGAAAGGTGACCAGGATACACGACCACACAACTGCACAGTGACCGCCGTCTAGGTTAACTTAATGTCACGCTGCTAGGAGACCCTATAATTCCAGGGCTCTGACTGCCTAAGGCTGGATTTGGTAACAGCAGCCTTGGAATTTTAAGCTTCATGAAGATGTGCTCCTTTTTGTTGTCTTAAGGGTCCCGGGGCAGGGGATAAGATTGGGTTTATTATATCTACTTTAGTTACAGGAAGTGTCCATAGCTTCAAAATAACCCAAATAAATTCACTTTAAATACATCAGTTTTAATTTAAAAATAAAGTCTTCAGGGGCTTTCCTGGTGGCACAGTTGTTAAGAATCTGCCTGCCAATGCAGGGGACACGGGTTCAAGCCCTGGTCCGGGAAGATCCCACATGCTGCGGAGCAGCTAAGCCTGTGCGCCACAGCTACTGAGCCTTCACTCTAGAGCCCGCGAGCCACAGCTACTGAGCCCACGAGCCACAACCACTGAAGCCCACACGCCTAGAGCCCGTGCTCCACAACAAGAGAAGCCACCGCAATGAGAAGCCCGCGCACCGCAACAAAGAGTAGCCCCCGCTCGCCGCAACTAGAGAAAGCCTGCGCACAGCAACAAAGACCCAGTGCAGCCAAAAATAAATAAATAAAGTCTTCCCTGATAAAGAATTGCAACGTTTTCTTCTTGGTGTAACTTGCTAACTCCCCACGGAGGAAGAGACGTTGCTCCCTCTGAGGAAGCATCTATTTTCTTCCATTCCAAGGACCCAGATTCCAGTGAACTAAGGGAAGAGTCCACACTGTCGGGTCACAAGACGACCGAGACCACGCCACAGGACGACGCTCGGAGGGCCTTTCCCAGGCAGCAAAAAGGATAACGTCAGCCACCAAGGGACCTCCCTGCATTTGGGATCTTTCATTCAACCTGGGTCATCATGTTTCCCACAACAGCCATACTGACTCTTCTTCTATTACCCTGAACCTCCCCCAACATGTCCTGATGCCCGCCCCCTCCCCGGGCAGAGAATCTAAACCCCTTCAGGACGGTCAGGGGACCAGCCAGCCCTCGGCTCACTCCAGACCCCCTGCCCCTCTGTGCTCCTTGCCTCAGGCCAAGGGGCCAACAAATGTGCCTGTGCTTTTCCCGTATTAGGAAGGACTGGGTGCGGGGCGGGTGGCGGAGGAAGGGGGCGTTGTCTTGATCAGTCCTCTCTCAGCTTTACTGTCTGTCCGCATTCATCCACAAACGTTGATAAAGTATTTTCCAAACCCAATGCCTTCACCCCTCAAATCAACGTACTACCTCCAAGCCCCAAGCTCTCTGGTGAGACTGTCTCAAAAGTCCTCCAAACACCTGCCAAACGACCTTCCTCTCTGGGTCCCAGGCCCACGGCCGTCTGGCTTCACAGAAACTCTTCCTGCCAGGGCTTCCCTGGTGGCGCAGTGGTTAAGAACCCGCCTGCCGACGCAGGGGACACGGGTTCCAGCCCTGGTCCGGGAAGATCCCACATGCCGCGGAGCAACTAAGCCCGTGTGCCACAGCTACTGAGCCCACGAACCACAACTACTGAAGCCCGCACACCTAGAGCCCGTGCTCCGCAACAAGAGAAGCCACCGCAATGAGAAGCCCGTGCACCGCAACCAAGAGTAGCCCCTGCTCGCCACAACTAGAGAAAGCCCGCGCACAGCAACGAAGACCCAACGCAGCCAAACATAAACAAACAAATAAATAAATAAATTTATTTTTTAAAAAAAGGTCCACATCAAAAATATCTTAAAAATAAAAAGAAACTCTTCCTGCCGACCACAGGTGCTTCTGTGGGCTCTCCAGTCCCTGACACCATCCTACACGAGTCGCGTTTTCCGAGCGATCCCACTGCACCCCGCCAAACACCCCCAGCTTCTAGCTCCGCAGGGACGTGGCCTAAGTGTCCTCTCCCCGCCCTGCCCTCTGGGGAGCACCTGCCGCAGCTCCCACGGCCCAGAACCGTCCCCATACGGGTCCCGACCCGTCAACAGCTGAGTGACGCCCCAGTACACCTGCTCCTCCTGCAGGTTCCCACCCAGGTTAATGGCTCATTAGGTGCCCCCCTCCCCCTCCTCCACTCAACGGACCTCTGCAGAGTCTGGTCCCTCCCTCCTTCTGCCCCACTGGCCATTCTCAGTACCCCAGGATCACCCCGCAGGACCCTGATTCTTCACTCTGGTCTCCCACTAGAATCCCGGGAGGCCTTTCCAAATCCTGCTCCAAGCCCCACACCCCAGTCCCTCTAACTCGCCTGCAGCCAGACCTGGGCACAGGTACTTTACTTAAAGAACTGTCCGGGTGACCTGTAAGGTGTGGTCAGAGTGAAAGGTGGTGGAGTCAGCTGCAAACTCCCCACAGCCCGGAGATCTCCGGGTACCTGCCCTCGAGCTGCGTCGGAATGTTCTTAATCCAACGCCCTCAACTGGGAACACAGGTACCTTTTTATTCCAATACGGCTGGAAACAACCTAAATGCCTGGCTCTAGGGACACGTGTGCAGGTCAGTATGTGTGCGTGTAAGTACACGGACCCCACATACGTGTGCACGTGTCACCGGGGTACCTGTGGGAGCTGATGTACGCAGGGTGGTGGCCACGAACAGGATACTGCTTGGAAGTTTCTACTCGGTGGGAAAACACCAAACTCCCAAGGTTATCCTTTCTCTCCTGCAAACCAGTCCTCCTCCTTGCTCTCCCATATCCACCTGCCAGGCCTCTGCTCCTCAACGCGCTCTGCCAGGGCCAGAGAAACAGGTCAGCTCCCAGTCCCACCCACATCACCACATCTCCTGCCTCCTGGGACCCCAGGAGGCCACGTCCACTGCTGCCCTCCTCCCCCACCGGCCCCCCACCCCAGTCTCCTCAGCGGGTGACTTCCCAACTCCAAGTCCTCTAAATAGCGGGGGGCCCAGCACCCACTGCTCAGACCTCCTCCCTCCCTCCCTCCCTCCCTCCCTGGGCTCACCCATCTTCATCACCGTAAATCCATCGGAAGCCACGGGCGCTCTCGCCAGGCCTTCACTGCCAACTCTCCCTGAATCCTACGGCCACACACACAACTGCCCTGCCCCCCACCACTCAGCTGTGCCCCGGCCTGTCAAACCCAAGTGTCCAAAGTCAAAGTCCTGGCCCTCCTGCAGTCACCACTTCTGCGTCCCAGCAGAAACGCCTCCGCCTGCTTGCTCGGCCAGACTGTGGACCAAAGGTGGACTTCTTCCACAAACCCCTCCAGCGGATCCAGACTTCAACCGCTTCCCCCCCGACTGAGTCTGGTCCAAGCACACCATTCTGCTGCCGGGCTTCTCGGCACGCTTCCAGGGACCCGCATCCCTCTCAGAGTTAGAGTAATGTCCTCAAAATAGGCTCTGCATCCCCACCAGCCTCTGCTGGGATGAAGTGGGAGGGGAGGAGGAGGACTGACCAGAGGACCACAGAGGAGGTCAGACCAGGTCTGAAAAGTATGCCATCCCACTTCTACTCAAGAGAACAGCTCTGCCGGATCAAAGCCTCAAAGAAGTACAGAAGGAAAAGAAAACCACTTGGCTTCACATAAAACCCACTGATTCCACTGTGAGGTCTTTTCACAGCAAAGGGACATGGGCGGCGGGCATGCTCCCTTGTTAAGAGCAAGGACGAGTGGGCAGAGTCAGGGCCTGTGCAGACTCGTGCCCACTGCCCGTGACCCGGAGGAGACTCCGGTCCCGCTCACCGTGGTGCCACCCCGAGTGACTGACCGCTGACACGGGGTGGGGCTGTCACCACCACTGCCCTGCGCTTCAAATCCACGTGAAAGACCGGATCACTCACTGCTTCCTTAAACCATTTCCAGCTATTTTAAAACGCAGCCTATATTTACCCCAGGTGAAGTCTTCCCAGTTTAGATACAAACTGGCCCCAAATGTTAGAGGAAAATTTATCCGAAGGGTTTAATCTGCAAGAGATGAGCTAAATGTATGTACCCAACTTACGGAAAACAGGACCCAGGAGAGGTCCTCTGGCCTCTGTGTGCAGATGTGAATAACCTGCTACCTTGGGGGGGTGGGGGGGTGGGGGGCAGGGCAGAAGCAGACCCCCATTAATAACAAACACATTGCCCTCCCCATCCTCGGAGGTCCCAGGGAGCTGGGTAATTAACGAAGTCCCGGGCAGGCAGATGGGCAGGTGGCAGGTGTAGCTGCCTGGAGCAGCAAAGAGTCTGGGGGACGGGGGGTGCACAACCAGGACGGGACACCTGAGGGGTCCAGGAAGCCTGCCCAGGCTCACTCGGCAGGACGGACACCAGGGCACAGGCGTAGCCTCACAGGGAGATGGGGACACACCTGACATCACACGCTTCCCGGCACCTGAGCCCTGCGCGCCCCGGGCAGCGGTGCGACACTGGACAGACAGTACACACCGACCTGTACATCATCCCACGAGGGCGCAATGGACACGAATAAGGACTGCGGTGTGCAGGGAAGGCTGCCCGGTGGGTGTGAGGGTTGAGCTTGGGAAAGGGGAGGAAATTAGGGAGAGGCAGACACAGGCTGCGGACGGAGCACCGACGGCCCAGGCCGGTCCAGGGAAAACACACCGGCATCCATTCCAGCCACAGGCGCTGAGGTCGAACAATTCTGCTTTCATGGACAAGGCAAAAGGGGAACAGCTGCTGGGGCATTTCTTTCAAAAACATCCTGCAAAATCACAACTTCTGCTTTAGGAAGTAGTGCTAAATTAAAATACATATTTGAAAAACCTCTTGTTTTCTCCCTCAAAATGGGTTGAATGGGTTCATACTCTACAATCTAGATGAAGCTAAAAATTCTTCAAACTCCAAAGTTCTAGATATTTACAAACATATTAATCTATTTTGTATGAAGTTTGGCTTTGGATTACAAAATCCTTTATCGTATAATTACAAAACGGAATTTTAAATTGTTTTGTTTCAAAACAAAAAAAAAGATTTGTATCTATTCTGGCCACGCCACACCCACATTATCAGAGTCACTAAAAATAGGCACAAGGAGTTTTTCTTCTGGAGTTTGCATAATTCGCAGGATCTGTCATTTTCAAGGCAATATTTTCCTCCATTGGTTCTAAGAACTGCAATAACTAAGAAAGTAATACTCTCCTGATGAAGTCACCCAAATCCATCATGTACCCTCTGGACCTCACACACCAACTTGTGTGTCTAGGGAATAATTCGTCAAAATAACCCTCAACGGTACAATGAAACGGCACCTTTGAAATGTTCCCTCTTCCCTCCTCCATCCCGTCTTCGGGCCACAGTGCTGTTATTTCTGAAAGCATGAAACGCCTTTAAATGGAGCTCTTTTATCCGTTTGTACTTGTCACAGACCTCACTGCATGTTATTACATTCCTCCATCTTCCTTTAATTGAGACTCTAACTTGAAATAAACCAATCCTCCTTTCAACTAAGCATGGACCGTAAACGCCTGTGGATCCCGGGACTTGTGACTAATATTGCCACCCGGCCGCCCCCACTCGCAGGAAGGAAAAAAGGAAAATCTGTCTCTGGAAAACAGCTGGACTGCCTGGCCTGCAGACTACCCGGGAGCCCGGTGGCAGCTCTCCAGGGGGACGCTCCCTAGAAGAAGCCCCCTCTGCTACCCTGGGAGCCAAGCTCCCCCAGCAGGTACCAGAGCAGAAAGCCCATTGCAAAACTTCAAAGATGACCTTGAGCAACATCTTGGGAAATGTGTCTCTGACTATTCATACGTCAAACCTATTTGGAAAGTTGAATGCACTACCATCGTTGGATAAGGACCAAAGATCAAACACAGGAGGTTTCCTTACTGCATCTCTTCTCGTTTCTACCTGAGCAGGTGCACACATGAAGGTTCCCATTGTCATTCTTCTTCAAGCCTCCATTGCCAGGCAGCCCTGTTCAGCAGAAGCTTCCATGGTTACAAACAGGTCGAGACATTGAGACATCGCGCAGTGCTAGGGTATGCTAGCCTTAATTCCAAATAACCAACCGCAGGCAGAAATACCCAGGTAGTTCTCAGGCTTAGGGTCTGCCCACTCCCCAACATGTGAAGCCAAGTCAAGCCCACTGTCAAGGCCAGAAGGGCTAAGCTTTTATATCACAAAGAACCACGAGTCCCCAGTCTCATGTTGCTGGCCGCTTTCCTAGGAGGACAAAGACAGCAGACACCTGAGATGATGGATCTCTCCAGGCCGCAGATTCTGCCTGCACGGGCCTCCGCGTCCCGTCCCGTGATAACTTGCTGCTGATGGGGACGGGCCCTCCCAGACCACAGTCTGGGCTATCTGAGAAGAAAGCTAAAATAAGTTCTCTGTGCTCCCAGGAATCATCTCTAACCATCTGAAACATGAGTAAAGTCAACAAAATAAGGGTAGATTCAGGGCATCCACAGTGCTTTGGCCCCTAACACTGTTACAGTCAGACTCAGAGAGAATTGAGAGGTGGAGGTCCACACTCGTCTAGAGCTGTAAGGTGGGGGACCTCTCTGTCCTGGTGCCTCGTCACTGCCTCAGCTGGCCTTGGACATCGTCTTCCTGGCCAGTCCCACCCCTGCTCTCTCCCAGACCAGAACGCAGATGACCTAGCCGGCAGACCCACAGCCACGCCCCAAACCAGACACCCCAGACTTCGGCAGGAGGAGATGAGGTCCAGAAAGGAGGATGGAAGGAGGGCGGGGCATTCCTACGAGCCTAGAAAGAAGGACCCACGCAGTAAAGAATGCAGCTGTATCGAAACCGCAAAAACCTGGAAACAGTGCAAATGTCTACTGACAGGTGGACGGATAAACCCATTGTGATGGAGTCACACAAAGGAACACTACTCAGCAAAGAAAAGGAACAAGTTCTTGCTACAACACAGATGCTTCAACACAGATGCATCTCAAAATAACGATGCTGAGTGAGAGAGGCCAGACAAAATAAATCAGTCGCCTTTATGTAACATTCTAGAAAATGCAAACTCATCTATTGTATCAGTTTTGGGTTACAAATAAATTTTAGCAATATGAGATCAGTGAACAGTGGGGATGGGCTGTATCTAGTTTATTGGTTCCTTGGTGTCCTCCTCTATAAAATGGGTAGAGTTTATACCCACTGCAAAGGCTGTTGTGAAGATCCCACGAGTTAATCCACAGAACCACTAGCAAGAGCCCCTGACACACACGTGCACAATGCACTTTATTACTGCCGCTCTCCTTTGTGTCACCGTTATCTGGTCTCTGCCCCTCCTCTCTCCATAGAGCACATGCTCTGCATGGCTATCTACTGCCTGCAGCTCCCACTATCTGTGGACAGTGCAAGGACCACGCCAGGCATGACTCCACCACGTCCTGTGACATCAGGGGCGTCCCAGAGAGGTTGAACCTGAGCTGAGAACACTGGGTTTAGATCCCTATTACTTATCCCAAATAACACACCAATTGCTTTTTGCCTGTAGCGCACTTTGTCCAAATTTAACTTTGACATTGATTGTCACTGCTTAAAAGCACGAAGCTTCAAATAGAAATAATGCCTGTTCCCTTACACTTAAATACTCAAAGAGCCAGCATTCTCAGCAATTTATCAATACTTAATATTTTAGAGAACAAGTTGTCTTGAGAAACTCTTGCCTTGTAGATATACTGGTCATCACCAAAATAAGGGCACCGAGATTTCCTGAGTGGCAATCAGATCTTCTCCCAACTCTAATGAACAGAAACAATGGCAAGAAATAGCTTCTGGTTTTGAGTCGGGGAACGATGGCAGAGATGAACTTGCAACTCGAAAAGAAATGGGAGCCTGATTAGTTATCAGCCGTTAAATGATTGTTGAGTCATAGTCTTTCTAGTTTGAGGCCTGAAGATTAAAAACTGCCCACTTTACAAACACTGGACTTCCAACAGGTATGGCAGAATTCTGACATTTAGCTTCATCTTTCAGCTGAACCTCCCAAGGAGCCAACGATTCATCTCTGACCCTCCTCCTGAAACTCAACCACTGTGTGGGGATAAGAGATTCTGAAGAGGAAACCTTGAAAGCCAAAGTGGGGAGATGCAGTCCCAGAAAGGATGGACACAGCACTTCTACCAGCAGAGGAAGTCTGCAAGGGGCAGGGAGAACAGCAGCCTGGGGGCCTCAGGACACGAGGAAGAGCCCAGCGGTAAGGGCCTGGGCTTCTTTCTCACGCCCAGGACAGCACATGGCAGGAGTCTCCAGCCAGGAACCACCCACAGGCTCAGTCAACAAAAGCGCCAAGACAAAACTCTAATTCAAAAAGATACATCCACCCCTATGTTCATAGCAGCACTATTCACAATAGCCAAGACGTGGAAACAACCTAAATGTCCATTGACAGGTGAATGGATAAAGAAGATGTGGTACATATATACAATGCAATATTACTCAGCCATAAAAAAGAATGAAATAATTCCATTTGCGGCAACGTGGATGGACCTAGGGATTATCATACTAAGTGAAGTAAGTCAGAAAAAGACAAATATCATATGATATCGCTTGTATGTGGAATCTAAAATATGACACAAGTGAACTTATCCACGAAACAGAAACAGACCCAGAGACATAGAGAACAGAATTGTGGTTGCCAAGGGGGAGAGGGGGTGGGGGAAGGAAGGATTGGAAGTTTGGGATTAGCAGATGCAAACTATTACATATAGGACGGATAAACAACAAGGTCCTAGTGTATAACACAGGGAACTCTATTCAATATCCTGTAATAAACCATAATGGAGGGCTTCCCTGGTGGCACAGTGGTTAAGAATCCACCTGCCAATGCAGGGGACACGGGTTCAAGTCCTGGTCCGGGAAGATCCCACAGGCCGCGGAGCAACTAAGCCCATGCGCCACAACTACTGAGCCTGCACTAGATCTAGAGCCCGCGAGCCACAACTACTGAGCCCACGCGCCTAGAGCCTGTGCTCCGCAACAAGAGAAGCCACCGCAATGAGAAGCCTGTGCACCGCCACGAAGAGTAGCCCCTGCTCGCCGCAACTAGAGAAAGCCCGCGCGCAGCAACGAAGACCCAATGCAGCCAAAAATAAACGAATACATTAATTAATTTATTTTAAAAAAACCATAATGGAAAAGAATAGGAAAAAGAATATATTTACATGTATATTTTTTTAAAAAAGAAAAGCTCCAAGAAAGCCTGTTCCCACCACTAAAGAACCTAGAAAAGGATGCCCAACAGAACCAGAACCTTTTCAATGATACCCACGCTACTCCAACCACAGGCCAAAGGAGAAGGGCTCCCACCCACCCCCGTTTCAGCAGGACAGGCAGGAGGCAACTGCCCCCCCACCCCGCCCTGGCTTGGAGGAAGCAGGCGGCCACACTCAGATCCTCTGCGTGATGCCAGCCGGCCGGGTAGGGGCTGATCTTCTACCTCCCACCTGGAGGAAGCAGACACCCAGCTCCCCTGCAGGGGCAGTGCCAGCTTTGCCTCCAGCCCCGCCTGTGTCAGGAGGGGAACAGGAGGTGAGAGGAGGGGTCAGCTGGCATCTCTTCCCCCTCCCCCATCTTCCGGGCCAGCAGGGTCCGGTGGGAACTGCGCTCCCCCCCACGGTGAGGAGGCTGAACACCTGCACCTGCTCTCGGGGGCCCAGGGGCGCGGGGCTCTGGGAAGGTGTCCGTGGGGCTAAGGGGGAGCTGGACTCACACCCATGAGTGGTGAGGGGTGGGGCCACCAGGGGGCATCCAGGGCCCTGAGGCAGCAGACGTCCACCCTGCAAGGCCCGTGTCTGCACATCAACAGGGACACTCCCCGCCGAGAAGAGTACACAGGATCCAGCCACCCGGCGTAAACCCAGGATGCCCGGGACACGGGTGAAACCCACCTGTCGTACCAAGAACAAGGACAGCTGCAACTCACATGAGAAAAGACAGTCGAGAGACGCAGCCCTGGGAGGACCTCAGAGCAGCTGTCATAAACGTGCTTCCACGAGAGTCACAAACACTCGAAGAAAAAGCAAGCTGAAGAGCTACATCGCCACGTGACTCCAAAGCAGGGAGAAACCGATTATTTCTCTTCCTTCAACCTTAGTGACTTTTAGATTCTTTCCATCAGAGAATCATGTGCTAAGATAAGACCCCAACATATCTGGACCTAACAGAGCAAATCAGACATTTATTGAGATCCTGCCACGTGCGAGGTCGCACTGGCTGAGCAGGGTCACGGAGATGCCCCACGAGCCTTGCTCTCTGGTTCAACCCAGCGATGGGGAGAGGCACAGGCAACATCACCAGCCCAGGGCAAGAGGGGTTAAATACCCAAAATGAGACAGAAATAAAACAATATGGGTGCTCCAAAGAACGCGAGGGTGCCCTCAGCACGGTGTAGATAGCAGACACACAGTGAACAGGGGGAAATGAGGGAGGGGAAACAGAGAAGCAGAAATAGAACTGTCAGGGGAGCGTATTGATCCAGAGGCCGAAACACAAGAGGATGCCGAGAACGGAAGGAGAGAAAGCACGACGCCAAAGTGCACGAGAGTCGCTTAAAGATCTGTTCGTGGTGAGCTGACGCGAGGACCGCAACAGCGGTATGGCACACCGTGATTTTCTGTCCTTGAAAAGAGGACGGCAGAGCCCATTCCATTTTTAGTTAGATTCTGAGAATGCTTTGGTTTAAACGATACTGTAAATGGGAAGGAACGATTGATCAATGCAACTGGGCAGAGAAATGGTTTCTACCCTTGGCCAAACCCTGTCTTGCTAAATCAGTTAAAGTAACTGCAACAATAACTAGCCCTCCTCTGACTGCATCTCAAGGGCAACAGGGCCACCGAGAGTGGCGCCCTCCTGTCGTCCACACGGCTGGGGGCAGGACCACCTCTGCTGGCCATGGCGGGAGGGCGCTCACCAGAGGCTGGGCCCTTGGCGGGGGGCCCGCTGCAGGGACGCCAAGCTTGGAGGTGCAATGCTCTGACCCAAGTCAAACCCTAAAAGTTCTCCAGTGAGAACAAAACAAGCAACCAAAACATGGGGCCAGAGGACGGCGAAGCCGGGGAACCAGGGGGCTGCAGCCCTGAGGGAAACACTCAGAAGCCTCTTTGGGACCAGGGGTGGGAAAACGGAAATCGGACGACAGAGGTCATTTCTACCTTCATCTCTCCCCCCACCATGACCCCAAATCAAGCGGGCCTCTTGACATGCTGTGAACCCCGCTGCCATCCGATCCCCCTCCCCACTTCACCGCCCCCGGATCCGTGATTCCCATGGTGGGCTCACCTACGTCCAGGCACTGGGTGCCCTGGCCGGACACTGCGTAACAAGCCTGTGGTGACAATAACCACTTCTCTAGCCTGAAAATGGTCCCTCTTGGACCCTCTTATTTTGTGATGCAGCATCTTTCTGACACTCCAGGGGACCAGGTTCCACCCAACTCACAGATCCAACAGAACATGACTTTTGTTTTGTTTTTTTTTAACAAATCTATTTATTTTTATTTATTTATTTTTGGCTGGGTTGGGTCTTCATTGCTGCGTGCGGCTTTCTCTAGTTGCAGAGAGCAGGGGCTATGCTTTGTTGCAGTGCGCAGGCTTCTCATTGCGGTGGCTTCTCTCGTTGCGGAGCATGGGCTCTAGGCGCGCGGGCTTCAGTAGTTGAGGCACGCGGGCTTCAGTAGTTGTGGCACGCAGGCTTAGCTGCTCCGTGGCATGTGGGATCTTCCCAGACCAGGGTTCGAACCTGTGTCCCCTGTATTGGCAGGCAGATTCTTAACCACTGCGCCACTAGGGAAGCCCCCAGAACATGAGTTCTTAATGAAGTCTTCCTACTAAGGTGTGTTCCGTGTCTGCAGACCAAGGTGTCCCCAGCGCCTAGACAGACCTGGTACCAACCACATGAGTGCTCACTGGGAACTTACAGAATGAGTAGAAAAAAGTCAGGGAAGTGAGAACAAATCTACTAATGGTTTCAATCAAACACATTATTTAATGTGCTCAGGTAAGCAGAGTCTCACTTTGGTCCAGTGTGTTCCCTTTACTGCAGGGGCTCATCAAGGATGCAAGGGGGCCCCACCCTGCCCCCTAGAGGCTGGCACTGCCTTGGAGGAGATGCACATTTCAGACGGCCAAAGGCAACGGCCTGAGCGTGGGGCCCACCCCGCCCCCCAGCTCTCTGTCTGGCCAGGTCTAAGGGTGCAGTGTGCAGCCCCAGAATAATACAAACTGGCTTTAAAAAGCTGAAGACTTTCTCATCCCTGGGGAAGCCCATCACGAGAGCTGTCACAGGGACACAGGGAAGAAACGGGCACAGTCATGTGGGGAGAGAGTCCAGGTCAAGGAAGGGCTCTGGGGCTGAAAAGGTTTTGGAAATCCACTCCCCACCCCAGGGCAATCTTTGGGGCCACCCTTTAGTCACTACACCTGTCGATCCCTCTGGGGACCGGGGCGGCCACAGACGCAGCTCCCCACCCTCGGGGGTCAGCGAGAGGCGCCCCGCGCGATGCCTTCCGCACCAGCAGACCCCACTGCTTAACCTGCGTGGATAATTAGATTTCAAGCCCCAAACAGGATTAACTGTGAAACGAGGCTTCACTTCAATGCTGTGTCCATGCCGAGAGGTGCCTGGCCAGGCCGGCAGAACCCACAGGCTCACGTCTTTGCACGTGACTGATCTGACCAGAAGAAGGACAGGAGGTGTAGGCTGGTCAGGTGCTCCAGGAAGTGGGGTCTCAGGCTGCTCAGGGGTGTTTCTTGCCTTTTTCAGACGTGTCTCTCTGACACTGTGAAGGCTCGGCAGAAACAAACCCAGTCCCCACCCTCCAGGCATCTCAGGACCACTCAGAGGGGCTCAGGGTCATAGACGAAGGGGAAGCAGCACAAAGGAGCAGAGAGCCGGCGCGAGAGCATCAGCCACACCCCGTGCCACCACGCAGTACACGCAGAGACAGGACAAAGCCCCCAGTGCCAGCACCTGCGCCCTGGGCCTCGGACACCAAAGAGGTGGCGCCGTCATCAGCCACGAAGCGCGTGTGTTCACTATAATTCTTTCTCCTGGGAGACTGGGCGCTGCTGTGACCTTTGTTCACCTCTGCTGGGAGAAGAGGGTAAAGCCCCCTGTTTCACAAAAAGCAGCCTGTCTGAAGGCACAAGCTGTTCACCACAAGGGCCGTGAAAGTTCGAGAAAGTTCGAGAAGCCTCCCTGACTAAGAATGTCACACCCCAGGAAAAAAATCAACTGTCCTGGCCACCATCTGGAGAGAAACACGAAAAGTTTACATGTGTACTCTCTGAACTTGGAACAGGTTATGTACAATGTTATTCAGCCTCTAAGATAAGGCTGACTCTCAGGAAGCATCTGCTGAATGAACCCAGTTAACACAAAGGATTAAAAACCCTTCTTTTCTGCTCTGTGGACAGTAAAGGAAACCCTGAGGGGAGTAAAAGGTCAGCAAGTAGGCAACAGAAAGGAAGAGGTGGAGAAATGAGATGCGAAAGGGAGAGGGAGGCAAGATGGACAGAGCCACAGCCTTTACACCAGCACCGCGGGCCCCAATTCCCCAGCCCCGTCAGCCACTTGGTCTGCGGTTCCCCTCTGTTAGGGGGTAAATTCAAACAGCACCATGTTAAAGCCCTAACATCCGGGACCTCAGCATGCGACTGTGCTTAAAGACAGGATCTTTAAAGATGTAATTAAGGTAAAATGAGGTCTTCACAGGGCCCCTGATCCCATATATGACTGGTGTCCTTATAAGAAGAGGACACAGAAACACATCATGTGAGGACACAGGGAGAAGACGGCCATCCATACACCCAGGATAGAGAACTGAGAAGAAACCAGCCCTGCCCACACCTGGAGTTTGGACTTCTGGCCTCCAGGATTGTGAGCCAGAATGTGGTATTTGTTACGGCGGCCGAGCTGACTGATACACTCTCCAGTACCCGCCATGCTCCCTGGAGCAAAGGCTCCCGCAGGCATCTTTGCTGGAAGACCATTCCAGCCTCAGTTCTCTAACTACCATCTCAGACCCACCAACAGCAACATAAGAATCCAGCCCCCGGCCGGCTGGGATGAGAGAGTAGGTCCACCCCCAGAGCGGCTACCTCAGGAAGCAGTGGGGCAGGAGGGGCCAGCACCTGCCCTAGACCTTCATGATGTATGTGCCCCCAGTTGCAGTGCTAAAAGTTGGCAGACCCCCAAACACAGGGTTGCAAAACAGTCTGAGTACGGCCCTCCACCCCGGTTCTGTTCTGGCCCAGCTCTGAAACTACCAGCTGCCAATTCTTGAGGGCTCATCTCAGAATAACCTGGGAGCAGACCACCACCCACGTTATGGAAAGCAAGGGGGCTGGAGTGGGTGAGCGGCAGGGAGAGGGGTCTGCAGGGCCTGGACCAACCCCCTCGAGATCTCCCTCCCACACCCACCTCAGCTCAAAGACGGGAAAGGGGGGAAGCCACAGAGCAGGTGGAGGCTCCCTGCAGAAACCCTGAAAGGAAGCGCCTAGCGAGACGCCTCTGCCTGCATTTACTGATGCAATAAGATGCACTTACTAACGAAATAAGATGCATTTACTGATGCAGTAAGATGAACTTACTAATGAAATAAGATGCATTTACTGATGGAATGAGATGCATTTACCCATCTCCCCTTAATCAACAGTGAACAGACCTGTCCCCTGCAAAGAAACCAAACAGAGCTTACCTGTCAGGGGTTTTCTGGGGCTCTGGGTGTCTGGTGGCCGCCTGGCTGGACCGAGAGGACCCAGGTGAGAAGCGGCGGCCGGTCACGGTCACGGGGCCGTCGCCCCCCGCAGCCCCCTCCTCGGGCTCAGCATGGTGCCCAACTCCAAAGCTGAAAAGGCAAAGAGGCCGTCACTGAACGCGCTGAACTTACACAAATGTGAACTGTATGCCCTGCGCCCAGGAATACAAGTTTTAAAACAGACCTCCAGGAATTGTTTTTTTTCAAGGAGACCGTCTAAAAGACAGACTCTTTGCAAGAAGTCCACAAGAAGCAGGTTTCTAGATGCCCCGTCAACTGACTGCAGGGACAAATGCCCACAGACACCAGAAGAGCCACGCGAAGCCACTAGTCCCAGGTCACTGCCCTCGAGCTTCCCCTCCCACCACCATCCCCGCCCCCCCCGAAGCAGGCGGGTAAGGAACGGGCAGGCCTCCACCCTCTTGCAAGGCCAAGTTTACCTGTCAGGCATGCTTGGGGCCCAGATCACAGCCCACGTCCTTCCCAGGTCCTCCCAGGCTGCAGCCCTCACACCACCCCACAGGGACCGTCCTCATCTCAGACCAGGTTCCGGCCCACGGTTCTGGAAGGCTCTGCACGTGGCCCCTGCATGTTCCAAGGGAGGGAGTTCGAATCCTGTCTATTTCCTTCGATCCAAGGATCCAACTGCTATTTCTGGGGGCTGAGGCACTGTTCTAGGGGTGGAGGAGACGGTGGGGACCAAGACGAAAGCTCGCCCTGCTGCAGGGGAGTGTCTGCTCACCTAGGCACCACCACAGGGCAGAGGGGAGACAGCCCACCACCCGGAGTATTTTAGCGCACAGCCCTGGAACACCGCTGAACCTCCCTAAGTCCAAATGAAACGCGCTCACTCGAGGACTTAGCAGGGAGATCGGCACAGAGCAGAGGCTCCGTGGACGGGAGTCCTGAGCACCGCTGTGCCTGTGCATCTGAGATGGTCACTGCTTGTGACATGGTGTCCTTGGGTGGAGAACACATCACTCAGGGAAGTTAAACTAACTTACCCTGATCATTCAACAAGTGGAAGCAAAACCTGCCCTGCCTCCGACCTGACATGGAAGACGTCACGGGTCCAGAACGTAGAAAACCACTGCAGAAGGTCCTGCTGGGCACACCTGGGAGCCAGGGAGCCTGGGCCGCCTCCTGACCTCACCCCATCTCAGCAGGTGACCTGTGGGTGGATCACCCAACTCCCTAAGCCTCAGGGTCCCCAGCTACAAGATCCACACCAAGATAGTATCTCCCTCCAGGGCTTTTATGAGGATGAAGTGAGGGCATGCATGTAAAGACTTAGGATCCAACACACAGTAAATGTGAGACAACTGCTAGTTACCATGACTAGGACATGTCAAACGAGGCTCCCACTGTCAGGTGCTAAACACGTCAGCTACCTGCAGGCTGTAAAGGTTGCTGCTGTTTACAGGTGATGCTGACCTTTTAGGATCAAAAGGGGAGACACCTGACACAAGATTATTTGACTGCTCAAAGCTGAATATCACCTGTACAAGCAAAGGCATTGAATGAAAGGTCCTCCAAGAATTTGTAAGTCTGGAAAGTGTTATAATGTTTATGTCAGGTGGAACATCTCTAAATTCGAGTAGCTAAGTTGACCACAAGTTTTACAAAAAAAAAAGGCGCATGGTCACACAGGCGTGAGGGTCTTTGAACGACAACGGGCTGGCGTGTCGGCAAGGTTACCAGGTCACATAACGACAGTGTGTCATATGCCTGTCATCACCTCTAACCATCACATTCTGAGGGGTCTCCCTCGTCTCCAGACAACTAACCTTTGCCTAGAGGCCCATCCAAATACCCCAGGACCACCTCCAAATGCATCTTTCATGCCTATGCCTTCCAACTGACAACATACGTTTGGGAGATTTACTTTTTATAATGGGCAAAATAAGTTAATCCACAATTAAAGAAAAATGACATATAGTTGCCTGTCAAGCTGCTCACCACTTCAACCATTTTTGTCTGTTTTTAAGAAAGTGGATGTTGCACTTTACAGCAGCCAAAAAAATGACAACATGATTCTTGAACCTGATGAACTGAAAAGAGTTACTAAGATACAGCACCTCCTCAGGAACAAACCTCTAGGGGCTGTTTCCATGGCCCCATCCGGCACCCACAGCCGGGACCTCCACCTCCCACACCCCCCACCAAGCACAGCCCCAAATGCGTCCTGCGGGGACCTGGCCGGCTGCACCCACACCCACAGAAGTGATGGAACTCTCTGGGCGCTGATTGCTGGTCAGGCAAAACAGCGCTTCTCACGCAGTTTCACAGGCAGACACGACTTAAACTTGAAATCTTAAAGAATATAGGAACTTGGGCAAAAAAGAAATGTCTTAACTTACTTTGAAAATATTTCAGGAACAAAGGACCTCTTGATGTCTGTTGAGTGGCTCTGATATCTTCCAGAAATTCCTGAGTTAATATAAAGTTTTCCTTCTGTCTAGCTTTCTCACACTAAATATTTAGAGTCATAACAGTGACTATTTAGACACTCAACAAATCCCAAGTTTCATGATGAGGCTATTCGGCCTGTTTGGAACGAAGCCTGGGGCCTCTCAAAAGGGGACAGAATACCTTTCATCAAAAAATTTAAATTCAGTATTTTACTGATCTCACAGGCCACTCTGTTTTCACAGAGTAAGAAGGCGCTTATGAAGACAAACTGAGAAATACACGAATGAAAGGGAATCGAAGTTTTATAAGTAACTATAAAGTTTCAGAATGCCGTTGCCAGACCCTGTGGTCAGCTTAGAGGAGAATCGCAGTTAAAGCTGAGGATCTTCACTATTGCTCACTGCTCTCAGGTGCACCGAGACGGGACCTGCGTCCCAGCGATGCCACAGCTGCTTCCCGGGCAGAGACGATAGAACGTGAGGATGAAGGAGGCTGGCAACACAAGGAAGTTAAAACACAGGGACGTTCCCACCCAAGTGCCGCCATCGTGCTTTCAAACCACAGACACACAGGAAAGGTCTGGCAACAACTCAGCAGTGACACCCTGGCCCCAGCCAGGAAGGCATCTCCCGCGGTAGCCTGTCCACCAGCAGACCCTCGGGGCTCCACAGGTGGAGAGCGTGGCCCAGGACGGGGCACTCAGGTCTCAGGAAGAGCTTCCCAACTGGACGCCACCACGAAAACCGACAAAACTTACCCAAAACATATGAATGGGTCCAGACCCCACCTGGTGCTCGAGTCCAGGGTCAAGCAGAACCAAGGGGACTACCAGTCCTCACCATGGGGCTTCCAGGGGACGCCAAGCAAGCCCGAAGATGGGTTACCCAGGGGAAGCCTGTCCAAGGCCACACAGGACGGAAATGCAGCTGGATGAAGGGACTGCCTCCCTGGACAAGGCAGGATACTTCTCCCCAGAACTAGCCCAGAGTCACAGTGCAGTGAGGGGCAAGACACACACACACACACACACACACACACACACACACACACACACACAGTAACTGACCAGATGACAGACGGAAAATACCCACTCTCCATAGATGACATGTATACATGCATGCAGTAGTTCAGTCCTTCGACCAGCCCTATAACATAAACTAAAGAATATCACCACCCCTCCGTGAGAGAAATAAAAGGCCTGGGTGAATGGAAACATACTAAGTTCCTAAACGGGAAGATAAAAAGCATCACAAAGATTTTGATTCTCTTCAAAGTAATTAATTTAAAAACTAAAATTAATTTTGTCAATGAAAGGCAGTATCCATGTGAAGTCATGAAAACTGACAACATAAAATAAATGGTAAGACGGCCCATTACAGAGCATTAAGGGAGAATATTGCTCCCATCCCAGAGAAAGACACTGTAAAGCACAAGTAATTAAAACAGCGCACTGCTGGCATGGAAATCCACGCTAGCATCCATCACAAAGGGCTGGGCTTACGGATATGAGTGTTACAAGTTCATTATAGCAGCACATGCTATCCTAACCGGAGACTGAGTCCGAATCACCAGGCTTCCACAACTGGCACATACAGGACCCGTGGGACGGGAATCCCTGGGCTCCCCCTGCTCCCTGACTCCTCTGACGAGGTCACCCAAGATGAAGGTAACACCGTGATGACTGCAGAGATGGCCACGACCCTTGACCAACCACCTCGTATACATCAGATACCTCACCAAATACCCTACGACCTCCCATGTCCGAGGTTCCCAAAGATTAGGAGTAAATGCATGTGAGGCACATAATGAGACACACACAAATGAGTGATTCTTAACTAGGAATAACTAAATATTGTCAATTCTTTAAGGCAGAATTATCACCCCATTGGACGGATGGAGAAACCAAGCCCAGGAGACAACACGGTACCCGCCTAGGTCACACGGAAGAGCCGAGATTTCTATTCACAGATGTTTGAATCCACCCCACCTGCTTTATTATCTTGTTGATAAAATATCATCTGTGTGATAAGAAAAGAGAATAGACACCTTTTGCGCTTATTTGTAAGGCTGCTCTTCATTTTTGTGTCTTTCAATTCCATTGTTTGGAGCATAGTTGGTTTTTTTTTTTCTTTTAGAGAAAAAAATAGCCAAAAGGAAGAGCCTGAAATTCAAAGCACAGAGGAAAACTGGAGGGGGTGGGCATAGGGGGTGGGGGGATACCCTGCTTGCAGGCAACTAAGATTTCAGTGACGAGCCGTAAAACAAGGAGCCCTTTTAACCTGATAACAGGCACCTACCAGGCACCTCCTGCGGGCACATGGCCAACACGAGGAAGAGGCACCAATACCCTCCCCATTAAATTAGGGCAGGAAGCCCACGGTTACAGTATTAGCCACAACTGTTTTGAGGTTCTAGACAATACAGTGAGATAAGGAACAGAAGTGTGGTGTAAACGTTGACTAGAAAAAGATAATAAGCCTGGCATTATTTACAGACAAAATGTTGGACAACTGGCTGGAAAATGTTAGCGCTCCCATGAGCATCTAATAAGGCGGCGATCCCAGAGCCCACACGTCCACGGCTCTTCTGGACGAGGCTCCAAGACGATGAGAACCTCTAACGGGAGAAGAGTGTCATCCACAGACGCAACAGAAGCCACCTACTTAAGAAATATGTACCATCCGGAGAAAGTCACGGTCCGAAAGGATACACGCACCCCAATGCTCACTGCAGGGCTGTTTACAATAGCCAAGACGTGGAAGCCACCTAAATGTCCATCGACAGAGAAATGGATAAAGAAGATGTAGTACACATATATACACAATGGAATATGAGCCATAAAAAATAATGAAATAATGCCACTTGCAGCAACATGGATGGACCCAGAGATTAACCTACTAAGTTAGTCAGAGAGAGAAAGACAAATATCATATATCACTTACATGCGGAATCTTAAAAAAAATGATACAAATGAACTTACAGAACAGAAACAGAGGGGCTTCCCTGGTGGCTTAGTGGTTAAGAATCTGCCTGCCAACGCAGGGGACACGGGTTGGAGCCCTGGTCTGGGAAGATCCCACATGCCGCAGAGCAGCTAAGCCCGTGCTCCACGACTACTGAGCCTGCGCTCTAGAGCCCGAGCTCACTGCAACTAGAGAAAGCCTGCGTGCAGCAACAAAGACCCAACGCAGCCAAAAGTAAATAAATAAAATAAATAAATTAAAACAAAAAAAAAAATTTTTTAAATAAAAACAGAAACAGAGAACGAACTCATGGTTATGGGGTCAGGGGTGGGGGAAGGATAGGGGGGGATATACTGGGAGTTTAGGACTGACATGTGCACGCTGCTATATTTAAAATGGATAACCAACAAAGCCCTACTGTAGAGCACAGGGAACTCTGCTCAATACTCTGTAACAACCTAAATGGGAGAACAACTTGAAAAAGACTAGATACATGTATATGTATAACTGAGTCACTTTGCTGTACACCTGAAACTAACACAACATTGTTAATCAACTAGACTCCAATATAAAATAAAAATTAAAAAAAAAAAAAGAAAAGAAAAGAAATACATACCAGACCCTTGGAAGAAAGCAAAAGGTTGAGTGAGGAACCTGAGAGACACCTGCAGGAGGACATGAAGGTAGAAATGCACCACTTTCTGGGAAGGGAAGCCCACTCCCCTGCCAGTGAACAGCAGCCCAGGACTGCCCCCCCACCCTAATGAACACGTCAGTTGGCCGGGGGCCCCGCCCACTGACCCACAGGCAGCAGCAGACACAGGTCCAGAGCCCAGGAAGGAGTCTGGATGAGGCGAATGACAACATAAGAACAAGAACTACGATCGTTCACACTCAACAAGACACAGTGGAGCCCTCACCTGCCACCAATCCTGACGGATTAATGGCAAACATGATAAAACAGCCCAAGAGGAAATCTGGAAGAATTATGTTACAAAACCTGGGTGAGGAAGAGCTTTTAAGCCAGATTCTTCACCGGGAGACCAGGAAGGAGAAATCAGCTCCTTTACAGCAGAAGACCCTCTGTGCAAAGTCCAAAGACACACAAAAAGTCTCAGGAGAAACTACTGTCAACGCAGGCAGCAACCTGCACTCGGTAAATCTCTCGTTTATTAAAATAACATAGGATGAGCAGCCCAACATAAGAACAGGGAGAGGACAGAAGCAAACAATTCGCCAGATACACACGTGAAAGGAACACTCAACTTCACAAGTAACCATGGAAACATAAATGATAATAGCCACAAATGAGCCACAAGTTTTGATGCATCTGATTGCTGAAAAATTTAAAAACTGGGATGATCCCCAAGAGCTGGGGATGGGCTAGGAGCAGGGAGGCTCCCCTGAGTCGTAGGTGGGGTTCCCTGAACAGGCTCTGGGGGGACAACGGGGCAGCTTCCCCCAAACTTCAGTCTTAGGAGCGGGAATCCCACTTCTCGTAACTGATCCTCACCCGCACGTGTGCGACGGGAGAGCTGGAAACAGCCCAGACACACCTGCTCAATACCACCCCCTGCAGCTCCCAGCAACGGCTCCCACCAGGCACGCAAGCAGAACCCGGGGTGCCTCCGGCTTTCCTTCCTCTCACACCTCCCGCCCGTGCAGCCCACCAGGCCACTTACTTTTGGCAGAAGCATCTGAAATCCATCCACTGCCTTCCAACACCAGGCCACCACTCCCACCTCACCTGGACCCGGCTCCCAGCACCCGCTGCATCTTCACCCCCTCTCGAGCCAGCAGTGGGCTTTGGACACGCCCCAACGCCCACCGACAGCCACCAGCCCAGACCCGGGGGCCCTGCGTCCCCTTCAGGCTCCCAGGGAGCGCTGACCCGAGATCCACCCTGCCCATCGGCCTCCCGCAGGTCCTGCCGCTCCCCTCCCTGTGGCCCTTGCATGTTCTGTGTCCTCTGTCAGGGGTGACCCCACCTTTCTTCCTCCTCCCCTCGAAACTGAGTCCCAATAAAACCAAATTCCCCCGCCAAGTTTTTGATTAACCCCTCTATCCAAAACGTTATTCCCTTTCTTGGTGTGTACCTGTTCCCCTCAAGATTGAGGAGTTACAAAGACAAGGGGGGGACTCAAACCGAGCAGGACCCTTCGGGGACCTCCCGGGTACAAAAGCCCCTCTATGTCCCCGTTCCTTGTTTGTAGAAAAAGGCTTTAGTCTCCTAGGGCTTCCCTGAGTTCCAAAGAGCAGACTCAAGCAATTACTAATTAGGGAAGGGAGGAGATACAGAAACAAAGGAAAAGCTGGCCAACGAGAAAAGTAATGACAATAGTTTATCAATAAAACTGAGTCCTAGCTCCTTCTCAAGGGATAACGTTAACAATCTGATGCATATCTTTGAGTTGTTCTGCAGAAACTAAGACCCCCCCCACCCCCCAGGCAGAGGATGGTGACTACATGCTGAGCAAAAGCGAAGACCCCAGACTGGCTGGAACCAGAAGGCTGGTGCTGAAGATTCCTGTCACCTCACCACCAACCAATCAGAAGCTGCAACCCTCACCCCGAATGCGACCCTTGAAAACCCCTTCCCTGAAAGCCATCCAGGAGTTTGGGTCTTTTGAGTGCGAGCTGCCCATTCTCCTTACTTGGCGCCTGCAGTATAAACGCTGTCCTTTCCTTCACCACAACCCACTGTCTGTTGATGGGCTTTGCTGCACTCAGGCGAGCGGGCCTGAGTTCAGTTTGGTAACACCCTCCCCACATCTTCTCCACCCCGTCCCAGCCCTGGGACCCCACCGGTCCTGCAAACACACCCAGGGGTGCTGGGGCTGCTTTCCTGCTACTGACACTGTGTCTGTGTCCCCACCAAGGAGACACTCTGCAGCCGGGGACCACATCTGTCCTGGACACTGTAACATCCTCAGCTCTCGGCAAAGGCCAAGGGTTCAAAGCTTTGTTGAGCACATGAAAACACACCCCAGTGGGAGCCTGGTGACAGTCTTCCAGGGCAGGGATTCTCTGGGCCGGTAGGCGAACCCCATGAAGCGAGGGCCTGGCTCAGCCCCAGGGAGCAGCCTGCCTCCTCCAAGGCCTCAACTTCTCAACCCTGTGATGAGAATGAAACAGTCCCAAGCTCACTAGAGGACTGAATGCAACTCCTACAAGTGCTCCTCACAAGGCAGAGGCAGCACTTGACAAAGGGTGACGAGTAGATGGAGGAAGGAAAGGGCTAAGGGCTAAGGCAATGCTCATGTAAAAAGGAGGAGAGTAACAAACATGCATGGGCCTGTCCAGGAATTTGACAGAAAAAGACCCAGAAGAATCCTGAACAATTCTGACCAGCGGGAGGCCGCCAGGATGAACAGAGCGAGAGAAACTCTACTCTACTCTGCATACTTCTGGGTTGGAGTTTTCACAATAAGGAATGCGAGTTCCTTATGTAGAATTAACATTTATCTTTCTAGGAAGAACTGTAGTCAAGGTTCAGACCAGTGGTCCTGCCTGCTTCTCCTCGCTCCCTGCCCCACACCCTGGCTCTCCAAGCGGTCTCCCTCCCTCTGCTCTGGAAGCGCTTCTCCCGCCCATTCTAGGAATTCCAGAGAATTCCTGCCCTCTCCCTCCAACAATGAGGCCATTAAGTGCTTCCGGGAGGTCACATGAATAGATCTCATGGGTCCTTTGTACATGCTGTTTCTAGAAATGCAAAGTATTTGCCTCTATTTTCTTTTCTTTTTCTTTCTTTTGCACTTTCTTTCTTCCCTGAGAGGTTAAAAAAAAAAAACAGGATAACAAGGAAAGTAAGTGTAGACGCCGCTATAGCTCATGGAGAAAGCACACGATTTATTGTTCAGGCAGCAACCGTTTTACATGAAGAAGGCTCGGCCAACAGCTGGTTAGGATTTCTCCCCTCCTCACTGAATAAATTGACAGGAAACAGAGTCAATCTGGTTCGGAAGCTTTATCGCCACTTTGCAAACAGCCCGTTATCAACATTCGCCAAGTCACAGGGTGCACCCCGGAGTCCACTATCCCCCCAGCTTGAGACTTTCTATTTTCAAAGAGAAGCATCTTTTCTTCCTCTGGACCGTTCAGTACATGCAATAAGTCATGACACTGGGTTCTAGGTTTCCAGGATAAGGTATTACAAGCTGGTCCCTCAGCTCAGAAGTCGAGATTTGAGGAAGGATCACAGATACCTAGGATTTACCCAAAGCAGAAATGCTCGGAAAACGATGACCAGCGGCTCTGGAATGCACTATTATGCGTGGTGGGCAGATATGGTGGGGCTGAACACTGAGCCAGTGTGTAGGCATACTCGAAACTACCATATTTAACAATTTCATCTACTGTTATTACTTTTATAAAATCTAACAGTATGAGTCTTTAATGACTTTTCATTGTCTCTGTGTGACGAGTCCTCTTCGTCCCTGCTCTGCTCTGTCAGCAGCTTCCCGCTGGCCCGTCAGCCCTCCCAGTGGCCAGAACACAGCGCAGCCCAGCCCGCTCCCAATGCTCCGTCCACAAGGACACCTGAATCCTGAAGGGGCGGTACAGGCAGGAATGGGACCCCCGAAAGGCTGTTATTGGTTGCACTGCTGTGTGCCCCCAAATCCACATGCTGAACCCCAAACCTCCAATGTCATGGTGTTAGGAGGTGGGGCCTTTGGGAGTTCACTGGGTGAGATGAAGTCATGAGGGTAGGGTCTCCATAATGGGATTAGGACCCCTGGAGGAAGAGCCCAGATGTAACGTACAACATGGTTAATATAATCAGCATTGCTCATGTTATGTACAAAGTTGACAGAGTAAACCCTAAGAGTTCTCGTGATAAGGGAAAAGTACTTTTTTTTTTTCCCTTTTACTTTGTCTCTCTATGAGACGACTGGATGTTCACTAAACATACTGTGGTCATTTCACGATGGCTGTCGGCCAGATCGTGACGCTGTACACCTTACGCGTCTACGGTGCCGCATGTCAATTACATCTCAGTAAAGCTGGAAGGAAGCAAAGAAGAGACCAGAGAGCCAGCGTGTACCGTACGTCCACCATGGGAGGAGACGGAGAAGACAGCGTCCGCAAACCAGAAAGAGGCCCTCGCCAGACACTGAATCTGCCGGTGGCCTTGATCTCGGCTGTGCAGCCTCCAACGCTGTGGGAGGGGAGTGTGTGTTGCTTAAGCCCCAGTTGTGCAACAGCAGCCCCCCAGACTAGACACCCCGCCCACGTCCCCCAGCACAGCTGCTCAGGAGGGACAGGAAAGGCTCATCTGCTGCTCCCCGACCCCACAGCCCGGCCCAGACTCCCTGAGGCACCGCCCACGGGCAACAGGCTCTCCTCTCCCATGGGGCCCCTCACCCGGGACACGCGGGCTGCTCCCTGGCAAGCAGGAGGTTCTGGTCGGGCACGAGAGCCGGCCTCCGGTCTTCTGGGTCCACGTCCACCGGGCCCACGGATGTCACGGCGTGGCAGCCACCACGAGCAGCCCCTCCCGCTGACCCCGCAGCCCTCGGCCACGCCGCAGGCACGGCTCAGGCCCCCAGGAACGGCTAGTGCGCGGTTCTATCAGAGTCACCTCCCAGATCCTACCTACCAGTGAGCCCACCCGGACGGGGCCCGACCACCCTGCTCCGGCCCGGGCATCAGGTCAAGTCATCAACCTGTTCACAATGCAGCCTGCGGCGGGGCTGAAGCCTTGGCCAACGGGGGGACCGGGCAGAGCAGACCCTCCTGCCACTCACTGCACCTTTCCATCCTCGCCCATCCACCCTCTGCACCCTTGTCATGTACCAGTGACCCCGTTCCGTGTGCCTGGGACTGGGGAGACTGGCCCGTGAGCCGCAGAACCCCTGGGGCACTCCCAACCTCAGGCTCCTGCTCTGCGTGAGGAGGACCTCAGACACGCACCTGTGGAGTGAGGTTTATCTGGGTAAAACGGTGTTGGGTTTTCCAAACTGCAGACACAGCGGCCACACCACCCACGCCCAGCTTGCATCCTCTCCTCGCCCGGCACTTGCTCCCAGCGACTTAGGAATGGCTGTGCCAGGACAACGCAGGCACGGAGTGAGGCTGGGGCCCTTCTCCTTCACGTTAAGTGAAGGAGACAACCTGCAATAGTACGAACGGCCTGTAGTACGAAAAGCCAATGTGGGGGGCTGGAAACCCTAGCTCAGGCAGTTAATTCTGTTTTTACCCGGCTGCAGCCATTTGTGTAGAAAGGGTGAAGACTCACACTGCTACCTCGACCCCCAAATAAATCTCAGTTTAGAATCGATTCCCCTGAAGGCAGAGCATGTTCTTTCTAAGCCAGTTCTGTCACTGAAGACGGCGCACCGCCCCAAGTCTCTCATCAACCCAGGAGTTCACAGCCGACCGCCAAATGCTTCGTGCCACCTTCCTTAACCACCTTTTCACACGCTTACCCGGGCCCTGAAATTCGTGATTTTTCTCCTGAATTCTCCTGAATCCAACTCCCCCAACATGTATGGAGTGCTCACTGTGTTCTCAACCTTAGCACTGAGAGTTACAAAACCATCAGAATATGGTCCCTAACCTTGTTTTTAGGGCGACCCATGCAAGATTCAGGTGTGTGGCCAAATCACCGTCAAGACCCTGGAACGATAACGTGGGAAGAGAAACAGCTTGCGGCCCGCGTGCCCAATCGTTGCCTTTATCGATTCTGCAAAAACAGCACTCACACGCTGAAACACCTTCTAAATGAACGTGTTCTCAGGTATCCCGCAGGGGACCCTCAGCTGTTGATCATCCCCACGGGGAACAGCCCTAAACAAGCGCTAACTTCTTTAGGAATCCTAGCCATTCACACATCACTGACCAAAGATCAGGTCCCCCCCCTCCTGTCTGGGAAAGTTTGCCCCTCGGAACAGAGGCAAAGGAAAGGGAAAAGGGGGAGCTTATTCACCAGTGAGATGGCAACTGGGGGCCTGGCGTCCCAAGCACATCACTCTGAAGCCCACCTCTGCATTCAGGTGAGTGCACCTCAGAGTATTTACTGTTCCTCACGTGGACAGAGTCTGAGGGGCGAGGCCGGCTCTCCCACTGCAAAGCTAATTCAGACTTCAGTTCCAGCATCAAAATTCACACTTCGCATCTCATTCTCCTTCTCCCAGTGATGTGAACTATTAAAATAGTCACAACAGACTAACTTCAAACGGTCTCCTATAAAGATTACTAAATTTTGTTAGAATTCTATTGTCTGCCATGGCTGTGACGCCAAATGCTCAGAAAAGTCAGCCATCACTCCACACAGGGGGCTTCATGGGAGGAAAGACAGTATCAAGACTCAAGAAGGAATCTTTCATTGTGACCAAAACCACTTGCGTTAGCTACTGGAACAGGCTTCTTTGCAAATATAGATCCCATGTTCCTCCCAGCCCTTGCCCTCCCCTTCACGCTTCCCAAGTTCACTGGGTGTCGACACCCCAAGGATGTGCTCTGAGGCTCTCTCACGTCACCTGGATGGTAAAGGAATAAATGAGTATCTGGTCTCGTCCCAGTTCCTGGTGCACAGCCCCTAAAACTCCTGGGATCTCAGGAGCGGTGAGTGTCTTTTGTATGCTGATGAGGTGACAGGCAGCTGGGGGCAGGGCTGGTCACCAAAAGACGGAGGCACAGTTACAGGGTTGGAACTTGCAGCCTCCCCCTATGACCTCCAGTGGGGGAGAGGGGCTGGAGACTGAATTAATCTCAGTCTCAATTAACTCAATTAATGCAACGGCCAATGAGTTAATCAATCGTACCTGCCGACTGCAACCTCCACAAAAACCCCTCAAGGACAGGGTTCAGGGAGATTCCCAGTTGGTGAACACTTTGGGGGGCTGGGAGGGGTGCACCCCACCCCCATACCTCACCTCATGCATTGCTCCCATTTGGCGGTTCCCAAGCTGTGTCCCTTACAGTCCCTCGGGGTCGTTTCAGGCCCTTTAACCTATGAGATCCGATTCTCCCTCCAGGCAGACGGTGTCAGAGCTGAGCTGAGTTGTAGGACACCCGGCTGGTGCCCGGACAGTCGGAGAACTGACGTCAGGAGCACAAAACTGACATTTGGTGTCAGAAGCGTTGTGAGTAAAACCAGCTCAACCCAACAGAGGAAAAACAGGCCCCGTGGCCAAGACTGCCCTGCCCCCCACCCTGCAGGCGCTCAGGCCCTGGCCTGCGGCTCCCACCCTCACCCCGCAGATTCTGAGGTCTCCAAGCAGCACACTGGGGCCCTTCCCGCCCCCCAGGCTGCGGGCATCCCGGGCCTCTGATCCCCCGGCAGGAAGGGGGGCAGAAGGAAGAGAACGCCGGTCCCTATGCGTCCCGCGCCTTCCGCTTGTGATAAAAAGCGCCACCTCCTCTGCCTTCCTGGTCTCTGCGGGTGAACTTTCCTCGGCTCCAACGTGCTCCTGGAGGCACCTGAGACTCTTCAGACTCCCCGTCTGTAACCGTGGCCTAGGACAGGGCAGCCCACACCGGGTGACACGCGGGCAGGATGCGCTCAGCAAGCGCAGCTGGACCAGACGTCGGGACTGCCCGCACTTCGCAGCCTGGACCGACGGGCAAAGCTTCCTGCCACCCCCTGGAGGCTGACGCCCGCACCCACTCCCCAGACCCATCTGAGCAGCGCAGGTCACCTCAGCTGACACGTGGCTCCTGGCACCATCATTTCCACTTGGCATCCATACTTAATTTAACCCCCCAAAGAGCCTGAGAATGCCAGGAGACTGAAGACTCAGGATCCCCGTTATGTGGCCCCAATAACTCTGGACCTGGAGGCTTCAGGCCTCTCTGAGCTACAGGTGACACAACAGAAACAAGCAAGCAATCAAAGGGACTGCTGGTGCCCCTGCCGGGCACTCCTCCACCTTCCCCAGGGGGCGGGGACCCCAGCATCTTGAGCCCCTGTTCCAAAACCTCCTGCAAGACACCACGATGTGACTTGTCCTTTCTCTCTTGGTCTCTCCCAACTGCATCCTAGAGCTTCCTGGCAGCCACATGACATGTGACTGATGCAGAGCTGATCCCAGGACCCCCTGCCAGACGGGAAAGGGATTTACAAAATGTAAAATGCTGTCAGTCTCATTAAACTTCTGTTGTTTGAAAAATATAGTTATTTTTTCTTAAAAGATGTTGCTTAGGTTCACATATAGTGAGTTTATTATTATTCTTTGACAGAACAATATTTTTTAAATTTCTATCTTCATTTCTAAAATGATAAATAGCAATACACAGGGCCACGTGAACAGAAGCTCTTCGGGGTCTTCTGTCACCTGTAAGAGCGTCAAGCATTCCTGAAAGCAGTCACCACGCCCAGGCCAGGCCCTGCCCACAGGGGGACAGTCCCAGCCCCAATGCTGAGGCCCCCAGCTCTGCAGAGAGAGCCTGTCTCTCATGGGACAAGACTAACAGAGACTTCTTCTTCCCTCCTCATTTTCTTCGAAATGAGACTGAACTTCAGAACTCCGCACCCCAGACGTGGCCCTGTAAAGAGTCCCCAGCCAGAGCCCACGCGGAGGGCACTCTACTCCAGGTGCACAGGGGGACCCGGCTCGTCCCCTCTGACTGTGGCTGGTCCCTTGCTGATTCTGGCAAGATGCAAGGCTCTGAGTCACTCAGCACCTTCTTCCCTCCCCCCCCCAAATAAGCCACCAAATGGGCTGCAGCAGAGGGAAATGTCACACGTCCAGTATTTCCAGTTTTCAAGCAGAGTTCTAGAACAGCCTCAGGCTGGGCGGGGCCCGGGGCCCCCCCCTCCCCCGGGGAGCCGGGTGCAGACCCAGAGTGCAGGGCAGCCCCGAAGGCAACAGCGACCATGTACCCCTGTCCCCAACAGCGCTGATCCCGGGGGCGCTTCCTTCCCCCGACCAGGGAGCCCACAGCCCCGGGACCACGGTGTCTCCCACCTCCTCGGGCTTCCGCGGGAGGATTACCACTCCTGGGGCTGCACCCCGCTTAAGAAGGGGAAAGAGGATCTACTGCTGACCTGAGAACGTGAGACTGGCTCTTCTAAATAGGGCAAGAGCCTCTGTAATACCTGTTATCTCCAGCCTCAGGAGTCCCACCCCGCACAGAGCCAAGAGGACCAGTGCCTGCGTGCACGTCCTCACCTCGGGAAGGCCCCAAGTGACCCTGCCAGGCTTTAAAAAGTCCAGTGAACTCAAATGGCATCCGTGTGCCCTGAAAGCCGGCACTAACGGACCGGAGCCTAAGAGAGACTGCCTCGGGGATGGAGATCCATGCAGGAGGCCTCCTTCACCCTCGGAATCACCCCCAACGATCTCCAGTGTTGTGAGAAATAAAGAAAGGACAGAACTGTGAGCGTAGTGGGGCAAGAGGGGTTCCAGCTTCCATGAGGCCTCAAAACCCAAGGCCTTTGCTGCAGAACGCAAAGCTACAAGGTGGCCACCTGGCCTGGAATCAAAGGTGAAATGATGTTACATCACAATACAGGGCAAAACGCACCCTTGCCTCCAGATTTAATAGCTCCTAGACCATCCTGAACCCAAGAGTCCCAGGACTGTCAAGAACACAGAATCTTTCCTGAAAAATTCCCCCAGGGAAAGGGAAATGAATGAAGACCTACTGTGTGTCAGGCACCGTGCAATGAATTTACTTACATTTTCCTTTAATGTTTACACATCCTGAGAGCAAAGAATCCACATCTTGGACAAGGTCCTTCCTCTTACTGTTAATGCAAGTTTGTGTGCCCGACACACAGTGAGGCCAAACAACTGAAACGTCGGAGTTTGGAGCAGAGTAAGGTTTACTGCAGGGCCATGCAAGGAGATGTGGTTTTCACGTTTTCACGTGAGCTTTTCAGGCTCACGCCCTGAAAAGCCTCGAGCTCCCCAAAGGGTTTCAGCAAAGCGAGAGGGCGGGTCGTAGGGTATGGGATCAGCCTGTGCGTAATTCTCTGATTGGCTGATGGTGAGGCTACAGGATGGTGTCACAGGGGTTAACATATCAGTCCTTAGGCTGCAGGAGACCTGGGGCTATGTGTTCAAGGTCATCAAGTAGTTCTTCCATTTGGTGGGGATAGTTTTCACATCTGCAAAACTCAGGAAATGTGCATCAAATACTATTATCTAGGTACTTCAGAGAGGAGCTAAAGCAGAGGATATGGGGGAGGCCTGTCCCAGGAAGGCCCCATGGGGTCCTGCTAGGTTACACTGCCACACACATCCCTATGCATTCGTTGGTGGAAACACACCACCTCCTCCTTCTCCCTTCCTCCTTCCGTGGTGGCATCCAGGGATACAGAGAATGATGGAGTTGGCGTCCAAAGACCTGAGAGGGCAATTCTAACTCTCCCACGAATGCCCACTTGACCCTGAACAAGGCATCTGACTGTGAGGGGCTCCCACTTCCCCATCTACAGAAGGAAGACTCTCTCTCTCTCTCTCTCTCTCTCTCTCTTGCAGGGTTGTCCTGCAGATCATCACATGCAACTCTGTAAACTCAGAGCTACGCAGAAGAAGGAATCCACCCCCACCCAGTCAAGTTCTCGTTCTGTTCCTTCCCAGACAGCAGCACGGGATCTCGTCCCAGCAGTTCTGGAGCTCTGCAGACACCTCTCCATCACCCCAGCTCAGCGGCAGTGGGACTAGATAGCAAGGGCCCCATAAAACCAACTCAAGTTTCAGTGTTTTGTAAAACGTTCTCCTAAATGTAATTTACTCTGTGACTGTTCACACCTTAGCAGTCTTTCTTAAAACATAAGGATCATTCTAAGAAGAAAGGATTCTAGAGAAATAAAGGACAGAAAGCTATAAGAGATGCACAAACCAAAAAATAGAAAAATGGCAGATGTTCTTCCTTATCAGTACTTTAAATGTAAATAGATTAAACCCTCCAGTCAAAAGGCAGATATTGACAGAATGGAGAAAGAAAAAAAAAAAAAAAACCCCACATAATCCAACCATATGCTGAGACTCACTTTAGATCTAAAGACACAATCAGGTTGAAAGCAAAAAGATGGGAAAAGATATTGCATGTTAATATTAAAAAAAAGAGAGAGAGACAGAAACCTGGGGTCACTATACCAACATCAGACAAAATATACTGTAAGTCAAAACTACTACAGAAGACAAAGAAGGACATTATATATTGAGAAAAGAGCCTCGAAATGTATGAAGTAAACACTGATACAAATGAAGGGAGAAACAAACCGATGTACAATACTGCTAGGTGGAGACATTGACACTCCACTCTCAGTAATGGAGGGAACAACCAGACAGAAGGTCAGTAAGAAACAGAGAACCTGAAAAACTGTAAACCAACTGAACATCACAGACGCACATGGAACACTGCCCCGAACCACAGGAGAATACACATTTTTCCGAAGTGTACATGGACCCTCCTCAAGGACAGACCATATGTTCAGCCACAGAAGAAGCTTTTCATATATGAAAACCCACAGCCAACATCATACTCAGTGGTGAAAGAGTGAAGGTTTTCTTCTAAGATCGGGAACAAGACAAGGATGTCCACGTTCAACACTTCTCTTTAACATAGTATTAGAAGTTCTAGCTAGAGCAGGCAAGAAAAAGAAATAAAAGGTATGTAAATTGGAAAGGAAGAACTAAAATTATCTATTTGCAGATGACATAATCTTATATGTCGAAAACCTTAAAAATTACACACACTCACAAGAAAGTATTAGAGTTAATAAATGTATCAAAGTTACAGAATAGAAAATCAACATGCAAAAATCAGTTGTGTTTCTATGTCCCAACAATGAGCAATCTGAAAAGGAAATTAAGAAAACAATTTCATTTACAATAGCATCAAGAATAATAAAATAATTAGGAGTAAATTTTAACCAAGAGGCAAAAGATGTGTACACTGAAAAACTATAAAACATTTCTATATGAATATAAAGAAGAGACATCTCTAAATCATGGACTGGAAAACTTAATATCAAATATCAAATGTTAAAACAATCTACAGACTCAATGCAATCCCTATCAAAATCCCACTGGCATTTTTACAGAAATAGAAAAAGCCATCCTAAACTTTATATGGGTTCTCAAGGGACCCTGAATAGCCAAAACAATCTTGAAAAAGAAGAACAAAGTTGGAAAACTCACATTTCCTGATTTCAGAACTTACTACAAAGTAATCAAGACAGTGTAGTATTGGCATGAGAACAAACATAGACTAATGGAATAGAACAGAGAGCCCAGAAATAAACCCTCACACATATGGCGGGTAAATTTTCAACAAGATGCCAAAACCATTCATTGGGGAAAGGACAGTATTTTCAACAAATGATTCTGGGGAAACTGGATATCCACATGCAAGAAAATGAAGTGAACCCTTACATTACCCATAAACAAAAACTAACTCAAAACGGATCAAAGACCTTAACATAAGAGCTAAAACTAGAACTCTTAGAACACAGAGGGGAATATTTTCATGACACTGGATTTAGAAATGACTTCATGGATACGACACCAAAAGTAAAGGACACAACAGTAAGAACACTCTCTGACAGAAATCGTAGCAAGATCTTTTTTGATCCACCTCCTAGAGTAATGGAAATAAAAACAAAAATAAACAAATGAGACCTAATTAAATTTAAAAGCTTTTGCAAAGCAAAGGAAACCATAAACAAAATGAAAAGACAACCCACAGAATGGGAGAAAATATTTGCCAAAGAATCAACCAACAAGGGATTAATCTCCATAATATACAAGCAGCTCATGCAGCTCAACATCAAAGAAACAAACAACCCAGTCAAAAAAATGGGCAGAAGATCTAGATAGACATTTCTCCAAAGACGACATACAGATGGCTAAAAAGCACAGGAAGAGATGCTCGTCACTAATTATTAGAGAAATGCAAATCAAAACTACAATGAGGGACTTCCCTGGTGGTGCAGTGGTTAAGAATCCGCCTGCCAATGCAGGGGACATGGGTTCGAGCCCTGGTCTGGGAAAATCCCACATGCCGTGGAGCAACTAAGCCCGTGTGCCACAAGTACTGAACCTGCGCTCTAGAGCCTGCGAGCCCCAATTACTGAAGCCTGAGTGCCTAGAGCCCGTGCTCCGCAACAAGAGAAGCCACAGCAATGAGAAGCCCGCGCACCACAAGGAAGAGTAGCCCCTGCTCGCCACAACTAGAGAAAGCTGGCGCACAGCAATGAAGACCCAACACAGCCAAAAATAATTTTTAAAAAAATGAATTAAAAAATAAAAAAAACTACAATGAGGTATCACCTCACACCAGTCAGAATGGCCATCATCAAAAAAATCTACAAACAATCAATGCTGGAGAGGGTGTGGAGAAAAGGGAACCCTCCTACACTGATGGTGGGAATGTAAATTGGTGCAGCCACTATGGAGAACAGTATGGAGGTTCCTTAAAAAACTAAAAAAATAGAGCTACCATATGATCCCACTCCTGGGCATATATCCAGAGAAAATCATAATTCAAAAAGATACGTGTACTCCAACATTCATTGCAGCACTACTTACAATAGCCAGGACATGGAAGCAACCTAAATGTCCATCAGCAGATGAATGGATAAAGAAGGTGTGGTACATATATACAATGGAATATTACTCAGCCATTAAAAAAGAATGAAATAATGCCATTTGCAGTGACATGGATGGACCTAAAGATTGTCATACTGAGTGAAGTAAGTCAGACAAAGATACATATCTTACGTTATCGCTTATACGTGGAATCTAAAAAAATGGCACAAATGAACCTATTTACAAAACAGAAATAGAGTCACAGATGTAGAAAACAAATCTATAGTTACCAAGGGGGGAGGGGGGGAGGAATAAATTGGGAGGTTGGGATTGACATATACACACATATATAAAATAGATAACTAGTAAGAACCTGCTGTATAGCACAGGGAACTCTACTCAATACTCTGTAATAACCTATATGAGAACAGAGTCTAAAAAAGAGTGGATATATGTATATGTATAACTGATTCACTTTGCTGTACAGCAGAAACTAACACAACATTGTAAATCAACTATACTCCAAAAATAATTAATTAAAAAAATAGACAAATTGAACCTCATCAAAATTACAAACTTTTATGTACTATAGGACAAGAGAGTGAAAAGATAACCCACAGGAAGGGACAACATAGTTACAAGTCATATATCTGATAGGGGATTAAAATCCAGGATAGAAGAGTGCCTACAACTGAAGAAGAAAATCAAGACCACAGTGAGATACCACTTCATACCTATTAGGACAGCTATTAGAAGGAAGGAGGGAGGGAAGGAAGGAAGGAAGGGAGGGAGGGAGGAAAGAAGGAAAGAAGGGAGGGAGGGAGGGAGGGAAGAAGGAAGGAAGGAAGGAAGGAAGGGAAAGAGGGGGGGAGGGAGGGAGGGAGGGAGGAAGGAAGGAAGAAAGGAAAAAGACAAAGAAAAATTGGAAATTACCAAGTATTAGTGTGGATTTGGGAGAAACTGAAACACTTGTGCACAGCTGATGAGAAGGCAGAATGGTGCAGCCCCTGCGGAAAAGAGTCTGGCTGTTTGGCCATGAATATTAGCTCTCGTGGCACACATTAACCTTCAAGAAACACTAAGTTGTTCAACATCACCACGATGCTTGATAAAAGATGACCAAGGAGCGAGGTCCAAAGCCCCCACGGGGTTCTTCAATGCACGTGTTGGCCAACTAGGGGGCAAGAACACAAAATTTCCCAAGGGCCCATTATCGAAGGAAGGATGTTGGTGGCAGAATTTTTCAAAACGTAGAAGAAGAGGTGACACTGCAGAGTGGAGCCTGACATAGAGAACACAGGCTCGCAGATGCAAGTTAAGACCAAAGCTGCTGTAAGGCCACCTCCCCTAATGGGAAAGACCACCTGGCCCCAGGATCCAGCAGAGGGCAAAGCTCAGGCTGACAGAAGACGGATAGGGAGGGAGCCTCCTAGGGACACAGGACTTGTCTCTCTCCACCACTTGAGGTCACCCGGGGTTTTCACCTGATGCTGAGACGTAAAGGTGCTAAGCAGGGCCTCAACAGCAGTGAGGCCACAATGGGACCACAAATGCTACATTCCTAAAATGAAAGCAGGCAGGGCTTCTAGACCATTCAAGATCCAAAAGGCTGCAAACCTTTCTCAAAGTTCTCTCTCATCATAAACAGAAGAGAAACCACTGAATAAAACCCACGGCAACCCAAGTAAATGTCAAAGCAGGACTCTGTGCCCATATTTATAAATGGAATAAAGTATGGACACGTTTACAAATGCCACGTATAAGTGGAATACTACTCAGCCATAAAAAAGGATATAGTGGCATTTGCAGCAACATGGATGGACTTGGAGGGTATTATGCTAAGTGAAATGAGTCAGACAGAGAAAGACAAATACTGTTTGATATCACTTATCTGTGGAATCTAACAAATGCAACAAACTAGGGAATATAACAGGAGAAGAAGACTCACAGATACAGAGAACAAACTAGTGGCTACCTGTGGGGGAAAGAGGGGCAACACAGGGGTGGGGAGAGGGGGAGGTACAACCTACTGGGTGTAAGATAGGCTTAAGGATGTATTGTACAACATGGGGAACATAGCCAATACTTTGTAATAATTGTAAATGGAGTGTAACCTTTATAAACTATATAAAAATGTTTTTAATTAATTTTAAAAGGGCACAAAATAAATAACACAAAACAGAATGCCACATATAACAACGTAGGGCTAATCACTAAAAATTCTCAGTAAAATTCTCAGACTAAAGTAATAGCATCAGTAATAACAGCTCTTACAAGGAAGGTAAAGTGTCCTTTTCAGAGAATTTCTAGAGAAAAAGACACTGAAGATAAAGGGAGAGGAAATGCATCGACTTTAGTACACAAAACAAGGCCCTGACCAGCAGCAGGTGTGTGGCCTGGGAGTCGGACAGAGATGTGGGAGGTCAGGCCCCACCCGTCTCACTGAGCTGGAACCTGCATTTAACAGCATCCCTAGGAGATTCATGGGTATACTGAAGTTTAAGAAGTGCTGTTTTCAGACACTGTTAATATTTAACCTGTGTCCATACAGAAATTTGTTAGTGCCCTCCAGGAAAATAAGTGCAAAACACACATCACTTTTTTTTTTTAATTGAGGTATACTTGATTTACCATATTTTATTAGTTTCAGGTGTACAATACAGTGATTCAAAATTTTTATAGATTATTCTCCACTTATACTTACTATAGAATATTGGCTATATTCCCTGCGCTGTACAATATATCCTCGAAGCTTATTTACATCACTTCTTCGTTGCAGGGTGAACCCACGCCATCCCTCTGCTGCGGTCCCCCTTCCTCCAGAGGAGGCCCTGCTTTCAGGCTAAGTGGGGCGGGCCCAGACGAAGGAGGCAGACAGGCTCCTCCAGCACCTGTCCAAGGACGGATGGAGCAGGTCCTCAGCCATCTGCAGCAGCCTTCAAAACCCTTCCCCAACCTGAGCACGGACCCACCACTGTGTCCTGCATGGCCACAGGGGCCACATGTGATTAACAAACAGACCAACAGCTAAGGTGCCACCAGCACCGCACTCAGAAGAAGCCAGCTCGCAGACGCAGCCAAGGAAATTCCATTCAGGAATTCCTCGAACCCCCAATGAAAATGAACAGACAGTGGAAGGACCATTAATTCTACGGAGTGCATTTTTCAGCAGCGAGTACACATCCTGCTCAACCCTCCAGGGCAGTACCCGTGGTCCCTGCTTCACCCTGACGCCCGCCCCACCCCACAAGGAGACCGCACCTCAGCGTACGGTTGCCGAGTACCCCAAATTTTAAGAAAGTGTTCTTCTGTGGGTCTTCGCCACCCGATGTTCTGGAGTACCAGAGGAGAGCAAAATACCCATGAGCCACCTGCATCCCCACCCAACACACGGAGCTCGTGGGTCCCAGCTAAAGAGGGGTCATGACCTGCTTCCACTGCACACAGGGACAGCCCCGCAAATGTCACTGAAGGCCCAGGAGCAGAGACATGCACAAGAGTCAAGGCAGTGGCCTGGTCCCCGGGGCCACTTCTAACTGGACCTGAAGCTCAGCACTTTGGGGCATCATCAAAATCCCTGATCGGTCGCTGGTGGCCTTTCATCCTTACAGAGACCAAAGAGCGAAGGCGCCCACTTCCTGCTCACTCACTGGGAGGGAGATCTTTGGCAGTACAGACAGCAGGACAATAGCTACCTGTGCGCTGTGCGCGGTGCCTACAGTGAGACCTCTATCAACACCCTGGCAGGGACTCCCGCCACCAACCGACAAATGGCAGCTGATCAAAGAGACAATCCACGTGTTAACAGGTGATCTGATTGTTTTCTGAAGTGGGCGGGCAAGGAAGTCCCACCTGTGTTTGGAGCAATTAGTTGGACCCCATCAAGAGGGTGAGATCTCCCCAACATCTGCCTCACTTGACCTTAATGGTCCAAGAGGTGTCCCCCCAGTGAGAGCGCAGGCTCACGAGCAAAGACGCAACATGACCAGATGTGTTTACCCGAGGCTTTGATGCCAGATTACACATGCCATCGAGGTTAAACAGAAGTCCAGCCAGGCACGGACATATAGACACTACCAAATGTAAAAGAGATAGCTAGTGGGAAGCAGCCGCACAGCACAGGGAGATCAACTCAGTGCTTTGTGACCACCTAGAGGGGTGGGATAGGGAGGGTGGGAGGGAGACACAAGAGGGAGGAGATATGGGGATACATGTATATGTATAGCTGATTCACTGTTATAAAGCAAAAACTAACACACGATTGTAAAACAATTATACTTCAATAAAGATGTTTAAAAAAAAAAAAGTCCAGCCAGGCCTTGGCATTCCATTTTCAGCAGAGAAAAAAGTCCCGTTCTCCCAGAAGCCCCATCTGTTCGTTTCCCCAGCTGGTTCCCACACCCACTGCCCTCCACTCGGCTAAGAGATAGTGGACGGGCTTATCTGGGTGCAGTTACTACTTGTTACACATTAAACAATGAAGATTACAAATGGTTACATAACACCGTCCCCTGGCTAACGTCCACAGAGGCCGTGGGATCCTGGATTCCGGCGGTGGCACGGCCTTCGACCGGTCCGGGAGTCGCGCTTCCGAGAACGCGCGCCCCTCGGAGACCCTCCGCCACCAAAAGGCGCAGCGAGGACGGTGCGCCGCTGACCGCCAGGGCCTGTGCAGGCGACCCCGGGCTGGCCCCTCCCGGCCGGGGTGTGGACCAGAACAGAGCCCACCGTGGGCTGGACTCCGGCGCATCCTGGTGCCTGCCCGCTACAGGTGGTGCCGGAGCCGCCGCACGGGGTCGCTGCGCTCCCGCAGCCAGGGCTCGGGTACCAAGGAGTAGGGCGCAGTGCGCAGGGCAGGAGAGCGACCAGGGTCCGCGCGGCTCCGCCCCAATCAGGAGCCTTCAGAATAGAAACACGGATCCTGGGGTCCCGAGCACCCCTAGACACAGCCTAATGTGCTCTAACGCGGAGAAGGGTGGAAGACAACCCCGCAAGAGTGGGTACCACCCTGCCTCCCAAACGTGCCCGATAGGACTCACCCCATCATGTGCACACAGGACCCTGCGGCGGAACCCCAGACCCCGTCCTAGGACCACACTCCTCCACTTCAAGGGGACGGCACTTTTAAGGAAGGGCCAGAGCACAGCCTGGTCGAGGTGCACTACAGGAATCCCAGGACCAAACTCCATGTGACAAGGTCATGCCCCCAGGCCCCGCATCCCCCGGATGTCTGGTTCTCAAGGCAATCCCAAAGAACCCCTTCCTCCCTCCGTTATCCCATGCACACCCCCCCGGGCTACCTCCACCCTGATGGAGAAGGACACACTGGCCACTGTCAGATGCCAAAATCCTCCTGACCCACCCGTGAAACGATGCAGAGCCCCGGGTGGGGGGAATCTCAGACCCAACATCAGTCCAACATGGGACTGGGCACCTCCACTCGCTCCCCTCACCTGGGGGAGGGGGGTCGCGTGACCACCAAGGCCGGCCAGTTCTGGTTTTCCAGGGTTAGGATCCTCTCATAGCCCTCCCCAAAATGCCAGAGCAAGAACAGCAAGGAAGGGAAAGGCTATTTCTTAAAGCCACGAGTGCAAAGCTACTGGATGTCACGCAGAAAGCGGGGCTCCATTTACAACAATACAAAGGAAATAACGGTATGCATGTGCAGCAGGCGCTGTGCTAGTCACTCTGAATTCATTACACACATACAACTATACATACACAAATGTGAACACAACCCTGAAACAAACGCAGGAGACAAGAAGGCTTGGAGTAAGTGACTTGCCCAAGGCGACCGCGCTAGCAGGGATACCACAGTCCTCCCTCCTGAAGTGCGTGGCGGGAAGGGCTGGGACGGCACTTACAACAGTAAACTCGGATGCTGAACCACGCTCACAGGAATGGGGACTGGGGAGCGGGCAGTGGCCTCGAGGTGCCGTGTTCAGACGCACAGAGAAGCCACCAACGTGCAGCTCCCAGGACAAAGTGGCCAGAGGAGGGGCTCCACGGTGAGCAGGGCCACAGTATTTTCATATCTTAAAGTCAATCGAATGAAAGCCGTGGAGGCCAGTTCTGAGAGCAGCTGAGGGCAGGGCATCCAACCCCAAGCGCAAGGCCACAGGCCCGGCCTGGCCTCTCCGGGAGGTGGAGATGCAGCAGAGGGAACTGAGGCACAGGATGCAACCCTGAGAATCCAGAGGAAATCACGGCGCTCAGAGATTAACTCTCCTACGGTCCCAGAGCCAGTCACTGGCAGGGGAGACCCAGCTTTCCTTCGGGATCCAGACCTGAGGCCTGCCTGCTGCTCCTCGAGGCGGTGGCTTAGGTGTGCCGGCCTCCCCCACCCCGCTGCTCTCAACCTGGACGTGAGCTCCTTGGCATGATCCCACGCGCCCTGCAGCCTCTGGGTTGGGAACAGAGGGCCTCCAGAGGGAATCTTTTAAAAGGCATAAAGGCTGGATGGCGTGCGCTGAACGCCAAGCCAGAAGAGGAGACGGAGCCCCACACACCGCAAGGCCCAAGTGTCAGGAGCAAGGAAGCAAGAGGGGTCACAGAAAGTCCAAGGCTCGGCTGGACCCCTCGAGTGCCCCGCTCTCACCACCAGCAGGTGGGTTTCTCTCCTGAAGCAGCGACAGGGCTGTGGCCTCCGGTACCACACTGAGCACAGGGGGCCAGTGCTGCTGATTCTGATGGGACGGCTGACGGCTCCAGGGCTCCCAGGCCCAGATCGTGGGGATGAAAAGAGGCTTCTTCAGACAGTCTGGCCCCTTCCGAGGAGAAAAGACCCAAGACTGGAGCACCGGGGGCTCCCCACACAATGGGGCAAACCAGACAGCCGTACCCCGAGGCCCACCATCAGCCTCCCAGGGAGGCCTCTGAACGTGGACGGCACAGCAGGACCCCGACATCTAAGCAAAGCCTTGAGCCCAAAAGATGAGGGACAAGCGCAATGGGTCAGACACCACCCCATCAGCCTCGCCTGTCTGGGTCTCTGTCTGGCCACTGCTGGGGCGACCACCGGGGCTCAGGCGTGACAAGCCCAAGGCCTGGGACGGCCTGCACCCAGCACCTGCAGGCTCGCGCCCAGGCCTCCATGGAGGGAATGGGCACCGACTGGAAGCTCTTCCCCTCCCCCCTGCCACCCCCAGGACCATCTGGGGAATCACAGTATGGACCATGGGCTCCTCTCAGTTGCCCAGGCAGCCGCCTGGGGACCAGCCCCAGGGCCCCCCCTTCCCCTCACCGCTGCCTCCCTAGCCCTGCACGTCCAAATAAAACATAAAACACACCCGCAAGTTCTTGCCTGCCATAGGTTCTGCTTTCTGGGTACGCCAGACCCAAATGTGCAGGAAAATAAATAATGTAAAAATTGGAGAGAAGAAACTATGTAAGAAAAAGAAAAAAAAAAAAAAAAAAAAGGTAACTAATATATCCAGAAAGAGGTTTAAAAAACTAACGCATCTATGAAATCAGAATGTTGCGCCATTAAAAGAAGAATAATTATTCAGGGTAACGATGCTGGCTCACTGACTGCACCAGACATCCCACTGTGCTGGAGGCAGTTGACAGTGGGGAGGCTTGAGGGCAGGGGGGTCAATCTCGCTATTTTCTGCTCAGTTTTGCAGTAGATCTAAAACCGCTCCAAAAAATAAAGTCTACATAAAAATAATAACCAAAAAAGAAATAAAGAGGTCCTTAGAAATTAAAAATGAAAACAGAAATTTAAAATCCAGTAAAAAGGTTAAAAAGTCTAGATGATATACTCCACAACCTAGCAGAACTCAACAGATTCAGATAGGAGACAAAAGGTAATTAGAGAACCAGTCCGGGCAGCTAACACCCATATAAAAGCAATTCTAGAAAGAAAGGAGAGGAAGATGGAAAAAAAAGAAATGAAAGAATTAATTCAAAAACAGGTCCCAGCCCCAAGGATCTGAGTTTCCAGCTTGAAGGGGCTCTTGATGTACCCTGCACGATAGACGTAGACACCCAACCAGGCACATCTACAAGGGATTTCTGAATAAAGGCACAAAGAGAAAATCCTACAAGCTTCCAGACATGAAAAAAAAAAGAAGGAAAAAGAAAAAACACTGAAGAGTGAAGAGTACAATAAGGACATTTTCAGACACGCAAGGTCTCAAAAAATTTGCATGCACCTCTTTTTTTTGGAAGCTATTATGGAATGGTCTCCATCAAACTGTGGGAAGAAACCAGGAAAGAGGAATCATGAGAGCCAAGAAAAGAACAAAGGGCCTGCTCAGGATGATGGAGAAGGAAGAGGCCGGGATAAAGCTGGGCAGGGGGCCTGGAGGACAGCCAGGCACCTGGGGACGAAAGGCACACAAGAGGTTGCTTCCCAAAGGCACAACTGGCTGGATACCTACGGTGTCTGAGAGAATATGTGCACACCTGTGTCAGCTTGGAGTGGAGGTGGGGGTCAAGAGTGATAAGTACCTAAACTACTAAGCAAATGCAAATACAACTCCAGAAGAAAGCAAGACGCCCTGCAAGACAGAGAAAGTTGATCACAGCACGCTACCTGGCTCCACCAGCAGTGTTTAGGGCTGTTGCCATGGCGTCAGCACTGCGTGCCGGGTCCAGCCAATCTCACCATAGAGACAATGGGAGACCGGAAGTACAGGTCAGGATGATGGGACAGAGGTCGGCCTCCTCACCTTCTAAGCAGGGAAGTCAAAGAATCCTACGGGAAGCCGGGGCCTGGGAGGGTGAAGAGGGAGCAAGGAAGGCAGCAAGGAACTACAATACATTACACAGACATCTGCTTAGAAACATGGAGGTGAATACAGGAAAGGTCGGCTGATAAGCCTGGTTACTTCTGGGGAATTGACTCTTTAAACCTTTATCACTGATTAAAAAAACTAAATTTCAAGTATGCCCTGGGTGTTGAGGGATTAGAAAGCCAGTGACCCTTCAAACGGACAGAACCTGCTTGGGAAGGCCAGGAAAGCAGAAGACGGGGCCCTACCTGGGGACAGCAGGACACGACAGAGGCTGGCTGTGTCCACCGTGGCCCTGCAGGCCCCGCGGTGGGGAGAAGGGCCAGGACATGCCTGCAGTTAAGGAATGGCCCAACTAGGGAGCAAGGAGCTGTCCTGCCTTACCCCCCTTCCTCCACTAGGGAGATGCCATGAAGGTCTCATGCACTCCTTTATCTAGAAACATCCTGGAGGGGGGTCTCCATGAGATCTACACAGTTCTTCAGAGGAGCACAGAGGCATTCCAGAAAAGGCAACTTGGAGGCTCTTGGGTAGCACACTCACAGACTGTGCTGGTCCAACCAGGACATCACCCAGCTCAACCTCCCAGCCCACGGGAAGACTCCTAAGCAGTGTCCCGGATCTAGTGCAGGCATCACCCTTAGGCCAGGGGAGACCTCCCACGTGCATGACGCTACCGTACAAACTCCTGAATTTAAACGTCCCTCAGTTCATAGTAGCTTTTTGGTCACGATGAGTTTCTTGGAGCAAGGAACTCTAAGATTACTATCAGATATGGGGCATAATAAAAGTCTTTAGATTAAAGGATGTTTGCAACTCATAAAAGGTTGGAAGAAGACACTCCCAGGGATGAAAGTTTCCCAAAAAAAACAATATGGAAACCAAAGGCCCAACTGGCTGGAGAAGTGAGTACGCAGTGTCCCTCTCCTCTGAGAAGTATCTCAGGTGTGACCCAGGCTAGCTGAAGGCCCCTCCCTGTTGGTGCCCACCTGACACGGGTCTTTAGGTGCCCCCTGGGTTCTCTCTTGAAGAGTGAGACACCGGAGAGCTCACAGACAGGGTCGGACAGAGGGCCACCGGGCAGTTCCAGGGGCAGCACAAGGACAATGGAGGGTCCCAGCTGCCCACCTTGCTTTTAGTTGTGGTGACAGTAACACAGTGAAGAAAGACAAAACACAGCAACCCCTTTCTGTGCCAAGTGCTTTTTGAGCCCACATTACTAGGCGAGATTGCAGCTGCTGGGGCCCGGGCCCATGGACCTGGCCCGAAAACCCAGCCGGACTTCAGGGAAAGGGAGGGCTGCCCGGCACACAGCCCTCGGACAGGGGTGCAGGAGCTGCTCCCTGGGGCAAAGTCAGCCCGTCGGGACCGGCAGTCCACGTGCATTTCAGTCCCAGCTGGGCTAAGCATCTCTGCAGACTCCAGACCCCGGGGTCCTGAAGACAGATGCCGTGTGTCCCCACGTGCCTGCACCCCGCGGTCTCCATGCAGACGCCCAGCGCCACAGGCGGTCTGAGCCCAGCGGTCTCCATGCAGACGCCCAGCGCCACAGGCGGTCTGAGCCCCGCGGTCTCCATGCAGACGCCCAGCGCCACAGGCGGTCTGAGCCCCGCGGTCTCCATGCAGACGCCCAGCGCCACAGGCGGTCTGAGCCCCGCGGTCTCCATGCAGACGCCCAGCGCCACAGGCGGTCTGAGCCCCGCGGTCTCCATGCAGACGCCCAGCGCCACAGGCGGTCTGAGCCCCGCGGTCTCCATGCAGACGCCCAGCGCCACAGGCGGTCTGAGCCCCGCAGTCTCCATGCAGACGCCCAGCGCCACAGGCGGTCTGAGCCCCTGCACCTCAGCCGCTGCCCATCTCTTGCTCCTGGTCACAGAGAACCAGCGTTTGGCGCCTGCTCTTCCCCGTGGTCTGCGGCCAGGCGAGGTCTCCATCCCACTGTCCACCTCTGCTCAGAGCATCCTACCAGTGGGCAGTTCAAAGCGTCGGCTACTCAGAGGCCAGGAGAGGCTTCTCGCTCACAGTGACTGGTGCTCAAAGCCAGTTGCAGTCAGTGCCACAAGGTTCTGTACAGCTAATGGGTGCAGAGACAAAAATACAAAAAAAAAGCAGAGTCTCCCTTCTGATTAATAGACAGACCTTGCAAATTCATAGGAAGCAGCATAACCAAGCCAACGAGCTGCTCTAAGACAGGCTCGGTGTCGCAGAAGCAGTGTCTCTGAGCCCTCACACGTGCCACGTGCCAAGGTACCCACGATCCCAAAGGCACCCCGCCCTCCCCACGGGTCAGCACCCCTGCGACTCTCATTTTACCAATAAGCTTAGTTAACCCGCTCACCCAGCTAGTAAATGGAAGAACCAGGGGTCTACCCGGGCAAAGCAAAAGGGAGCAAGATGACTTTTTTTTTTTTTTTTTTTAAAGACAATCAGCTTCAAGAATGTTTTCAGGCACTGCAATTTGTGACAATCAAAACAGTCTTCTACTCTCCCCCCCAATCCATATGTAAATTCAATGGTGGAAAAACAGGAACAATATCCTAGTTTTCCCAGGGGCGACCAGTCGTTACCCACCAACTCATCCCATGCATTCCGGGCAGGGATTCTAAAGCAAGACTATGACTTAAGGGCCAGAGAAGTCATTTCCACCTCAACACCCATCCCTTTCACAAACGGACAAAAGAGCACTTGGCCAAGCAAGGCTTCTCTCATTCTCAAGCCCACCTCTCCCACTACACGAGCAGAAAGGGATAGCTTTTTGGCGTTGGTATATCCCCAAAGGGGAAAGTCACAAGCACTCAATTCTACCTCTGGGAGGATTTTTGATAACTCTGGGACGTGGCTTTCCTTGTTGCCATCTCAAAAAACAGTCATACCATGCCTTACATTATTAAAGAAAAGCCAGCAGCCTGGAGATTTTAAGCTTCACCTGCTTTCATCTCCTTACAGTTAACAAGACCCATGATCGCCAGGAGCACGGACGCTGGATGGAGAAGGTGGGGGAACAGCTCCCCAGAAGTGTGCCATAAAACGCTAACACAAAGTAAACACCAGCCAGCGCCTGAATGGGTGTGATCAGTTATAAACACTAAAGTTAGCACACAGGCCTTGTAGGAGGTTCCCAGATCCCCAAAGCACCAGTTTGCCAAGCCTTGCCAACCAAGTCGCTTGACTGCCCTAACGTCTTCCATAATCTCCCATACATCCACAGTTAAGCAAAAAGTAAAGACAGGTGAAATAAATTCTCAACTGGCAGGAAAAGTTTTAGTTAAATTCTGAACATATGACTGATGACTTCAAAGAAAGGCATAGCAAATGTTTTCTCCTGATGGGCCCACACGATTCCACCTTGGTTTAACGGCCTGAGAAACAGACACAGGGATCACAGCCCGAGCTGCAAACGCACACGCTTCTCCCCATGAAGCAGGACAGAATTCCCTGCGGTCAGTCTCACAGTTCTGAGAGGCAGGCCAGCCAACCGCTGTGCACGGTCCTCTTCCCCTGCGGTTAAGAGTTGGACAGAACTCCAAGGAAATAAGTTTCTTAAATTATGTCGCCTTGAAAGCATTAGGTTTTATCAAACATACCAACCTAGAATTTCTAAAGCTGTCAGATGAAGGTGAAGGCACGGTAGATATCTCTGTCCAAGCAGGAGTCTGGTTTCTGTACGTTGTAAAGTCTTAGACCAGCCTCATCATCCAAATCAAAAGTTTGGGAACAGCTCTTAAGGGTCTGGCTTTGCTCCTCTCTCCCATTTGAGGGTCAGCGGCCACAGAGATGGTCACTGTAACTGGGCCAGGGCTGCCCCAGGTTCCGATCCTGGCAGCTACCACCCTACAAGCCCTGGACGAGTAGCTGGCATGAACATGCCCAGCTCCGCGTTCCTCGACCACAATGAAAGGCATTTTGCCCAGTCCACTGCTGCCCCCAAAGCAGTGCAGACCATGGGCAGTACGCAATACATGACTTTAGGGGGACACAGCTTTTATTAAAACATGATTTTAATGACAATAAACAAAACTACTGTTTCAGACTCATTAGTTCATGGGTATCAAAGTTTCCTCCCAAACTAAATGTGGATTTAAGCACAAAAAGTGAGTGGACAAAAGAAGGCATTGATAATAGCCTGGTGATAGGGCAAAAATCTGGAAGGCTGGGAGCCCCGGGAATGGTAACAGAGCCTCCTGGTTCTCCGGGTGTGTGACCGGCACAGGGAAGGGCCGCTTCTCTTTTAGAGGCAGATGCACCTGTACAGAAGGAAGAACCTAACAGAGCTTTAAAAAAAAAAAAAAAAACCCCAAAGCTTAGGCTCTGGTGATAACTCTGGCACTTGCTGGGCCCGTGACCCTGGGCATGCCAATTAATCTCATGAGCCTCAGTTTCCATGCCTGTAAAATGGGTAGCAGGAGGCTGTAGAGGAATTTAAAGCAATTAGGCTTTGAACGTGTCTCATAAACCGTGAAATGCTACAGAAGTATCCCTCGCTACAGTTCTCAATTACGCAAGCAGCTTGCTGGGTGTGTGACTCTCTGTCCTCAAATTCTCTCCCTGTAATCCTGGGATTGGCCTGTGTGGTCCTTCTCTTTCAAGGGTCCTCAATAAAACTCAAATATTATATGCAGTAATCCTAGAGTTCTGATTTTTAACCGAAAAACGCAGTCATCTACCATCATTCCTGGAAACACTTTGGTTTCAGAGCTTTTTCCCTAATAAAATACTACCGTAAAAGACACCACCATCGCCAGAAGTCAGAATTTCTTTTGCTACAGAAACCTAGATCCTATCCATTTTTCCTCCTGGAAAGAACGAAGGGAACTCTAGGTCAACTCTTGTGAAAACCGTCCAGCTTGGTGCTGTAAACGCCAGTCAACGCCTGTTGCCGTGCTAACAACATGTGTTCTTAGTAAAACTCAGCGAAACGTTAGAGAGAGCACCATTTCTGAAACTCGGGGGCTCCAAACGGCTGAATCAGCATTTTCAGAAACAAAGTGTCCTGGGCCTGGCCTCATAAACAGCAGCAAAGAGAAAGTTGTGCAATAACGCGTGTTTACTCACGAGCGCTACTTGTTTGGGTCTTTTCTTCGCATCTCTTGAATGAAGCTGGGGACAACGTTTGCAAGAAAGCAGCCGAAAAGGTCCGGGCCCGAGCCAAGTCACCTGTGGCTCCCCTACGTGACCCACCGCCTCGTCAATGCAAACGACAGAAAGTTGGCGTTTTTTCCAACCCCAAGACAAGACGAACACAATAAAAAGTGGAGAATACCCTCATTTCCATAACGCACATGCTCGAGGGCCGTCGCCAGGCAGGCGTGGGGAGAGGAGATCGCAGAGGCCGAGAGTTGCATCAGAAACTGCCTTCTGTGAACGGCACGGCTCTTATCACATTTCCCCGGCTGGCGGGCCGCTAACCCGCGCGCCCTCGACTTGGGGTTAGGCCCGGGCAGCGGGGTCACCGGCAGAACCAGAGGGAAAGATCCCAGGCCCGGGCGCACTCGGGCTCGGGAGGGTCCGGCCCCACCGCCCGGGCGCGGGCGCACCGGGGGCTGCAGGGGCGCGCGGCGCCCACTCTCCGGGCGGCCCGGGAGCGCGGCCTTGGCCCTGACCGCCCGGTGACGCGGCCCCCACCCCCGCCCCAGACCCGGTCCGGCCCGCGAGCCGCCGGCGTCGGACAGGAGGGCTCCAGCGGGCGCCGCCCGGGCTCCCCGGCTCCCCGGGGTCGCCGACGCCGCGCGCCGCGCCGGGTCCCCGCCCTCGCGCGCCGCAGCCCCCGGCCCGAGGCGACGCCCTTCCGCCCGCCGCGCCCCCGCGGCGCCCGGCGTCCCCGGCCCGGGCGGCCCGCGCGCAGACAATGACGCCGGGACTGCCGCCCGCCCGCCGGCCGGCCACAAAGTAACTTGGCGCCGCGCTCGCCGCCCAACTCCGTACCTGCCGCGGCGCCGCTCCCGGCCGCCTCCGCCTGGCCGCCCGCGACCCTCGGCGCGGCCGGGGCGGCGCGGGTCCCGCGGGGCGAGGGCGGCGCGCAGGGCGGTCCCGGCCCCCGCGCGCCGCCGCCCGGGGACCGCGCGCAAACTTTCGGCTCCGCGCGGGGTTCCGCGGCCTCCGAGCGCCCAGCCCACCGCGGCGCGCCGCTCGCGTCCCTCCCTGCCTCCTCCCGGCCTCCCCACCCCCTCGATGGGCTTTAAACCCGCCCGGCCCCGCCCGCCGCCGCCGCCGCCGCCACCGCCGCCGCCGCCTCAGCCTCCGCCTCCGCCGCCTCCGCCTCCTCCCCCGGTCGCTTTTCCTGCTCCTCCTCCCGCCGCCGCCGCCGCCCGGACCGCTCGGGGGCGCCAGCGCGGGCGGGGCCGCGGCCTGGGCGCAGGGCGGGGCGCGGGGGGCGCGGGGCCGGAGCTCCCGGAGGCCGCTGCTGCTGCCGGGGGCCGGCGCGGGGAGCTGGGGACCCGCAGCCGGGCGGGGGCGCCGGGACGCCTTGTCCCGCCCCCGGGACCCCCGGTCGCGGGACCCCGACCACCCAGGCTGGGGCGTCCGCGAAACACACATCGGACCTGTCCTGGAAGGCAATTTGCAAGCGAATTCTTTGAAACTCAAGAAGGAACTGTGCGGCCTCGATCCTCCGTCCCGGGCGCAGCGAGAGGACAGGACGGAGGAGAGGTGGCTGCACGGGCTGTGCCGTGGGCTGCGGTCCCTCCCGGGACCGGGAAACCTGGGCTCGAGTGTCCGCTCGCCTCCAGCCGGGTCTGGATCCTAGACTCTCTCGTAGCCACGGTTTCCCCATCTGAGTGCCAGCACCGGAGCGCGGGTGGAGTGGGAGGCCCTGCATATTTTCTTAATGCCACCGGGCCTCGAAGTCCTTATCTTTGAAATGGGCTAATAAGCCCGCCTCCGAGTGATGTCCTGGGGGTTAAATGTGGTGTTTAAAGCGACTGGTAAGAAGGAACCCCTGAATTCGTGGAAACCATTGCCATTAATATGATTATTAATCTCTCTACCGAATCAAAATTATAATACAAATAGGATAATAATAATTATGTCTTTCTGGGATTTGATGTTATAAAAGCAGCTGCAATAATAGCTTACCTTTACTGAGCATGCGTTTTGTGCCCAACTTTCATTAATCCTCTTATTTAACCCTCTGAACTTGTTACTAGGAGATGCCCACTGCACGACTAGGAAACCAAAGCTCCCAGAGGTTAGATAACTTGCCGAAGGTCAAGTAGCTGGTAAGTGCAGAATAAGGATTCTGCCAAAACCCTTTAGGGCACTTTTAATAGCTCTTGTTTTTCCCACCTTTGGCCTGGTTTATCCATGAAAGTTCATCCTTTCTTGTAACTGAAATAAGCCTCCAGAAAATCTCTCCCCATTGGTCCAAGTTCAGAAAACCCCAAGGATGAAAATCTAGAGAGAATAATGTGAAGGAGCTTAGTTCCTGGAAGAACCAAATTGAGCACAAAGACTCCTGTTGTAGACAAAGGATCCAGAGCAAATTAAAGAAGAGTAAAAAAGAGTTGGGCCACTTCTCGAAAGTTGTATGAGCTTTGACTTTTACAGCTTTGCCAAAGGCTCCAATCAGCAAGGAGAGCCTGCACCAGCCGGAAAGCCTGATACTCAGCGGGCTTTTATAGATATCTGAAAAGCACTTTATACATAGACATTTTTCCCTGAATCATTTGTAGGTAAGTTCCATACCCTAATATAACCCCTTACCCCTGTATATTTTGATACGTCTTTCCTATGAGTAGGTATGTTATCTTACATAATCACAGTACAGTTACCAAATCCGTAGCTTTATATTGATAAAATATGTGTATCTATTCTTGGTCCATATTCCAGCTTTGCCAGTTGGTCTGACCATGTCTTTTATAGTATTTCTTTCCCCTCCATCCCAAGATCCTCCACTGAAGGGTCAGATATCGTATTTAGCTGTCTGAAAACGTATGGGTTTTCAAACATTACTCTTCACTGAGAAGGGATGAAAATAAATGTCCTCAAGTGTTTTCATGGTGACAGCAATCCCCAGAATTCCTAGGACAGGCCCTCATTCCCCACATTTCCCAGCTCCGCGTAGACCTTGCATGATCCTTCTGGGCAGGGCCCACTCAGCACCACTACATGATCCAAGTTCATGAACTTGTCACTCTGGTTGTGGCGGTAGAAGCTGCAGCTGTCCCCTGTGTGGCGATCCGGGCCAGCCGATCCTGTGGGCAGACTGCAGCTTAGTGCCTTCCCCTGCTGCAAATTCTAAATGCCCCCGGGCCGCGTGCTCCTGTTCAGTAGGATGGAAGCCGCCACCTTGCAGTACAGCCACGCGGGATGCAAATTTCCCTGGAGAACCAGCCAGGTGGTGTGGCTTTGGGCTCAAGAGCTTCACTGAGGGAGATGCATTGGCAGCAGTTAGGTGTCAGGACAGAAAACGGGATTTCGTGATCGTGAGGAATTCAGTTATCTAAGGATGTGCTAGAGCCTCCTTCAGCTGAAAGCAGAGAATTTGATAGACTAATTATAATTAGGAATGAATTGACTAATACCTTCTCCCCTGTTGACTGTGGGCATGGGACAGGGATAACCAGATGCTGCTCACTAGGGCCATCCCAGCAGGGGGAGTGCCTGGCGCCCAGTGTCACCGCTGGGAAGCCATATCCTGCAAGTGAATGCATCAGCAGAGCAAATGAAGGGAGGACATGAATGCTGCGCCCTGGGGCCCGGGCTCTGGCTCAAACGTTGCCAACAGCCTTGATGGAGGAAAAGAGTATGAGGTGAATGGCACACTGACAGTGAAATGCTCTGGCCAGAGCGGCCTGGCCTCACTCCCGCTCCTGTGGGGGGACGCCAGGCCTGCGGCCCCACTGGACACAGGCGGGTGCACCAGGAAGGCAGTGCTGGAAACCGGTGGTCAGCGGTAAGGACTGGTGGGGGTGGGACCCATCTGCAGTCAGGATAAGAAATACAGGCTGCCCCTGGCATACAGAGGTGGGGAGTCTGGCGGCATTCCAGGAGGGCTTCCTAGAGGCAGCAGTGCCCCAGCGAGTCCCGGAGTATCCAAGATGGTCAGTTCCACAAAGAGGGAACCAAAGAAAAGCCCTCCCAGATAGAGGGAGACTTCCGGGCCCTACCAGAGCCAAGAAAGAACTTACCAAGTAGTTGCATTTCATCATGAAATACTGGGCCAGAGCAAACGAGGGCATCAGGAGGCTTGACGAGACACCAGGATGCAAAGGTAAGGAGGGGCTTCTCCATCATGCTCTGGCGTTTCTACTTTATCCCAAAGGTGGTGCGAGGATCCGATCTGTCTGTTGGGCTTCCACCGGCACAGTTTCCCCCCATGTGGAACTGTCCATAGTCCCCCAATACCCACACCCTTCTTTGGTCCCTACCCAGCAATTGATGGCACTTGGCCCAAGGTGTGTGTTTGCTGGTGGGTGGAAGGACGGGCCAGCCAGATGTCTGCACCTGGGATCCGCAGGGGGTCTGGCCCCGGAGACCAGGTGAGGAACAACTGACTGCTCCAGGCTCAGTCTGTGAAGGGAGAGGCTGAAAGTCAGCCCCAGACAGACGCCCTCTTTCTCCTGTTTCCCTGAGCCTGGGCTCCTGTCCCCCTTGTGTCAAATTTCCATGAAACCCATTTTCCTTATGATGTCTCAATATATAAAACTCTCCTTTTCCTGAGGAAGCTTGAATCAGATGACTTTACAACCAGGTAGTCACCTGAAGGATGTTTCTTAAGTCTGGTTTTTATTGAGATTTAATTTGCCTTCAGAAAACTTCGTATTTTGCAGCGTTTTGTAAAGGTATATGGTTGTGTTACCATGACATGGGTGAAGATGTAGAACAATTTCATCTCCCCCAAAGGTTCCCTCGTGCCCCTTCCCCACACCCAGAAGCCACTGAGCTGCTTTCTGTCCTAATGATTTGCCTTTTCAAGATTGTCACATGAATGGAATCACACAGTATGCAGCCTTTGGATTCATCCGTGTCAATCCGTGAATCAACAGCTTGTTCCTTTTCAATGCTGATTACTATTCCGTGTATGGATGTTCCTCAATTTGTTCATCCATTCACTAGCTGATGGTCATTTGGGCTAGTCCCAGTTTGGGACAATTATGGATAAAAAGGCTATGCGGGTTTTTCTGGGAACGTAAGTAGGAGCGAGATCTCGGGGTCAAATGAAATGTGTTTAACTTTGTAAGAAATTGCCAAGCTGTTTTCAAAGTGACTGTGCCATTTGCATCTGCACCAAAAAACCTGTGTTTCAGTTGTTCTGTGTCTTGATCAGCACTTGGTGTTGTCAGCCTTTTTAATTTTAGCCATCCTGACTGGTATGTAATGATGTCTCATTCTGATCTTAATTCACGTGTTCCTCACAGCAAATAACATGGAGCACTTTTTCACGTGCTTACTTGCTATACATATACATTCTTTTCTGAAGTATAGATCTCTGGCCCGGTTTTTTTTTACACTGTTTGTTTTCTTATCATTGAGTTCTGAGCATTCTTTATATATTCTGCATTACCTGTACTTTAGCAGATAAGTGTTTTGTAAATATATTCTCCCAGACTTTTTCATTTTTTAACAGTATCTTTCAAAGAACAGAAGCTTTTCATTTTGTGGGTTAAAATTTATCAATTTATCCTTTTGCATTTTTTTTTTGTATCCCATCTAAGAAATTCTTCCCTAACCCAGGATTGCAACAAGTTTCTCCTATGTCTTCTCCTAGAAGTTTTACAGTTTTTAAGCTTTACATTTAGCTCTGTAATCCAATATGAGTTAGGTTTTTTTTTCTTTTTTTTTTTTTTGTTGATTTTTTTTAACATCTTTATTGGAGTATAATTGCTTTACAATGGTGTGTTAGTTTCTGCTTTATAACAAAGTGAATCAGTTATACATATACATATGTTCCCATATCTCTTCCCTCTTGCATGATGACGTGAGGTGAGGGTCAAGGTTTTGTTTTGTTTTGCATACAGATGTCTGCCTGCTCCACTGGGTGACTTGCAGGACTTGGAGGATCCCAGCTGTGTCATGGCTCGGCCTGGCTTCACTGTGGTGCCAGGAGACCAGCTGGGGGGCTTCTGCTGGTGGCCTGTGACGGAGAGGACACGAGGTTCTCTTGGAGGCAGGCACTTGAAGGCCGTGGGTGGGACTGGAGGTTCCTGGCAGAGCGGAAGAGGAGCTGGGGAGGGAGAGGAAGCGCAGGAAACTCCCGCAGGCAGCCGAGCACAAGCTGACTGTGGTCAACACACTTTTGGTGGGCTTGGTAGGGGAGAGAAAGGGGGTGGTCTCTACTGTGTTTAAAATATTTAGAATACGGTTAAAAGCCTGAATCTTTTGCCTAAAATCACAGTCTTATCTTCCCTTGAAAACTCAGCACAGCCAGCAAAAGCGGTCCCCATTCCCACATGGCAGCCATTGCTGGGGCCACCTAGCCTGGCTGCGGGGCATGCAGGTTCACCCCAGGCTGCGTTGCTGCTTTGCCAGGGCCATGGCCCTGCCAGAGGGGAGAGCGGAAAGCCGCGGGTCCGCCGAGCTGCCCGGGAATCCTGCTTCCATCGGTGTCTTGTGGCTGTGGACTTTGAGAAAGCCATAGATGGCCTCCCGTGAGCCACACGTTTCTTCCAGGCTGAGTTTCTCAGGCAGCCCCTCTGGTGGCTCTAGGCTTGGATGAGGCTGTGGAGACCACGGGCAGCAGTGAGCACGGTGCCCGGCTCGCAGGGAGGGCAGCTCTGCTCCTCCTTCAGCATGGCCTGTGGCTGGCGTGGGCAGGGAGCCTTAGCACCCCACCTCCCGTGCTCATTCTGAGTTGTCTCCGTCTTAGTTGAAAGAATGCCGTGCCCCTCAGGATGCTTTGGGCTGCAGGGAACAGAGCAGGGCCTGCCACCGTCATCCATGACCCAGGCCCTGGTCACCCTTGATGTAGAGGTCACGGTGCCTCTGGTGTAGAGGTCTAGCTCCAGACATTGGTGTCCCTTATAGCTGTGTTCACAAGCAGAACGGGGACACTCCTCCTCCCTTGCATCCTTCCAGAAGGCTTCAGGAGATTTCTTCTCATGTGGCCAGAATATGGTTTCGGGCCCATGCCCTAGCTGCAAAAGGTAAAACGTTGAGCATCGGGCACTTTTTTTTTTTTTATAAATTTATTTATTTATTTTTGGCTGTGTTGGGCCCTCGCTTCTGTGCGGGGGCCACTCTTCATCGCGGTGCGCGGGCCTCTCACTATCGCGGCCTCTCCCGTTGCGGGGCACAGGCTCCAGACGCGCAGGCTCAGTAGTTGTGGCTCACGGGCCCAGTTGCTCTGCGGCATGTGGGATCCTCCCAGACCAGGGCTCGAACCCGTGTCCCCCGCATTGGCAGGCAGACTCTCAACCACTGCGCCACCAGGGAAGCCCCAGCATCGGGCACTTTTAACCTCTGGATTGGGGTGGGGTGAGCATCGGGCACTTTTAACCTAACAAGAAAGAAGGTTCAGAAGGGCGGCTGGTAAATGGACAGCCAGCCACCTCTAGACAAAAGGACATGGCCCTTGTGTCAGTGGAAAGCCAAGACCCCACCTCCTGTAGAAGAAGCGTCCTGGGAATTAGGATCTGGGGGATGACATACAATTCTGAATCCCTAAGTATGCTCGCTCATGCCTCTAAATCAGGAGCTCCTTTTCAACTACTTAAAACAAAAGTCAAGTCAGCCCCTTCACTCAATTAGAAGTTAATTCACCACTAATATTGTACAAACTTTCCTTAATGAAATATATTTTCAGCCCAGTACACTTTATGGTTTTAATAACCAACGTTCAAGAGCTAATAGGAGAATCTAAAATAAGAACAGAACTGTTTAATTGGTGAAATTGATCTAGAGCGACAGAAGATTTTGTATTCGCAAGCGCAGCTTGTGTGGTGTGTGAGAAGGTTAGTGACTGTGATTTTAAGGCAGCATCTTTTTTTTTTTTAAATAAATTTATTTTATTTTTGGTTGCGTTGGGTCTTCATTGCTGCGTGCGGGCTTTCTCTAGTTGCGGTGCGTGGGGGGCTACTCTTCATTGCGGTGCGCGGGCTTCTCATTGCGGTGGCTTCTCTTGCTGCGGAGCACGGGCTCTAGGTGCACAGGCTTCAGTAGTTGTGGCTCGCGGGTTCTAGAGCACAGGCTCAGTAGTTGTGGCACATGGGCTTAGTTACTCCGTGGCATGTGGAATCTTCCCAGACCAGGGCTCGAGCCCGAGTCCCCTGCATTGGCAGGCGGATTCTTAACCACTGCGCCACCAGGGAAGCCCTAAGGCAGCATCTTAATGTTTAAATTGCTAAAACCAGAAACCCCTTCAGTTAGTCAGCGTACATTCTTTAAGAGGATTAATCTGCCTGCAAGTGGTGTGAGACTCACAGAAAATAGAACAGCTAATCCTGGAGATGTAGCTGATAAGCATCCCGCAACCAGCCCTCGCTGTTGAGGAAGAAACCCTGTCCAGGTGAACAAGGATCAGGGGAGTGTGGGCCTCCATCCTGGGGCCGGTGCTTCTGTCGGGCACGTGTGAAGGTGTCACCTGCACAGAGGAGAATCATGTTTTATGATAACGTGCAAAGTCTTTCTTCTTTGTGCAGAGGTAAGTGTCACCCAGGACCATTATTCTTTAGAACTCATAAGATTTAAAGATTGAGGGACGGGCTTCCCTGGTGGCGCAGTGGTTGAGAATCTGCCTGCCAATGCAGGGCACACAAGTTCGAGCCCTGGTCTGGGAAGATCCCACATGCCGCGGAGCAACTGGGCCCGTGAGCCACAACTACTGAGCCTGCGCGTCTGGAGCCTGTGCCCCGCAACGGGAGAGGCCGCGATAGTGAGAGGCCCGCGCACCGCGATGAAGAGTGGCCCCCGCTTGCCACAACTAGAGAAAGCCCTCGCACGAAACGAAGACCCAACACAGCCAAAAATAAATAAATAAATAAATAAATAAATAAATAAATAAAAGATTGAGGGACTCTATGATAGATTTTTCCCGGAGAAACTCAGTATTTCCTCTTCTTCTTCCCCTTAACTTTTATTTCATCTTCTCCTCCTTTTTCGTTGTCCTCAAAACAAGCCCCGTTTCTTAAGCAGCTGCCTCACCCCAGGCAGGCGAGAGCTGTGCGGCATACCTCACACTATACACCATACTTTATATATATATATACCTATTTCAGTTAATCCTAGCAATGCATTTTGAGGTAAATATTATCCTTCCAATCTTTTTTTTTCACATTTAATAAGTGTTTATTTAGTGCTTTACGGTGCTATTTTTTTTCTATTGAAGTGTAGTTGATTTACAATGTTTCAGGTGTACAGCAAAGTAATTTAGTTAAACATATATATATATATATATATATATATATTCTTTTTCATATTCTTTTCCATTATGGTTTATTACAAGATATTGAATATCGTTCCCTGTGCTATACAGTAGGTCCTTGTTGTTTATCTATTTTATATAGTAGCTTGTATCTGTTAAACCCAAACTCCTAATTCACCCCTCCCCCAACCCCTTTCCCCTTTGGTAACCATAAGTTTGTTTTCTATGTCTGTGAGCCTGTTTCTGTTTTGTAAATAAGTTCACTTGTATTATGTTTTTAGATTCCACGTATAAGTGATATCATATAGTATTTGTTTTTCTCTTTCTGACCTACTTCACTTAGTATAATAATTTCTGGGTCCATCCATGTTGCTGCAAATGGCATTATTTCATTCTTTTTTATGGCTGAGTAATATTCCACGGTATATATGTACCACATCTTCTTTATCCATTCACCTATTGATGGACATTTAGGTTGCTTCCATGTCTTGGCTATTGTAGATAATGCTGTTATGAACATTAAGGTGCATGTATCTTTTAGAATTAGAGTTTCTCTGGATATATGCCCAGTAATGGGATTGCTGGATCATAAGATACCTCTGTTTCTAGCTTTTTAAGGAACCTGCATACTGTTTTCCATAGTGGCCGCACCAATATACATTCCCACCAACTATCCTCCCAATTTTATAGTCCAGAGAGCTGACTCAGGGAAGCTAGCTGACTTCACAAGGTCACCTAGCCAGTAAATGACAGCACTAGGGTTTAAAGCCACACTTGTCTCACCCAAGTCCCACCCCCGTCCACCTTCCCCAGCTGTGTCCACTGTCATTTCTCATCATTTTATTATTTTCCACATAATGGGTTATTTAAATGTGTGACCTAATGAGATTTCTTTGGGCAAAATTCTGCAATTAGATTTCAATATAGTGAACTTCTCCCCCTTCAGGAAAGGGGCTGTCATCTGTGTTGTGGATCATAAAACGTGATCTCATTTCTTTGTGGCCCTGAGTCCAGTGTGGAGGAAGATATGACATCTTTTTTTATTCAAGTTCGGGATTTTGACCTGCAAAGTACCCCCCCCACTGCCAGCTTTTAGGGAGTTTGAGGACTTGGCTTGGATGCTAGCTTGAGAATTCTGACCATCTGAGACCAGAGGCACCCACAGGTGGGCAGACCCAGAAATAGCAGTGGGAGGAGCCATCCCTAGAGAAGACAGAAGCCGGCTGGAGCAAATGCAGCCAGGCAGCAAACCCGAAAGTCCGCAGGAGGGAGGACTCTTGCAAGTAGGTGACCCTCCTGATGATGAGACGCCAGGTGGCATTTGAGCATCCATCGTAGGGCAAGGGGATGGAGGTGGCTGCCGGCTGCAGTCACGGGCAGAAGTCCATGGCAGGTCCTCAGTGCCCGGCCAAGGACAAGACAGGGCTTCGGTCCAGCAGGGAGTGAGTTGGGAGGTCAAGAGCTGTGGGCGGTAAAATGCAGATGCCCCAAGGCCAGAAAACCTGGATACACATCTATGCGGGACCTGTGTCCTGAGCTCCTCCATGGGGCCCCTTCAGGTGTCCCTTTGGACAAAACTACTTGGGGTCCTTTCTCTGTGGGCCACGGGTTGTGAACAGGAAAGCAGGGAGCCCCCATTGCTCTGGCAGCCCTCCTGGCTCCCAGGGGCCGGCTGAGGAGGAAGCCAGCCCGTGGACCTCCCAGTGGAGCAGCGGAGGGAACGCAGCCCGTGAAGTCCTCTTAGACCACCCAGCCCTGGGCTTCTGGTCCCAAGAGCCAGTGCATGTTCTCACCGTGGAGATTTCCGACTGCTGTTTTTCTTCGCAGCTTAAAGCACCGTGACGGATAGAGATGTCCACTCAGAGGGCGCAGAGAAGACACCCACTAAAGAGAAGCAGCAGCACGGCGGCACCTTGCTGCCCAGAAGCCTCTGCTCTTCTGTCCTGGCAGCAAGCCTACTCCAGACCTTCATGCATAAGGTCGGGCTCCAGGATCACACCATCTACAGAGCATACTCCCTGCCCAGGGACTGCGCGGGAAGCTGCACCCGCCGGCTGGGCTGGAAAAGGACCAGCACTCTCCTGAGACTCAGGGCTGTCACCTTATCCCCCAGATCCCTTGGGAAAACTCTGGCTACAGCAGAGCCTGGGTGTTTCCAGAAGATGCCCTTGGCATTCTGCTATGCTCTATTTGTATCATCTTTGAAAAAGATATAGAGGACGCACAATAACACTTTGCTTTGGGGAACTTTCTAGGGAATAAGGTCACCCACATCTGTTGCTGGCATCCGAATCACATGTCCCAGAGCATGCCAGATGCCCTCACTAACTGCAAAAGACACCTACACGGGGCCCCCACCCAACCCAAGAGTTGGCGCTGTCGCTGAACCCACGTTAGGGTCTTTCGAGGACGATGTGCCCATTCCGACAACACAGAGGACAGCTTCTTCTTCCAGAAAAGCCGCCGAGAACTGTTATGGTGAAGAGTACAGATTTCACTTAACTGGGGCCTTGGGTAGCTCACCCAATCACAGTGAGTCTCGGTGTCCTCAGACATATGGCAGGATCACTTACAGTGGGATGAAATTGATTAGATAAAGCACCTAGAGTCCCCAGCCAGGTCCCGACCCAGGGCGTGTGCTGAGTCAGTGTTTATTAGAACTGTTACCTGCGAGGCACCTCGGTGATGCTCAGACCAGCCACACCTGAAGCAGGTGCCGTCCTGCTCTGGTGCTTGCTGTGGCACTTCCTCGGCCCTCTTTCCCCACCTGGAACCCGGGGGAGGTAATAGCACACAGGTGGGGAGCCATCAGTAAACGCTGGGGATCCACACAGCCCCCAAGAACATTACTCTTTGTGCTTCTCCTGCCAGAAGGATGGCCCGACCTGGTACAAGCCTTGCTGCCTTCCTTCTGGGGGAGGAAGAGACTTCGAACAACACTCATGAGTCAGGTGACAGTGTCCACGGAAAGCACTTCTCTGCCTCCTGCCTGGGACAAGACGGCCTGTCGCATCCCTGCCCTCTTGTGTTCACAGGTCCTCTGAAGGGCCGGCAGGGCCGCCTGTGAGCTGAGCTTTGAGCTGGGCCCTCTGACCCCTCCTCCCCTGAGGGGTGCTCACACGGCCCTGGAGACACCAGTCCGGGCAGACAGGGGAGGGAGTGGCTGGTGGAGATGCACTGAGGAGAGGAAAAGAGAAAGCGATGCTGGTCAGCACGGAGCTTCTCTTTTTATAGCCTCCTGTGAAAGAAGAGCTTACGTTTCATGTGAATTTCCCTGATATTCACAAGTTTACAGGAACAGTTAAAAATACTGAAAATGTCAACTATTTATATAACCTTTTGCCTTTTCCCAAGCATCATGGTGTGCAGTGTTTCCATCTCCACGTGCTGGGAGGGAGTTTGCAGTTTTCTTCCAAGCTGCTTGCAGGCACCCTTCTCTACAAGTCGCCCCTCCCCAGGCTCGTCTTGGGGGGGTGGGGGAACGGGGCATTTCAGCCCTTTCCGATTTTTTTGCTGCTCTGAACAGCACTGCAATAAACGCCTTTGGGCAAGCTGCTTTTTTTTTTTTTTTTAATTCCTTTACATATCTCTTAGAATATTGCAGTCTGCCTTCCCTTCGCTCATCAGGAGAGACACTTGGGTCACCCAGGAGAGGCTGCTCTGGGGATGGGCCGGGAGCAGGAGGAAGGGGCAGCTCCGGACGCCCTGGCTTCTCCCTGCCCTCCCGCCTGCCGGCCAGCACCTGCCCCGCAGTGTCTGCTTCTCCTGACTGGGCATCCTTCAGGTCGTCACAGGTCCATCAGCGCCGGCCGGTAAATCACCCTACAGCCCCTCTTCCATTGCCAGCAGCCCCTCCTGAGATTCCGTGGTTCATACTCGTAGGAGAGGAGTTGGACCATCTCTTTGGTCCAACTCGAAATTCACACGAGGCTGCAGGTCCTGGGAGGGGGCGTGATGGGGCAGGCTGACCGTAGAGGGCACCACATTTAGTTTGATTTTGTCTCCAAAGGAATTTCACAGGCCACTCACGAAACTTAGCATCCAGAAACCATCACCATCTTCTTGGCTCACGATTTTCTGGGCGCTGACTTGGACTGGGAGAGAGGTTTTCCCGTGGCCTCGCCTGGGGTCACTCCTGCAGCTGTGGTCAGAGGGCAGGTTGGCTCCCAGCTGGAATATAAGGTGTGATTATGGAATAAGGAGATTTTTTTACTTTCCCCTCCACCTAAACAAAGCCCCTTGGTCCCATGTGTGCTGACCCTCAGAACACTCCTCCCGACCAGAGGCCTTTAGGACACGTTCTTAATCAAGGCCAGCCTCGGCCCTCTGGGGGGTAGGACTTGGCTTCTTTTTGGCCTACATCCTTGCTGCCACTTTCTCCTCCCTAGGAGTGCTAGGTTCTAGCACTGCCCCCTCCCCCAGAAACCAAGGCTGAGGACCTCAAGGGAGGGTACTGGGCTGGCCCGGGACTAAGAGCCTCCAGGAGGGTCACCCACAGGCCAGACTAGGTGTGAGCTCAGGGTGGGCCTTGTAAAGAGAACTTGAGAAAGTACATGGGTGCCTGACACATCCACAGTCTAAGTGCTGTCAAAGCTCATGTGAATATGGTAAATGCAAACTAGGGAGGACAGACTGTCAAGGTGTGTGTCTGGGAGGGATAGACAGAGAGGGAGGGAGAGAGAAAGGAGGGAGGGAGGGAGGGAAAGGGAAGGGGAGTACCCGGTGGGGGGGAGAGGAGGAAGGAGGGAGGGGAGAACAGGAGGATGAGGTGGTCTGGCTCTCTGGGCATCCGTCCTCCTTTTCTTTTCTTCTTTTCTTTAAATTAATTTTTATTGGAGTATAGTTGCTTTACAATGTTGTGTTACTTTCTGCTGTACAGCAAAGTGAATCAGTTATACGTATACATATATCCGCTCTTTTTTGGATTTCCTTCCCATTTAGGTCACCACAGAGCACTGAGTAGAGGTCCCTGTGCTCTACAGTAGGTTCTCATTAGTTATCTATTTTATACATAGTATCAATAGTATATATATGTCAATCCCAATCTCCCAATTCATCCCACCCTCCTTCCCCCCTTGATAATCATAAATTTGCTCTCTACATCTGTGTCTGTATTTCTGCTTTACGAATAAGTTCATCTGTACCATTTTTCTAGATTCCACATATAAGTGATGTTATATGATATTTATCTTTGTCTGACTTACTTCACTCTGTATGACAGTCTCTAGGTCCATCCATGTCTCTGCAAATGGCACTATTTTGTTCCTTTTTATAGCTGAGTAATATTCCACTGTATATAGGTACCACATCTTCTTGATCCATTCATCTGTTGATGGACATTTAGGTTGCTTCCATGTCTTGACTATTGTAAATAGTACTGCTATAAACACTGGGGTGCATGTATCTTTTTGAATTAGAGTTTTCTCTGGGTGTATGCCCAGGAGTGGGACTGCAGGATCATATGCTAACTCCATGTTTAGTTTTTTAAGGAACCTCCATACTGTCCTCCATAGTGGCTGCACCCACTTACATTCCCACCAACAGTGTAGGAGGGTGCCCTTTTCTCCACACCCTCTCCAGCATTTATTGTTTGTAGATTTTTTGATGATGGCCATTCTGACTAGAGTGAGGTGATACCTCACTGTAGTTTTGGTTTGCATTTCTCTAATGATTAGTGATGTTGAGCATCTTCTCTTGTGTTTGTTGGCCATCTCCATCCTCCTTTTCTCAGAGTCTCCCGTCCGCCTCCACGACTTCCCTTTTTCACCGACTGGCCGACGACCACAGGGCAGTATGTTCTCAGCTGACTCACGTTCTCAACCCACAGACCTGTCTCGGCAGGTCCAGTATGGAACTTGCCATTACGAGTCGGGGGGACCCGACCTGCTCCCCACTTTCTTCTCACGGCCTGGAGCGCTGTCACTGCCTGCTCTGTTGCCTGGCAGGACGCAGAGGGATCCGCCCCAGCTACGCCGAGCAGAGCTCTGAGTGTGGTCCCCAGGCCAGCAGTGTCTACCCCTCCCGCAAGCCTGTTAGAAATGCAGGTTCTGGGCCTCACCCGGGCCGACTGGATCAGACCCTGGGGGTGGGCAAGCCTGGCATGCTGGCCTCAGGGAACCACTGGCTTAGAGGCGGGAAGCCTCCAGACAGACACTCGGATCTTGACTCCAAAGCTCTGTGCCCCCTTGTTTGTACTCTTACCGGTGGGTCCTTGCTTTCTGTCCATCAGACCACAGGGGCCCCTTGGTTCCTCTCACCGTTTACACCTATGCTTTCTGTGTGCAGGGTGGAGTGGGGCTCACGTGCGTTTTGCTGAAACGAGCTGCTGTCGTGGCATTGATTCCATGAGCAGCTCAGTGTCCAAGATGTCCTGATGGGTGAGAAGAATGGGACCACTCTCCAGGCCCCCCGTTGATGGAGCTACTGTTGAAGGAAGGAGATGTCACCTGGCTCCCTGCAGCCCCCCACCTCCTGGGTGCTCAGTGCATTTCCTGCTACAGATTCTGTTGAGTAAAACTGCCTCTGACATTTATTTAAGCCACATTTACACCCATTTAAAAACGTTAGGTGTGCTGTGCAGTCTGTCTCGACCCCAGAGGACATGACTCTGGGTAGCAGCGCTCAGCCTGGGATGTTGGCCCCTCGGCCCCCCTACCTGGGCAGAGTCCCTGGGAGCCTCTCCCATGCCCAGCTCTGCGGAAACGGCCCAAGGTGCTGTGGCAAGCAGAAGATGGCTTAGCGGAAATCTGTGTGATTTAGCTGTAACTAGATACTCTTGGCATCATCTCTCGACATTTTTCTTAGGTCAACGTCATGCTAACTCATTTAGTGGACAGACACTGCTCACGCCGTGGGCTCTGATTCCTGAGATGAGGCCACGCCTCTCTCCCCTGCCCAGCTGGGTGGCCGCAGATGGTCACCTGACCCCCAGTAGCAAATCGGAGGCCAGTGGTGGCTGATGAGGTAGCCTGGCGCGACTGAGCGCCCACCTCCAGTTCCCGCCCGAGGGCATCTGTTTGGGAAATAAGGATCCACTGACCCAGTTCGCACTGAGGTAGCAGCAAGACAAGGCCATGAGATCATATGTGAATCAGCAGTAGAAACCAAGTGATGGACAGAGGAAAATGGAGATTTGCTGGGAGGCCAAGGTACCCCAGGGAAAGGAGTCCTTTCTGACAGACGGAGGGGGGACGTGAGGCAGGGAGGCTCTTTGCTCTGCAGCTTCCCAGTGTGGGCCAGTGCACTGACTGAGCCTCCGTTCTATAAAACCAGAGGAAGTGGGCTAACCCAGGATCTGGTACCTAGGCTTCATATCACAAGTATTTTTGAACACCAAGTACTTTCTTGTCATGTGTAGGAAAGGCAGTGCCACAGCCTGGATTCAAATCTGACTTCTCCTTTCAAGCTGGTCAACCTTGGACAAATGACTTAACTTCTCTGAACCAATGGTGACCAGTGCCTGGAGCAAAGATGTGCTCAGTTAAAATCTCTTCGAGGTCCTGGCCCTGTCAGCTGTGTCCCAATTCCCCAATGTTACTCACAGGACTCCTGGAATCCAAGCAGCTTTGACTTAGCAGTTCTTTAGTAGCTTGGGTTCGGTGTGATAGAATGCATGAAAGGGCTTTGTAAACTGCAAAGTACTGCCTAAGTCGGTGTTTTCAAAGTGAGATTTCTGATCAGCAAGATCAGCATTGCTTGGGAGCCTGGGCCCTGCCCGAACCTCCTGACTGGGAACATGGCAGTGATCTGTCTCTAAGGAGCCCTCCAGGAGTCTCATGGGGGCTCTCCCCAGACTTCAAAAGGAGCTGTAGGTTTTGTTTTGTGGGAATCAAATGTTCCACAAAATATTTCACCAGTTTCCTTGATAGTAAATATGACCTGGGGCAATAGTGAAAAATGGGTTCTTTTTTAATGAAGCATATATTATTGACGATATTATGTTAGATTCAGGTGTATGGCATAGTGATTCAATATTTTTACAGATTATACTCCATTAAAGTTATTATAAGAGAATGGCTATAATTCCCTGTGTTATACAATAGATCCTTGTTGCTTATCTATTTTATGCATAGTAGTTTGTATCTCTTAATCCCCTACCCCTAACTTCCCCTCCTCCTTTCCTTCTCCCCACTGGTAACCACTGGCTTGTTTTCTATGTCTGTGAGTCTATTTCTGTTTTTCTATACACATCTGTTTGTATTATTTTTTAGATTCTACATCTAAGTGCTATCATACAGTATTTGCCTTTCTCCGTCTGACTTACTTCACTAAGTATAATATTCCCTAGGTCCATCCATGTTGCTGCAAATGGCATTATTTCATTCTTTTTTATGGCTGAGTAGTATTCCATTGTATATATGTACCACTCCTTCTTTATCCATTCATCTGTGGATGGGCACTTGGGTTGCTTCTGTGTCTTGGCTATCGTGAATAGTGTTGCTGTGAACATTGGGGTGCATATATCTTTTCAAATTAGTATTTTCATTTTTTTCTGGATATATACCCAGGAATGGAATTCCTAGATCATATGGTAGTTCTAGTTTTATTTTTTTTGAGGAAACTCCATATTGTTTTCCATAGTGGCTACACCAATTTACATTCCCACCAACAGTGTAGAAGGGTTTCTTTTTTCTTTAAATTAATTAATTTATTTACATTTTATTTTTGGCTGCATTGGGTCTTTGTTGCAGCGAGTGGGGGCTACTCTTCATTGTGGTGCGCAGGCTTCTCATTGTGGTGGCTTCTCTTGTTGCAGAGCACGGGCTCTAGGTGCGCAGGCTTCAGCAGTTGTGGCGTGCAGGCTCAGTAGTTGTGGCGCACAGGCTTAGTTGCTCCGCGGCAAGTGGGATCTTCCCGGACCAGGGCTCGAACCCGTGTCCCCTGCATTGGCAGGCGGATTCTTAACCACTGCGCCACCAGGGAAGTCCTGTAGGAGGGTTTCAATTTCTCCACATCCTCGCCAACATTTGTTATTTATCAACTTTTTGATGATAGCCATTCTGACAGGTGTGAGGTGATATTTCCTTGTTGTTTTGTTTGCATTTCTCTAATAATTATAGATGCTGAGCATCTTTCCATGTGCCTGTTGGCCATCTGTATATCATCTTTGAAAAAGTGTCTAATCAGGTCTTCTGCCCATTTTTTGATTGGGTTGTTTGTTTTTTTGATATTGAGCTGTATGAACTGTTTATATATTTTGGATATTAACTCTTTGTTTGTCATATCATTTGCAAATATTTTCTCTCATTGTGTAGGTTGTCTTTACATTTTGTCAGTGGTTTCCTATGCTGTGCAAGAGCTTTTAAGTTTAATTAGGTCCCATTTGTTTATTTTTGCTTTTATTTCTTTTGCATTAGGAGACAGATCGAAAAAAATATTGCTACAATTTATGTCAAAGAATGTTCTACGTATGTTCTCTTCTAGGAGTTTTATGGTTTCAGGTCTTTAATCCATTTTGAGTTTATTTTTGTGTATGGTGTGAGGAAATTGTTCTAATTTCATTCCTTTACATGTAGCTGTACAGTTTTCCCAGCACCACTTATTGAAAAGACCGTCTTTTCTCTATTGTATATTCTTGCCTCCTTTGTTGTAGATTAATTGACCACAGGTGCGTGGGTTTATTTCTGGGCTCTCTATCCTGTTCCGTTACTCTATGTGTCTGTTTTTGTGCCAACCGTGCTGTTTTGATTACTGTGGCTTTGTAGGTAAAGTGTGAATTTTGGAGGGTGATACATCCAGCTTTGTGCTTTTTTCTCAAGATTGCTTTGGCAATTCGGGGTCTTTTATGGTTCCATATGAATTTTAGGATTATATGTTCTAGTCCTGTGAAAAATGTCATGAGGGCTTCCCTGGTGGCGCGGTGGTTGAGAATCTGCCTGCCAATGCAGGGGACACGGGTTCGAGCCCTGGTCTGGGAGGATCCCACATGCCGCGAAGCAACTGGGCCCGTGAGCCACAACTACTGAGCCTGTGCGTCTGGAGCCTGTGCTCCGCAACAAGAGAGGCCGCGATAATGAGAGGCCCGTGCGCCACGATGAAGAGTGGCCCCCACTCACTGCAAAGAGAGAAAGCCCTCGCACAGAAATGAAAACCCAACACAGCCAAACGTAAATAAATAAATAAATAATTTTAAAAAAAAATGTCATGAGTATTTTGATAGGGATTGCATTAAATCTGTAGATTCCTTTGGGCAGTATGGCCATTTTAACAATATTAATTGTTCCAGTCCAAAAGCACAGGACATCTTTCAATTTCTTTGTATCATCTTCGGTTTCCTTCATCAATGTTTTGTAGTTTTCAGAGTGTGGATCTTGCACCTCCTTGGTCAAGTTTATTCCTAGGTATTTTCTTCTTTTTGATGCAATTTTAAATGGGATTTTTAAAATTACTCTTTCTGATAATTCATTATTGGTGTATAGAAATGCAACAGGTTTCTCTATGTTAATCTTGTATCCTGCGACCTTGCTGATTCATTTATCAGTTCTAGTAGTTTTTTGGTGTAGGCTTTAGGGTTTCCTATATATAGTATCACATTGTCTGTAAATAGTGACAGTTTTACTTCTTCCCTCCATTTTGGATGCCTTTTATTTATTTTTCTTGTCTGATGGCTGTGGGTAGGACTTCCAATACAATGTTAAATAGAAGTGGTGAAGTGGGCACCCTTGTCTTGTTTCTGAATTTTCCTGAGAGAAGGCTTTCAGCTCTTCACCATTGAGTATGAGGTTAACTGTGGGTTTGTCATAAATGGCCTTTATTATGTTGAGATATGTTCCCTCTGTACCCACTTTGATGAGAGTTTTTATCATGAAGGAGATGTTGAATTTTGTCAAATGCTTTTTCTGCTTCTATTGAGATGATTATGTGATTTTTATCTTTCCTTTTGTTAAGGTGGTGTATCACAATGATTGATATGCAAATATTGGACCATCAGTTCAGATCAGTTGGAATAAATCCAACTTGATCATGGTTTATGATATTTTTAAATATTATTGGATTTGGTTTGTTAATATTTTGTTGAGGATTTTTGTATCTGTATTCATCAAAAATATTGGCCTGTAATTTCATATTTTTGGTACTGTCTTTGTCTGGTTTTGGTATCAGGGTAATGGTAGCCTTGTAGAATGAATTTGGAAGTGTTCTGAAGATAATACAAAGAAATTATTTTTCACATCTTCATGTTTATCCCTTGACTGTTTATTGTAGTTATAATTGCTTTTATAATTTTTTGTCTTTAATCTTTGTGCTGGTTTCTCCCTTCTTCTTGTACCCCTAGCATGCGAATATTGGTATGCTTAATGTTTTCTCAGCGATCTCTTAAATTGCTTTCAATTTTTAAAATTTATCTTTCTGTCTGCTGTTCTGATTGGGTGATTTCCATTATTCTAGCTTCCAGATCACTCATGCATCCTTCTGTATCATTTATTCTGCTCTTCATTCCTTCCAGTGTGTCTTTTGCTTCAGCTATTGAATTCTTCATTTCTTATGGAGTCTTTTTTATATTTCTAATTGGGCCTTTTATATATTTTCTAGGTCCTTCCTAAAGTGTTCACTGTTTGCATCAATTCTTTTCCCTAATTCAGTTAACATTTTTATTAGCAAAGTTTTAAATTCTTTATCTTGTAAATTGTTTATTTCTGCTTCATTATTTATTTTTTCAGGGGTTATCTTTTCTCTTTCTCTTTCCCGTGAGACTATTTCCTCTGTCTCCTCATTTTGTTTAACTCTCTCTGCCTTTATGAATTTAGGTGAAACGGTTACCTATCGCGGTCTTGAAGGGGTGTTTTCATGGGGAAGCATACCTATACAGATTGCATGTGCCCAGTGCCTTTGGTGGGAGGGCTGGATTTGACCTGGACATCAGTCATGTTCTTCCTCAGGGTGTGCTGGCAGCTCTCACCTTGGTAGGGGATGGGGCTGGGGATGAAGGGGCTAGAGCTACAGCCAGGTGTGAGGTGGAACTTCCTTTCTGCTCAGTGAGTGTCACTGCCCTTTCAGGGGCAGGGTCTGATCCCAAGTTGCTGGAGCAGAAACCCTGAGGGTCAGGCACAGTCTGGCTCTGTTCCTTTTAAGTGTGTGTGTTCCCTCTCTTCCTGCACCAGGACTTTTGCCCCAGAGAAGAGGAGTGTTGAAGCAAGTGTGGCCCGTGCACAAGAGGTCTGATGCACTCCCTGTGTAGGAGCCCAAGGCAACGCTCAGATGCAGCCTCAGGTGCAAGTCCCCTTTGTCCCTCACAGCTGATCAGTGCCCCCAGCCTCTGCCACTCTCCCCCTGTTGTGGCGCCACACTCCCGGGCAGGTGGGACCTGCATGGACTCTCTGTGCGTATCTGTGTTGCAGGGGCCGCTGTCAGAGGTCTGGGCGGCTTCTGGGGCAGCGCCTGACTGAGCACCAACAATGGCCACCAACACCCAGGCTCTATCCTGGGACTGGGTCACCTTGCGTCACACTGTTGAGTCTTTTCCCCAGTCCTGGCTGCCCCAGGTCCAGTGCCATGCTGCGACGGGGAATGAGGGAGGCCAGAGCATTCGCTTGGCTCGGGCTGAGGCACACAGCGAGGTGGCCACAGAAGCAGCCACTAGAGCAGACCTCTCTCCACCCTGCCTCTGGGGTCAGGCAGAGCGCTCGCTCCTCGCAAGTGGAGTCCAGACTCCCCACAGCCCTTCTATCTGTCCCCGTGGTCCTCCAACCAGCCAAGGGGGCTTGTCTCCCCCAGGTAGGACCACAGGACTTGGGTGTCCGGTCTGTGGCTTGAGCCATTCACTCCCCAGGGAGGATCTCCACCCATGTAATCTCCCTTTGCGTCTGGGTCCCCTCCCAGGGACACAGGTCTTGACTTGATGTTTTTCTTCCCTTCCTACCAGATTACATGTGTACCTTTCTTACAGTCTTGCTTGTACAGGAGGCATTCTGCCAGCTTCCAGTTAGTTTTCAGTGAGAATTATTCCATGTGTAGATGCATTTTGGATGTGTTTGTGAGGGGAGGTGAGCTCCATGTCCTCTTACTCTTCCATCTTGATCCCTCCCCTAAAAGTAGATTCTTGAACCCCACCCCAAACTGTGGAATTGGACCCCTCATTGTAGAGGCAAAGGAACCATAGCCAGTGGCTGAGAAAATGACAACACGAATAAATATCCAACTGCAAAGAGCTCACTTCCAACTGGCTACCAGAGCCAGATTGCCCGTCCACACCTCAAGGAGGATAAGGCAGTGGGAACCCCAGACCAGGTCCCCCCCCCCCCAACACACATACTAAGAAACTCACAACCCTTGGCCCTGAGCCTAAGCCCTCAGGTGACCAGGGGCCACTTGTCCTTCTCTCAAGATGGGAAAGACAACAGCACCACCTGGAAAACAGGACTGCCCTCTGTCTTGTGCTACAGAAAGAAACAGAGATGCTTAAATATCCACCTGCAGCCTTGCAGCACCTCACTGACGAGTTCCAGACCCAATGGGGCTGAACTCAGTGGCCCCAAACAAGAGAAGGACCTGGTACCTCCTGAGAAGAGAAGCTGGTGCCTCCCCTTTTGCTCCCCCCACACAGAGGAAGGCCCTGCCCTGATCCCCTGCCAGGAAATCCACTCTCCCGCTAATGAGGAGACAAACATTCATACACATTTACAGAAGTTGCTGTCCACAGGTTTACACGAAGATAGGCAAGAAACTGTCCACCAAAGAGCTTCTGACACGCATGATGCCAAGCACCCATCAAAGCCTTGACTGGCATTCCGGTGTGACAGTGGGACCTGGCAGGACACAGGTGGGCCAGGGGGCAAGCCCTGCCTGGCACCCCTCGCCACTGGTCACCACCAGCACTTTCCTCTGCTGCAGTTGTGGTACACACACCCGGCACTTCCCTCTCACCTACAGGGCCTGTTAGCAAAGTCTAAAAATGGCTCTGACGTCATCGGTCGGTCTTGAAATCATGCTGGCCATTAGTGCAGGATGCATGCCTGGGGACCTGTGTTCTGGCAGCAGTATCACTATCCAGGGAAGCAGTGTGTTCATGTAAAGATTCTGTTCTCCACCAACTGGGTCCTCCCGCGTTGAGTCTTTGTTGTGTATGAGTCATATGAGAAGCTTGTTAAAATGAAAATTCTGGTTCAGTAGGTTTGGGGTAGGACCCGAGATTCTGAATTTCTAAAATTCTTGTGAACCACATGAGTAGCAATGACAAAAATCTCTATCCCTTTTTTTTTTTTAATTAATTAATTTATTTATTTATTTATGGCTGTGCTGGGTCTTCGTTTCTGTGCGAGGGTTTCCTCTAGCTGCAGCAAGCGGGGGCCATGCTTCATCGCGGTGCGCGGGCCTCTCACCATCGCGGCCTCTCTTGTTGCAGAGCACAGGCTCCAGACGCGCAGGCTCAGCAATTGTGGCACACGGGCCTAGTCGCTCCGCAGCATGTGGGATCTTCCCAGACCAGGGCTCGAACCCATGTCCCCTGCATTGGCAGGCAGACTCTCAACCACTGCGCCACCAGGGAAGCCCTCTATCCCTTTTTGATAGAAGAAAAAAACAAGGTTCAGAAACATTAGTAGACCTTCCCATAGTCTCTCAAAGCTCAGAAGGAAACCAGGATTTCCAACTAGCTCCCCAAGTCCAAGTGCAGGAAGACGTGGGTATGAGGTGGTAGGGTACCTCTCATGTCACTCCGTGAACCTGCCCACAGGGCACTCCAGTTCCTCTCCTGGCCTCTGGGCATCGTTGTCATGCCTTTTACATCTACCTGTGTTATAAACCCCACAAGACATCTGTAATTGGAGTGATTTAAACAGTCAATTATATTTTAAAGGCTTTTTAAAAACCAGAAAAAGAGATCTTTTGTTTACGCACATATTTGCATCTGATATCCTTTATACCTATGTGTAGACACAGATTTTCATTTGGTGTCATTTTGCTTCTTCCTGAAGGAAGGACATTTTTTTGTACTGTGAATCTGCTATTGGAAAAATGGTGCCCATAGACTTGCTCAATGCAGGGTTGCCACAAAGCTTTAATTTGTAAAAAAACGCAATATTTGTGAAACACAGTAAAGTGAAGCACAACAAAACGAAGTCTGCCTGTGTTTGTCTTTCTCTGTCTGATTTACTTCTGCGTGTTTCTGGCAAGCAGTTTACAGTCTGCTTTGCTTCTCTGTATGTGATGTGTTCTTTCTTCTCTTGCTGCGTTTAAGATTTCTTTATTATTGGTTTTAAGCAATTTGATTATGATGTGTGTTGACCTAAAACAAATAGACTACAGTTATTTCTACAACATAAATGGGTTTACTTGAGATGAACAAAGGGTTGCAATTTGGGGTCTGCAACCACAGCGAGCCACCCAAAAGGACTTTAGCCACAGAAAAGGCAGTAGCCTGTCTGCAAGGGAAAGCTTCAGTCCAGTGTGAAGACATACAGACCATGACTAAACATATTTATATCCATGAGATGGAGGAAGCTGGTGAAATCCATTTGCCAGACCTCAAATGGTCCATTAGGCAGTTTAAAATGCCCGGGAACAGTACAGGCTTCCCTGGCTTGTATTGTGGACAAGTGAGACCAGTGAGGTAGACACATTTTGTAGCCTTGTTAATGTTTCTCGCCAGTATTGATTTGTGATGGCTATCATTTTGTCAGTAGACTAATGATTTAATGCAAAATACAGTGGTGAGGAATGGGAATTTTAGATACTCCTGTAGAAGTGTGTTGTTATTTGGTCTGAACCAGAGCTTTCTCTTTTTATTGTACCAACAATTGCTGAATTTCCAATCTTGTTTTCTTTTTCCTGAGGCCAGTTTTTGGGCTTCTCTAACCAGTTTTTCTAAGTTATCATTTGGGGAAATATCCCTTTGGACCATGATAGAGATTTGGCTGCTATTGGTCCCTTTAAGGGCAACATTCCTTGCAGAAGTATTAGCAAAGTCATTTCCCTTAGCTCTCAGAGAGTCAAGTTTAGAATGCCCTGGAATGTTAATAACAGCTAAAGTGGCAGATAAGGGTATTACATCCAATTTCTGAACATAGGGGCCATTTTAAATTTTATTTCCACTGGAAGTAAGGAAGCCACGTTGCTTACACAACATTCCAAAATCATGAGATACTCTGAAAGTGTGTCTACTATCCGTGTAAATATTAGCAGTTTTGTTGCTGGCTAAAGTACAAGCCCATGTAAGAGTGTAAAATTCAGCCTGATGGCTGAAGTAGCCGTAGGTAAAAGTGCTGCCTCAACAACATCAAAAGGAATGGCAATAGCATACCCAGCACAATATTTGCCATTGTCACCTTTTAAATAAGAGCCATCAGTGAACCATGAGAAGTCAGCATTACCCAGAGGAATTTCCTGCAGATCATTATGAGGAGTCAGGAGGTAGTCTGTCAGTGCTAAGCCATGAGGGACTTCGTAAGTGATGGAGGGGAGAAGAGCAGCTGGGTTAATGTTATTAGAACACAATATTATTATGTTATAATGTAAAAGAGTATGTGAGGAGCAATTGACAGAAAGATTTCGTAGGAATTGAGGCTGATGACAGAGATGCTGAGTGTGATGAGAACTCAGGAGGGCTTCTATTGCATGAGGTACAAAGATCGTTAAGGGGGTCCCACAGTGGTTTTCTTGGTGGCCTTAACCAAAAAGGCAGTGGTCATAATGGCTCTAAGGCAAGGGTGTATCCCCATGCCACAGGGTCCATTTGCTGGCTACTATACCCTATGGGTCGATGGTGGCCGGCCCCCCTGTTTTGGGTGAGGACCGAAGGGCATTCCCTTCCTTTTCATATACAAAAAGGAAAAAGGGACTATGATAGTTGGGATACCCAAGGCAGGTGGGTTCATCAAACTCTTTAAGGCATTAAAATTAAATTTTGCCAATATCAGTTTGATATTTGTCCATAAGGAGGGTGGTAGCTGACTCAACAGGGACCAATGATAAAGTGCTTCCAGAATCAGCTCTAGTACTATGAGAGACAGAGGAAATAAAAGATGTCAAAGGGTCATTTAATTCATGTGGTGGGTTACTTTGATGACTACTGTCAAATTCTAGAATCATTTCCCCCTTTGGGGAGAAATAAATTCTAGCATGATATTTCTCTAAGAAGTCTCAGCCTAATAAATGGGTAGGGGTGGAGGAACTAAGGAGAAAAGGATGTGTATCTCTCAGAGCGTCTAAACAAAAAAGAATAGATTCAGAGACAGGAACCTCTTGAGGTTCAATGGAGATTCCCCACTACTTGAGCTGTTTTAGTCCTCTGACGCAGGGGCTGCTTTACAGTAGTGGGGCTGAGCACTGAGAGTGTGGCTCTGGTGTCAGTTAGGACTGGAAGAGATTCATCCCTCATCTGGAGAAATGTTTCTCAAAAAAAGAGGCAGGATTAGAAAGAGCTCCCATAGCTCTTCAGAGCCCCATCTTTGAAAACTGGGAGGACTTGGAAAGGCTGGTCAGAGGGCTGAAGGCACCTGAAGAGTTTCTATTTGTAACAATCTCTTTTCCAATGTCCTGGCTCTTTACAATAACAGCAGAAACTAGGAGGGTTTTAGTTTTGTTTAGGAACCTTCATTTGAGGGAGTTGAAGATTAAGAACTTTGGTGGTCTTCCTTCGAGATGACTCATCTGGAGTTAGAGAGCTGGTTTGCCAGATTAACCAAACCTGGAGAGGACATGGTTTCCCTCTCCATCCTGGTCATTTTTATTAGAGTGAAAAGGTCTTGGTTCAACCCATTAATAAACACAGAGTTAAAAGCTACGCAGGTGAGATCAACATCTGAAGGAAGACCAGAATTTTCTTTTTCTTTTTCTTTCTTTTCTTTTTTTTGGACACACTGCATGGCACACAGGATCTTAGTTCCCTGACCAGGGATCGAACCCACGCCCCCTGCAGTGGAAGTGTGGAATCTTAACTGCTGGACCCCCAAGGAAGTTCCTAGAATTTTCTTTAAAAACAATCTGAAGTTGATTATAATAGTCATGAACAGGTTCATCAGATTTTTGTGCACAAGACTGAATTTTGTTCCCATCAAGAGGTTTTAGAAAAGCCCCAGGGACTGCTGAGTGAAGTCAGCTAGCAATTGCCTGAGCCTGATCGTATAATAAGTTAGTGGGCTGGTCTCCCAGTTGTAATCCTAGAGACCTTTCAGGACTTCTCCAGTTAGTGGTTTTTACCCAATGCTGGGCCTGGCCTTCACTGACAAGCATGTAAACCAGCTGATATAAGTCATAGAAATCAAGTTGGTAAGTTTGAATGGCTATATTAAATTCTTCAGTAAATCAGTGAGGATTTCTGGTTACTTTGGGAAAAACTTTGACGATGGCTTACACTTCTGTTTTAGTCCAGGGAATGTAAGAAATTAAAGGTTTAACCTCTGGGTCCTCAGTAGGCTTAATTTTAAAGGGACAGGTTCTGACAAGTTCAGAAGAAAAGGGGGTGGGGAGAGTTTCAGAGAAGAAAGGAAGTTTGGCAAAAGAATTGGTGTCGGGCAATTGAGAGTATAGTGTAGGTGTAGGCGGTATAGAAGGGAAGGAGGAAGATGGTCCTGGAGATGGAGTCTGAGACAAAGGAGACAGGCAAGAGGAGCCTGAGGCTTCAGATGCCACCTTATCTTTCTTTAATCATTTGCTTGCCTCAGTTAATCCGTATATATATATATATATATATATACATTTTCAGATTCTTTTTCATTACAGGTTATTACATTGAATATAGTTCCCTGTGCTATACAGTAGGTCCTTGTTGTTTACCTATTTTATATATGGTAGTGTGTATCTGTTAATCCCAAATCCCAAATTTATTCCTTACCCCCCTTTCCCCTTTGGTAACCATAAATTTGTTTTATATGTCTGTGAGTCTATTTCTGTTTTGTAAATAAGTTCATTTGTATCATTTTTTTTAGATTTCACATATAAGTGATATCATATGTATTTGTCTTTCTCTAACTGACTTACTTCACTTAGTATGATAATCTCTAGGTCCATCCATGTTGCTTCAAATGGCATTATTTCATCCTTTTTTATGGCTGAGTAGTATTCCATTGTGTGTGTGTGTGTGTGTGTGTGTGTGTGTGTGTGTGTGTGTGTGTGTACACACCACATCTTCTTCATCCATTCATCTGTTGATGGACATTTAGGTTGCTTCCATGTCTTAAAAGCTTTTGCACAGCAAAAGAAACCATAAATGAAATGAAAAGACAAACTATGGACTGGGAGAAAATATTTGCAAATAATGCTACTGACAAGGGATTAATTTCCAAAATATACAAACAGCTCATACAGCTTAATAGCAAAAAAAACAAACAACTCAGTCAAAAAAATGGGCAGAAGACCTAAATAGACATTTCTCCAAAGAAGAATTACAGGTGGTCAATAGGTCATGAAAAGATGCGCTATATCACTAATTATTAGAGAAATGCAAATTGAAACTATAATGAGGTATCACCTCACACCAGTCAGAATGGCCATCATTAAAAGGTCTGCAAACAATAAATGCTGAAGAGGGTGTGGAGAAAAGGGAACCCTCCTACACTGTTGGTGGGAGTATAAATTGGTGCAGCCACTATGGAGAACAGTATGGAGGTTCATCAGAAAACTAAACATAGAGTTACCATATGATCCAGCAATCCCACTCCTGGGCATATATCCAGAGAAAACTCTAATTCTAAAAGACACATGCACCCCAATGTTCATAACAGCACTATTTACAATAGCTAAGACATGGAAGCAACCTAAATGCCTCAGTTAATCTTTAAATCTTATTTTGCAGAGAGGCAATTTTAGGCTCCTGATAACATTTGGAAACCTCAAAATAGCAATCAAAATAGATATTCCATTCAATTTTGGAAATTTTAGAGCTATGATTATCCAGTTTTAAGAAATGTTTAAGCATTTCAAAAGTTCCCAGTAATGGCTGTTGATGTTCTGAATTGTGTTTGGTTAAGTCAATATGTTTAGTTACAGATGCATATGAGGAAGGACCACAGTTTTTAAATGTAAAATCAGCTGGGGTTCCTGCGTGTGTGTGGGTGCCCTTAAAATATTTAGATAACTGGGGTCCCATTTCTCAGGGTTTTTCTCTAGAGTAAAAGAACAATTTCCAAAACAGTCTAACCAGCTGAAACAGCTTGAACAGCTCAAACAACCCTAGACCTAATACCAGTGAGTTCTAAGGGAAGGGTCTGCTCCCAAAAGAGCCAGGCTGAAGGATGCTCAGCTCAGCTCTAATGAGGTAGCCCAATCCTGAAGGAGTCAGGCCAAAGGCTTATCTGTGCAGTTCCAATGAATCAGACCCTCTTCCCAAAGGAATGGGGTGAGGCTAGCCAGTTCCACTTGGAACGGCCCGTTTTCAGAGGAGTCAGGGCAAAGTGCCAACGAGTACTCTTATATGGAACAAGGCCTTGATCTAGAAAGGAAAAACCTTTAAAAATAGATTCCACATAAAACCTGGAGAGCTTCAAAATGCAAACAGGGCAGAAGCTCAGATTCAGGAGAAACACTTACCTTTAAACCCCCGGGTTGGTGAGCAAAGCAGGGAGCACCAATGGGCTCAATGTGGGTAATGCACCTGTTCCCTCACCAGCCTCGGAACGGTCAGCAGTCTTCTCTGGATCCCTGTAGGAGCCACAAAATGTCGATCTACAACTGATAGACTGCCAGTTATTTCTCCAGAAAAATGGGTTTTTTCGGGATCAACAAAGAATTGCAATTTGGAATCTACAACCATGGTGAGACACATTCAAGTCCCCCCATAGCAAGGAGAGGAGAGCTCTTTTAAAGAGGGAAAGAGGGAGGTGGGAGGGCTGTGGTCATTAGAGTCCACTGGAGGAAGTGAGAGTTCCAAGTAGAGAGGCTTCTCATTGGCTGGGTTGTGACCGTCTCTTGTTGGCCATGCTCTTGCCAGGCAATAAGAGGAGTCCCTCTTCTTCCTGCTGGGCTCTGCTGCCATCATGGGGCATGAGAGCTTTCCCTTCTCACCCCCTGACTCCATTTCAATTCATGTTTCTGTTTATTAATTTGTACATATGCCTTAGCATAATTTTCTTCATGTTTCTTGTTTGGGGTTCTTTGAGGCTCTTGGGTCTATGGTTTTATATCAATAGTTTCCACCAGATTTGGAAAAATGTTCAGCCCTTTGTTCTTCAAATATTTTTTCTCCCCTCAGCCCCCTCTCCACCATTTCACTGACTTCAGTTATGCACACATTAGACTTGTGGAGTTGTCCTACAGCTCATGGGTGCTCTTTCCCTGTTTTCTCCACCTCTGTGTTTCATTTTGGATAGGTCCTCTTGCTGTGTTTTCAGATTCACAAGCCTTCTCTTCTGCAGTGTCTAATCCTATCCAGAGTTTTCTCATCTCCAGAATTTGATTTGATTCTTTAAAATATCTTCTATGTCTCTCCTTAACATGCTCAATCTTGTTCTACTTTCTTGAACACATAGAATGAGTTTTAGTAACTGTTAACTCTTTTAATGGTTTTGTATACTAATTACATTGTCTGTGTCATTACAGGTCTGTTTCTACTAATTGATTTTTATCATCATCATGGGATGTATCTTTAGGATTCTTTGTGTGAGTGATAATTTTTGATTGGATGCAGATATTATGCATTACATATTGGTTTTGTGTTCTCAGTATTTTTTTTTATTCCTGTAAATGTTTTCGGTCTGTGTTCTGTGATGCCATTAAATTACTTGGAACCAGTTTGATACTTTTGAGACTTGCTTGAAAGCTTAGTTAGGTCCAAAGCAACCTTTTATCTAGAGCTCATGCTGCTTTATTTTTGAGACATCTTCTGGGTACTCTACCCAAGAAGTGTCCCCCTCTGACTTGTGGGAGCAGGAACTATCCCTGCTTCTGTGTCAACGGGAGGTGTTTCCTCTGCAGCTTTGGGTGGTTCCAGCTTTGGTTCAGTTTCTATCCATGTGTTCTGATTGGTGTATAGGGACTGATTTTCAGAGCTGCCCTCCCTCTCTGCAGACTCTCCTCTCTGGTTCTGCATTCTGTGCTCTGTAACCGCCATGGTGTCCCTGCCCCTCCTCTCCGGGGGACTCTTGGGCTTGGCCTGAGGATTTCCTCCCTGCGCTGACCCCTGGAAGCTCTCCAGGGAGGGTCCTGCAGCCACCATGGAGCTCACTTCCTTCCTTCCCCCCTTTGGGATTCCTGTCTTGTGCTGCCTGATGTCCAGTGTTGGAAAACCATTGTTTCATGTGTCTTATCCATTTTCTTACTTGTTTCAGGTGGGAGGGCAAGTCTGGCCCCTGCTATTCCATCTTAGCCTGAAGCTGAAATCCTTTCCTCAATTTCAAATATCCATCAGCAGTGACCTTGTGCATGACCCCATCCCCTTGCCAAGCTATTGATACTTTCAGCATTTCCCTCTCTCACTTGGGTACTCGGACACTGTGTGTACCAAATAAGCCACAGGCAGCTGGGAGAAGTGCCACGAGCTCACCTGTCCACATACCTGCTGCTGTTGTGGTTGTGGTGCCCACAGGCAGGCTTTCCTCCAGGCAGGAATGTATAGCTTTCCCTGGACAAACTCCCCAACTAGTGCATTTGCTCAAGCCTGCCAATAGCACCAGTGTCTTTGGGTTCAAACATGCCTATTTGGGTGACTGTCATACCCACCGTGTCACCCTGGAGGTTCAGTCTAGAGAGAAATAAGGAAGAAGACTTGGTGTTGACTTAACCAGAGAACTTACAGTCCTGTACCAGACTAAGTACTTCTGAGGTACCTGTTTCTCAATCCCGTCCTTCTCTCCTCAGTGGGTAAGTTGTCGTAGGTTAGGGCAGTCTTCTCCACCCACCATCAGGAACTATGAACCGAGTCATCCAGACTTGGTTGCTGCTCTGTAAAGACATTTGCAAAATGTTCTTTCTTACTCCTCCTCCCCCTCCTCCTTCTCTATACCAATTCATACAATTTCATTAATTTCAACTTAGCATTTTGAAATAAGCCCAGACTTGCAATAAAGTTGCCAAAAATCATACCAAGAATTCCCATACACTTTTCACTGAGCTTCCCTAAACCTTATATAACCACAGACCACTTATCAAAATCATGAAATTAACACTGATGCAACACGACTAATAATCTACAGCCTTATTTACATTTCAAAACCCCTCCCACTAATATCTTTTTTCTGGTCCAGGAAACAACCCACGGTCGCACGTTACAGTTATTTGCTGTGTTTTGTCAGTGCCTGAGTCTTGCTTTGTCTCTCGCGACCTTGATCCTTTTGCAGAGTGCTGGTCAGTTATTTCCTAGAATGTCCTTCATTTGGGGTTTGTCTGATGTCTCCTCCCGACTAGGGTTAGGTTGTGCATTTTTGGCAAGAATACCCCAGAAATGTTTATTCTTCTCAGAGCATCCTGTCAGGAGGCCCGTGATGTCGGACCACTTGATTAAGATGACCTCAACCATGTTTCCCACTGTAAAGTTGTCATTTTCCCTCTGTAATCAACAAGTGTCCTGTGGGAGGAACCTTGGAGGATATATAAATATTCTATTGATACTTTCTTCTTTTTTTTTTTTTTTTTTTATACTTTCTTGCTTGCTCGTGCCTGTGCTCTCTCCTGGGCTCTTGTGTTTTCCTTGTCTCAGCAGAGCCTGGCTTCCAAACGATAACCTATTTGCAAAACTAGTTTATCTCCTTAGGATGCAGTGGGGGTGGGCTTCATCACATGTGAGTTCCCCCCTAGTTCTGCGACAGCTTCTTTTCCCACCACACACCCACCCCTCGGGATGCCGAGGCCCTGGTGCTCTGTTTGCTCCTGGGCTGCTCAAGGGGAGAGGGTCCACATGAGGTTGTCGGGATGGGGCTGGACACGCCGAAAGGCCCAGGCAGGCATCCCTCGCTGGAAGACGGGGATGTGTGTCACCGAGGGGTCTCAGAGCAGAGCCCAGGCCCTGCAGCCCTGCCGCTGTGCGGAGGCGGCCCTGGGTGCTCTCTTGACCTGCAGTGAGTGACTTGTCCACTTCACTCTGCCACGTGGGCACCAAGTGCCAGGCACTATCGATGCATGGCCATTTCCTTTTGAGGACCCGAGTCCCGCTCCGCAGTCCTACAGGACCGGTGGCTCTCCTTCCCTGCCCCCACTCTCCTCCTTCTTACCTTTTCCCCAGGGTAGAGGCTGTGCCTGAGCAGGGGAGGCTGTTGAATTCTCTCTCCATTCGGGTTCCACTTTTCCTCTTTGGGGTGGTGGACAACCCCCAGAACACCTGTCCCGTGTGGGGGTAACTTTCCATGTTATGAGTCCCGCCCCCAGGACAGAAGCCAGGACTCACTTCCCCAACCGGCAGCCGGGGTGTAGACCCGCAGGTTCAGGCAGACCTGGGCTCTGCCGATCCCATACACTTGCAGGAGACCGTAATGTGAAGGAGGAACAATGTCAAGTCCTCTGCAGACCCCGTGATCGGGTTGCTTCCCAGAGCAGCAAGCAGGGGTCCTGCCTTTTGAGGCTGGTGTGGCAGGAGGCGGCCGTGCTTGCAGAGGAGCAGGAATGGCTGATGCTTCTGTGGCCGTTCCAGACCTGGCTCTTCTGCTTCCCAGAGAAGCCGTGAGCCACCTAACACCCAAGCCAGCCAGAGTGGCCTCTGCTGGTTGTTTACGCCTTCTGCCTTACTCCCCTGAGACCTTCCCTTTGCGTCTCAGACCCTTGTTAATAGTCAACACACACACGCAGATAAATGAATATTAGCTCTCTCTCTCTTTTCACCCTTCCTTCTTCCCTTCCTCTCTCCCCCCCTCCATCCCTCTCTCCCCTTCTTCTCTGGAACAATTCTGTTCCTCCTGGAAGCCCCGTGGATGTTCCCAACTGACTGGAAGGAGGTCGCCTACAGAGAAGTGGGAAGAGAAAAGCACAGAGATTAATATTTCGAGACCTATCTTACTCCACTGTTGGTGGAAATTGTTATGATTTGTACATGGTCACAAAACAAATGTAATAGTGGCTTACCTGTCATGATTCCCCTTCTTGCACAGTTCCAGCCTGTTTCTGAAATACCGAGGATTTGGTCTCCCACATACCCTCATCCCACCTGTGTCACCTGGATACAGTTGGCTGAAGGTCCCATGAGGCAGGTAATTCACAGCATGAATGTGAGACGCTTAGAGAGAGCAATCTACACCAAAGCATGTGAAAATCATAAAACCCACCAAAACGGAAGATACTATTTTGTACTTATGTCTGATTTGGGTGTGTCTAATATCCTTGTTACACTTTAATATAATGTTTAATATAAATAAAATATGTATTTATCACTTGATTATGAAGAAAACTCTGGATGAGAATTAGGAGGAGCTAGAGATGCCTAGAGTTTTTGCCAACAGACCTGCAGCCAGTTCAGGCCTTGGCACCCCTGCCCTTACACAAGACGCATCCTTAAACAGCTCCTTCTTGACAGATGCAGTAAACCATCTCAAACAATCCCAGTCTCAGACTTTGGGCCAGGGAAGGGAAGTAAGATAACCTTAGGTACAAATCAAGAGAGAAAAACTGGTGCCCTTGGAGAGGGTTGCTGTGTGATCTGCACAGTGCTTTCAAAAAATGCCCCTGAAGAGCTTGCACTCTTCGATGCAGGCAACTCAACTGCTCCCTTGCCTTCTACGCAGCTACCACCTGGCTTCTGAGGACCTCTGACCCCGGCCACCTAAGCAGAGGCTGCTTTGGTGAGTGGGTCCCCAAAGGAAGAGCTTCACACAAAGGGAGTCTGTTTGTTTTTGTAGTTAGGCAGAGGGAGGAAGGACTCCTGTCCCCATTTTTCTTCAAGGGCTGTGGTTTTTATGTTGCCACTTAGCAGTTTGGGGTTTGAGGCCTCCCCCCAGCTGTAGGTATGGCCACGAAGAGATATCTCTGCCTGGTGTGCCCTCCACCTGCCCTGGCTGGCCTATACCTGCCCTTCTTCCCAAGCTCACTAGTCATGCCTCTGCCATTCTGCCACCCTGGAGCAGGTCCCTCCCTCTGGGATCCCACTGCTTCTTTGAGCACCACTTATTATTTAGGTTTTGTGTATGTTTGGTGTCCTTATTTAATGTTTTATGGGTGGAGAGAAATGGATTCAAGTTATCCTCTGGGTGTGTTTCTGTTTGTTCTCATAGTAGCACCTATGGTAGTTGCTTTATGAATTTTGATGGTATGTTATCTGCTGCATACATATTCATCACAGCTATATCTTGTTGTGTATTTTACCCTTTATATACTTATTAGTTATTGAAAAGTGGCCTTCCTTGGCCCACTTAATATTTCTTTACAACTTTTCTATATGTTGCAAAACTCTTCCAATAACAATAATTTTTTTTTTTTAACTTTTGTGTGTGCGTCTCCAAGTGTGCTGTTTCTTTATAAATTTATTTATTTATGGCTGTGTTGGGTCTTCATTTCTGTGCGAGGGCTTTCTCTAGTTGCGGCGAGCGGGGGCCACTCTTCATCGCGGTGCGCGGGCCTCTCACTATCGCGGCCTCTCTTGTTGCGGAGCACAGGCTCCAGACACGCAGGCTCAGTAATTGTGGCTAACGGGCCCAGCTGCTCCGCGGCATGTGGGATCTTCCCAGACCAGGGCTCGAACCCGTGTCCCCTGCATTGGCAGGCAGATTCTCAACCACTGTGCCACCAGGGAAACCCAACAATAATTTTTGAACCTAGTTGAAGGATAATCAGATATTCACTGTCTAATTCTTTCAACATCTCTGTAGGCCTGAAAAATTTCAAATCAAAAAGCCAGGGTATGGGAGGATAGCATTGTGAGAGCTGCTCAGAATGCCTGTTCAACACAGGTGAGTCCTTGTGGTTTTGGGGGTGTGGTGGCTGGTGCCCTGTGACAGAGACCTGGATTTGAACCCTGGGTCTACTACACACACACACAACTTCATTTCTATGATCCCCCCCATCCTGCCTTGAAATGGAAGCAAGATACTCAGCGGGTTTGTTACAGTCATTGAGATAATATATGTGAAGGTGGCAGGTACATAATAATTGCTCAACTAATGTAGCTTTTGAGTCTTATGAAAGGCAATGTTATAATGAAAGTACTATCAGGGTTTTTGACTCAAAAGACCTGAATTCAAATCCTACATCTTTCCACTTGCCCAGGCATCTGATGCAAAGCACCTGCTCTCTTTTGGGTCTGGTTCTACATCTGTAAAGTAAAACAACCCTTGTTGTAAGGGTTAAATGTGACAAAGTGCATGAAGACACTGGCTGACTGCAGGTGTTTATTAAACAAAAGTCATTATCGTTTTAAGATTCCAGTGTATTTATAAAACACAATGTAGTATTTACAATATGCCTTACACTATTGTAAGTGCTTTTCAAAGATGAACTCAATTAATTCTCATAACAATGCTAGTCAGAGTACTACAACAATCTCTGTTTTACTTATGAGGAAACAGGCACAAAGAGAAAATTACTTTCCGCAAAATCAGCCAGCTGGTAAGTGGGAGAAACTGGATCCAAATCCAGGTGGCCTGGCTCCAGAATCCTTGCTTTTATCTACTAAGGCCTCCCAACATAAATATTAGAAAAGACATACCCTACTATCTGGGAAGTATTTTTGCTACACTGAATGCTTGAGTAATTGTTTGAGGTCATTTTGACAAGCCTATGTCTTAGGTTTTATAGAGTACAGTATTCCATCAATAACCTAACTTCTCTAGCAGTTCAGGCAACAAAGCAAAATAAAATAAATAAACCCACCCCTCCCTTCAAAAACCCCTCCAAAAGACGACCACCACCACCACAACAAGGTCTTCTTGATGAATGAAAATGTGACCCTGGGCAGCTGAAAAATCTTTTCCTAAAATCTCCATGAGGTGGAGATTTATGGTGGAACGTGGAAAGCAAACCTTTCTGTAGAGATTCACCTGTTGACACATCAAAACAGCTCTCTTCAGGGCAGGAGAACACCGAGTGGACTTTAAAGCATCTTCTCTGTGAGGCAAAGCAGAGCTGCTTTCTCTTCTCGAAATCCAATACTTTGTTTTCAAAGAAAGATTGGAAACACCTGCCTTTTTCAACTAGCAGTCACAGTCGTGCTGCCCTAGATTGAGAGGCTTTCTGTTGTATGCTTACTCTGACACATGAAGGCAAGAGATTGCCTTCGTTAGGGACTGTTTCACATTTTGATGACTTACTGTGAAAGACAGAAGAGGGAATGCCATCTTAACGTTTCCAGAAATCTAGGCTAACAAAACAAACAAAAACAACAGCAAAAGATACACACACATAAGTGGTAACTATGTGAGCAGATGCCTGTCAACTAACCTTATCGTGGTCTTCATTTCACAATATATGTGTATATCAAATCATCATGTTGTACACCTTAAGTTACACAATGTTATATGTTAATTATATCTCAGTAAACCTGGAAAGCAATTTTTAAGTTCAAAGAAATAGTTACAATTTTTTAAAAATTTAAATTGTTTTCTCTGTGAGTCAGGCTCCTTTGGGCCCCAGTAACCACATGGTAAAGTCCAGCAATTGTGTGGCAAGCGGGCATCCCCATGTCGGTGCTCTGTGAAGGGTAGGCAGAACACAGCACACAACCAGGAGTGTTGGTGTCTACAAACGTACACACTGTACTACGTATTCCACCCGAGGGGAGCTGCCCGGGGCCTCATCGTGGGGAGAGGTCCTTTCAAGCTCTAGAGGTGGAGTCATCTGGGGACACGACCACCAGGTCACTTCCAGGTAGAGGAGACAGGCTCTTTGGCTGCCCCCGGGGGACTCTGTAGTTTTAAACGGTGACAGACTACTCAACCAACAAACACCAAACGAGGATTTTCAGCTCATGGAAGGCTAGTAGGAGATCACGCCCTGGTAAAATTAAAAAAGGTCAACTAAGATTAAGCCTTGAGTGATGGGCACAGGAATGAGAGGTCACATGTCACCTGCCCTGGCTGGGCTGAGGTTGGCATTTAGATCAGCTTTCGAAAAAACTGTGCTAAGCAGAAGATCCTTTGGTCAAAACGACTGAAAAAAAGACAAAAAGATTCAGAGTCTATAATTTCCACCCACATTGAGTTATTTGGATAAGACTCTGCTGTCATAACCAGACCGAATTCACTAAAAATAAAGCATCCCTGAGAATACTTCACAGGTTTCACCAGTGGTTTGCTATGAAAAAGAGCCAGGATGTGTGTGTGGGTCTCTGCAGAGCACAGTACAGGATCAGAAACTGTTGGCTTTTGTTGAAATTTATGGCAGATTTATCAACTCGTGAGATAAATATTGACCAAGCCAAAGTCAGGGCTACTACATCTTCAGGAATAATAAATCCTGGTACTCTCAGGGACACAAAGTCAATATGTGCTTTGCTGCGTAAATTCCAGACTAAGAGCTTTCATGGAACATCTGTAAATCTCTCCATCATGACCACGAGAGTAGCTTTTTAAAAATTACTATTGACAAAAGATGGAGATCTGGGCTCAGTAGGAACACATCCTGTTCACCACCATGAAACTCACCAGGCAGCCCAATTTCACTGTGATGGAATCCCTGATTTGTTCATTGGAAACAAAGCCCAAAGGACTGGTACATGTCCTCTATTGTTTCTGATTCTAAGCATGAAGAATCAAGATCTTCTCACCCTAAACAAGAGGCAGAATAAACCGATATATTCCTGACAACTGCTCTATATTGGGACAAAAAATAGTTACTTTCTTGTATTTGCAATGAAGAAATTCTATCAAAGTTGAAGGAAAACAAACAAACACAGGGCCCTGGTGGCATGTGGCAGAGGAGCAGCAAGGGATCTGCTCCCTCTTCTGCCTTTTTGTTTTCAATCCATCAGTGAGCTTTCATCAGTCACTGACTAGGGAATGCGCACATAGTAGAGTGTGAACCAGAGTAAGCAGTAACTACAGCACACACTCAACCCTCTGCAGAAATTGGTGGAGCTGCAGAAAAGTGGAAACCATGATATCTGCCCTCTGTGGACTCTTCTCCAGGGATACCTGGGAGTGAGCAGGACCTCAGTTATGTCAGGGCCAGAAATTGCCATCTCCTCCCTTATCTGGGTCCCTGGAGCATCTTATGGTACCCAAAGTAAAGACAAACTTGGAAAATAAAAGAAGGATGGGAACATGTCAAAAGAGTGCCCCATGGCCAAAGCCAGAACAATCCATGAGTCTGCACTGATGCAAAAAATGAGTGAAAAAGTAAATAAATAAGGGAGAAGAGATGAACTCTCCTTACTGAAGAACTACAAACAGTAGAGGGGGGTGGTCTATGTAGATACTTCCTCCTCCAAGATGTAGGTGCAGCCTAATGCCCCTTCCCTTAAGTATGGGTGGACTTAGGGACTCACCTCCTCTGAGAGAGTATGGAAAGGGAAACACGGTGACTTTCCAGTGGACAAACCTGGCAGGCCCCACCCTAACCCAGGTCAAGGTCAACCTCAGCAGTGACACGTCATGTTGATGTCAGGGACCCCTGACAGGACTAGTGAGAAGGACACTTCACTTCTGTGGGATTCATTCCAAAAAACACAGCCCCAGCCTAATCATGGAAAACATTAGACAACTCAACTTGATGGCCATCATCCAAAATTCCTGACCAGCACTCTTCAAAAGCGTGATTGATGGTCTTAAAAAACAAGGAAAGGCTGAGAAACTCTCACAGATGGGAGGAACTAAGGAGACTGAAAGCCAGGTGGAATCCTGGATGGGATTCTGGGACAGAAAAAGGACACTGGTGGAAAAATTGATGAAATCCAAATGATGTCTGCAGTGTCATTATTAGGTTTGTCCCAATGCTAACTTCCTGGTTGTGACTAAAATCCCATAGTTGTGAAAGAGTTTGACAACTTGGGGAAACTCAGTGAAGGGTATATAGGAAGTCCCTGTATTATCTTGGCAACTTTTCTGTAAATCTAAAATTAAAACACTTTTCCACGTATTTGTGAATTTCTCAAATTCCCATCTGTTTCTCATTTCTAATTGCATTCTATTTTGGTCAGAGAGTGTACTTTGCGTGACTTCAACCCTTTAAATTCTATTTAGATTTATTTTATAGCCTAATTGTGGTCTTCCCTGGAGAATGTTCACAGGCACTTGAGAAGAACACATCTGTGGTGGTTGTTGGGTGGAGTGTTCATGAGGTGTCTGTGAGGTCTGGTTGCTTTAGAGTGTAGTTTAATCTTCTTTTTCATTGTTTATCTTGTCAAGTTGTTTAATCCATTATTGAAAGTAGGGTATTGAAGTCCCCAATTATTATTGTTGAATTGTCTATTTCTCCCTTCAATTCTTTCAGTCTTTTCTTTATGTATTATAGTGTTCTTTTGTTAGGTTTATATGTGTTTATATTTATCTGTTATATATTTTTGGTGGATTGATCCTTTTGTTATTATAAAATATCCCTTTTGTGTTTAGTAGCAATTTTGGTCTTAAATTCTATTTTTCTGATACTAATATTATTGTTATTAGCTAATTGTTATTAGCTCTTCTAAACATATTGTCATATGTTTTACTTCTACATACGTTATAAACCCCTCACTACATTGTTATTATTTTAGCTTAAGTGGTCAGTTATCTTTTAGAGATGTTTAAAAAATTTTTTTTAAGTCATTTTTTAAAATTAATTAATTAATTTATTTTTGGCTGCATTGGGTCTTTGTTGCTGTGTGCGGGCTTTCTCTAGTTGCAGCGAGTGGGGGCTACTCTTTGTTGTGGTGCGTGGGCTTCCCATTGCTGTGGCTTCTCTTGTTGTGGAGCACAAGCTGTAGGCAAGAGGGCTTCAGTAGTTGTGGTGTGCGGGCACAGTAGTTTTGTCTCACGGGCTCTAGAGCACAGACTCAGTAGTTGTGGCACGTGGGTTTAGTTGCTCCACGGCAAGTGGGATCTTCCCAAACCAGGGGTCAAATCCATGTCCCCTGCACTGGCAGGTGGACTCTTAACCACTGTGCCGCCGGGGAAGCCCAAAAGTCACTTTTAATTTACACGCATATTTATGATTTCTGGTGAGGTTCATTATTATGTGTAGATATAGATTTCCATCTGGTATCATTTTTCTTTTGCAGGTCTTTATAACTGAAAAGTTATTTATTTTGTTTGCTTTTCAGTAATTATCTTTGTTAGGTATAGAAATCTAGATTGACAGGTTTTTTTTTAATATATACTTTAAAAATGTTATTCCACTCTGTAGTCGCTTACTCTTTTCTAACAAGGATTCTGCTGTCTTCCTTAGCTTCGTTGCTCTTTATGCAATAGTTTTTCTCGCCCACTGACTGCTTTTAAGATTTTTTTCTATATCATTGGTTTTGAGTATTTTGAGTATGATGTACCTTGGCTTAATTATTTTTCACGTTTTTTGGTACTTGAAGTTCACTGAGCTTCTTAGATCTGTGGCTTTATAAAGACAACGAATTGGGAAAACTTTCAGCTACTTTCTCCTCTCTCATTTGAGGAATCCAAGGACATCTCTATTAGGCTGCTTGGACTTGTGTCACAGTGCACTGAGCCTCCCTTCATCTCTTTATTATTATTCTTTTTTCTCTGTGTGTTTTATTTTGGAAAATTTCTATTTCCGCATCTTTAAGTTCACTCATCTTTCCTTCTACAATGCCTAATATGCCATTAATTCCATGCGGTGCATCATCAGTCTCAGATGTTACAGTTTCCATCTCCAGTAATTCAGTTTGTGTCTTTGGAAATACCTGTCATGTTTTTCTCTAAGTTTTTGAACATACAGAACACAATTATAATAGCTTTTAATATTTTTGTCTGATAATTCTTACATGTGTGTCCTTTCTGGGTCCGTTCTCACTGGTGGTGTTTCCTCCTTATTAAGTATTTTCTGACATCTCTGAATGCCTGGGAACCTTGTTCAGAATGCAGACATTGTGAATTTTACCTTGTTGAGGACTGGATATTTTTGTATTCTCATAAATATTCTGCAACTTTCTTCTAGGAAAAAGTTAAGCTGCTTGAAAACTAAAATTATTTAAATTTTTTTTTCTTTTTCTTTTTTTTTTTTTTTAGGCAGGACCAAGGAAGGACGGCATGCTGCTGACCACCAGGGCCTGTGCATGTGCCCCCAGGCTGGCCCCTCCCAGCCAGGGCATGGACCAGAGCAGAGCCCACCATGGGCTGGACCCTGACACATCCTTCTGAGTACTCTACCCCCGTGATATTTGAGGTTTCCAATCTGGCTGGTGTGTGAGTTCCAGGAGTGTTCCCCATGGTCATTACAGGGTTCTTACCCTGGCCTCAGGTAATGTCTTCACATTAATTCAGAGATCAGTACTTGTGAATACTCCTAGGGGAACCTTTGCAGATCTCTCTCTCTCTCCCTCCTGCACTCTGTCCTGTGAACTCTGACTGTCTAACAAACTGGCCTCTCGGCTCTGTCTCCTCAAATTATGGAGTCTTCTGGCACCTGGGTCACTCCCTGTGTGCTGCTACAATTTTAGATCTCATCTAGTCTGTTTCCTGTTCCTTGGTGATCACTGTCTTTTGTTAAGTGTTGTCAGGTATCTTGAAAACTGTTATTTCTTAAATTTTGTTATTTTTTTTCCAGTCAGGAGGATAAATATGACATCTGTTACCCCGTGTTGGCCAGAAGTAGAATCCCCAGCATTGTTTTTACATATCACATTTTTATTTAAGATGTTGTTTGAATAGTGTGTTCTGGAAAACAAAGTTTGAATGCTTCCTTAATTAGATCCATAAGCACAGGAAAGGAATAGTGTAGGAAAGGAGAGACCTAGATTTTACTGTATACATTCCACACCAGAAAATTAGGGGGCACCTTATCTGCCTGTCAAATTCCTATTAATCCTCAACACTTTCTCTTTTAGAAGCACTTCCTACATGGAGTCTTCTGCAAATGCCTGCACAGCCCTCCAAGGAATCCTTCCATCTTTGTGTCATCATTTCATCCTATCTTAATATCTCACACATATTTGTTATTGCCTGTATTAGAATTCTTTTAAAACCTTGTCTCCCTCTATGTGGCTGCAAGCCCCATGAGGCTAGGAGGATGTGTTATGTCTTTGTCTACAGGTTTACAATGCCTGGTTCATATCTGTTGCACTAAACCGATTTCATCCATTTCCTTTCAATACCAAGTCAAGTCCATTAGGGGAAAAAGCTGTTTTTCTTTCTCTTGTAGTAGGAAGGGAATAAAAAGCTCAAAAACAGAGAACATTTTGCCTCAGGTGAGGCAAATGATCAGGAAATTGCAGAGCTGGAATTGGAGGGTCACATCTTTGTACTCCAGCATTTGCTTCTCCTGAGCAGTAAGTGCTGCATGACAGAACTGTCCTCAAGGACAAAAACGTTCTACAGCTAAGCTCTGCGATGAGGCAGCCGCATGTGGCTGATGAGCACCTGACCGGTGTGACTGAGGAAATCCATTCAATTTTAACTAATTGTAACTGAAATAGCCGCACGTGGCCGTTGGCTGCCACCTTGGACAGCACGGTTCCAGGCATGGTGGACAGACCCAGCCCTTTCCTCTTTCAGCCTGAATTATGCTTAATAGATGAGCAGTTCTCAACCTGGGTTTTTAGTTGATTTCCAGAAAAAGAGGGAATTCCACAAACGGTTCCAACCGATAATTTTGCCAAAAAGAAAAATGTCTCAAATAAAAGTCCACTACTGAGCCTAAGAGAACAGTGGGTAAAAGGAATAATACAAATGGTCAAAAGAAAAGTATTTCCTCAGAACAAAAAGCTTTCTTTGATTTTGAAGTTCTCCGTTTCTATGTGACTTCTCTGGTAAATATACATACATATATTATATATAAATACACCACTTATTTATCACGGTTCTGGAGGATGGAAGCCCAAGATCATGACTCTTGCAGATTCAGTGTCTGGTGAGAATCTGCTTCCTGGTTCACAGATGGCCGTCTTCTCGCTGTGTCTAGCTCTCTCGGGTCTCTTTTATAAGGGCATTAACCCCATCACGAGGGCTTCATCCTCATGACCTAATCAACTGTCAAAGGCCCCATCTCCAAATACCATCACTTTAGAGTTAGAATTTCTCTGTATGAATTTTAAGGGGAATCATTCAGTCTATACTTTTATGTGTATATATATATTATATTACATATATATTATATATAATATATATATGGTAATTGAACACTTAAACTCAACCCTCTTGACCTGCCAGGAGGGAAAATCTCCAATTCAGGGACCATCCGTGTTGAGGATAAGTTATGGCCTCAGTGGTAGTGCCCAAGTCATTCTCACCCCTTCCAAGTTGAGGGCATCAGAAAGATCACCTTAACCCTGCCCAGCTCGCCTGGCTCTTTTTTTGTGAAGGGCCGTGTTGGTTTGCAAGGGCTGCCATAACAAAGCTCCACAGACTGAGTGGCTTAGGCGACAGAAATGTGCTGTCTCAGTTCTGGAGGCCAGAAGTCTGGGATCAAGGTGCTGGCAGAGTTGCTTCCTTCCTTCTGTGATGAGGACCTGTCTCATGCCTGTTCCTCAGCTGCTGGTTGTTTGCTGGTGATCTCTGGCGTCCCTAGGCTGACATCTGCCTTCACGCTCACATGGTTTCTGCAAGTGCATGTCACTCTGTGCCCACATTTCCTCTTTTTATAAGGACACCAGTCATACTAATTCCCAACTGGAAGACCTTATCTTAACTTGACTTCATCTGGAAAGACCTCATTTCCAAATGAGATACTGGGAGTTGGGACTCCAACATCTTTTGAGGGGATACAGTTCACCCCAAGCCAGACCACATGACTGATATGGAGAGCAGGTGGGAATAGATGTTCTCCCCTGTCAACCTGCCCATTATTTGCTCCAGAAGGTTTGGTACAAGGCAAGGATAGGAGGGGGGGATGGATAGCCACCATCGTCTTGGGCGTCCATGCGGTCCACACCCTTTCCCCTGCAGGGACAGGCTCTCTGTATATCACTAGCATCTATCTCCTGGGCCAAAGGTGATTCCTGGCAGAAACTGTGTTCATGCTGGGAGATCAGAGGATGGGGAGGATCTGGTCGGTCTCTGAACGGAGGTCTGTGAACCTATGACCTCAGAGCTGGTCCTGTTTGGCCAGAGTGGGAACTGGGGTGAGGGTGGAGAGGGAAAGCCTGCCTGGACTTCATTTCTTGCTATTTCCTGGTTCCACTTCCACGTGAAGCCTGCCAATGCATCCTTTCTCTGGGTTTCCTGAGATAACCCAATATCCTGCCAAAGTTCCATTTTTCTTGCTGAAAATCACATAAGGTGAGTTTATCTCTTGCAACTGAAGTCTTGGTGGGACTCAGAGGGAGGGAGGGTGGGATGTCAGAAACAGAGCTGGCTGAGACATGCTGAGTGGGCAGGGGTCTGTCCCAGCGGAGAGAGCTGCTCCTTCTCCCGCCAGCACCCAAACAAGAAGCAGGCATCTTTCCCGAGAACAGGTATTGCTCCCTGGAATCCACAGATCCGTGCCAGGGAGCAAGATGAGACCATGTTTACCCTCACGTCCCCACCCAAACCACGCTCAAATAAGCAGTGAAATCTCCAGACCTGAGTCATCTGTCGAGGCAAATTATAAACTTCTAAGCGTGTGGCTTCACAGAGATACCACAGTCCCCTCGTATAATGAGCCTGCAGTTTGTGGCGAAGAATGACCTAAGAACAAGTGAACTCACTGTCTAAAAGGAGAATTTTTATCACGATCAGTTGCTCTCTGACTGACAGGGCTGTCATTTCTTTCAGTACGAGAAAGAGCTAAAATACAGAGAGAAACCCTAGAAATAAACACGGGCAGCATAATGGCAAGGTTTTGTATTGCCAGAGTCAAAAGAGCAAGTTCCTGGGTAAGAAACCTCATCTACTCCTTCTGCCCCTTTTACAGTGACTTTGTTATCATCCAAGTCAATTCAAAACATAGAAGCTGCATCATGGCGGCAGGGACTGGGCTGGGCTGGGCTGGGCAGTGACCGTGGATGAAATACTGTCCCTGCAACAGAGGAGCTCAGAGTTGAACTGGGAAGACGCTGATCTTAGGGTTATGATTGCACATGACAAGTCCTCCTACAGAGGTGGACATATGTTGCTCCCTGCACACAAAGAGAAAACCAGTTGATTCTGCTGCAGGGGTCACAGAGGAGGTGACATCTGAAGTCAAACGTGTCCCATCAGAGACAGCATGGTATGGTGAGGTCAGTTAGTGATCAGTGACTTGACCTGGTTAACGTGAGGGTGTGGTTATGGAGGCTGGAAGGACAGCCAGGAGCTGGGTCACAGAGCTGGCAATGCTGGGGAAAGGAAATACCACATAAAGTTTTGGAGTAGACAGCCAGGTCTAGAATTTAGAAAATCATTCTGGCAGCAATGTTGAAGATGCATTTGGAGGAACAGGATGCCAAGAGATCCAGTCACAGGTTGTTGCAGGAATCTAGGCAAGGGATACGGACATGACTTTGAGGGATGGTCTATACTTCTTTCTGGTTTCAGAGGAGGAAGTTCAGCAAGTTTCCATTTTTAAATGTTTGCCCTACTGTTAATTTCACATTGTTACGAGTAAAATTCTTAGATCCAGCAGCAGAAGGCACGTTGCAGATGGCAGAGATATTTTTCACAGCTTTTATGGAGGATAACAATATACTTGACATTTTTCTCATTAAATGTGAGCTTTGCTCTATGATTAAACATGCTCGGCATCTGTGGTCTAAAATTACAAATGTGAAAATCAACAGCGCAAATGTTTCAGTCAATAAATATACAGAGACAGTCAACATGAAACAACCCCTTGGTATGCTCTCTTCAAGGATGGGATGCGTTGACATCGACAGCAGTTTTGGCAATGGCTTTGCCGTCATACTTTGGAGAGCAAGGGAGCTGCAGTCCCAGACTCCTAATTACCCCCTGGGAGTCCAGGAGAAGTGAGCGGTTTCCATTAGGAAATCTCAAGGCTGAGGGCCAGCAGAGCTGGGAAGGGAAGGGAAGTTTTTACTGTGGCAATTAGGGAATTTCCAAAGGGAGCGATCAAAGGGTAGAATTTCACTTGGCAATCCAGACGTAAGGGAGACGTGTGTAAGGTCAGTCAACAAGTCCAGGGACCAGCAGGCAGTAAATATGCCTGTCTTCCCGCTGGAGGCAAGGCTCATCTGTGTGTGTGTGCGTGTACGTGTCTGCAATCTGCATTCCTGCTAAAGGAGAAGATGAGACCCATGAGCAGCAACTCTCTTCTCACAAGCTGATCATCTTCTCTCTTCTTCACTGCTCTATCCATCAACGTCGCCACCTAAAGACGTATGGAGAACAGTTTTCATGCCAGAATGAACTGAATGGCTGGGAGTGACAGATCACCTAGTAATGTCTGCTGTGGGTACAGAATACAGGAATGGCACGGCTTCTGCTCATGTGCCATTCTGACTGTGTGAACACAAACAGAAAACGTGGGAGTGCAGGTTCTAACAGATTGAAGAGGATCCAAACGTGAGTGCCAGGGAAGAGTGAAGGAACACGCCCCAGAGAAAGAGATTCTGCCAAAATCTTGGAATAAGGACAGGCTTTTCACCGTGTTGCTGGGTCAGCATGTTGCAGAGAAGACGTGCCATGGCATGTTTGATGTGCAGTGATGAGGGGGTGGAGGGGAACCCAACTAGAGTCCTGATGATGGAGGAGACGGGTGTGACCTGGCAGAGGGGTAAGAGGCTGATGGAAGGAGGCAACAGATGTGGAGGTCACAGGACCAGAACTGCAGAGGGGGTGTTCACAATCCTGTTCACAAACACAACTCTATTTCTGAGTCACATTGATGCAAGACTTCATCTCTTTTGGGGCATTAGAGCCATAATGCTGCTTAGAAACCCAAAGGAGCCAGTATCATTGTCAAGGCAGCTGTACTTGTCGGCTAGGGCTGCCATAACAAAATATGTCAGATGGGGTGGCTTAAGCAACATTTATTCTCTCACAGTTCTGGAGACTGGAAGTCCGAGATTAAGGTGTCTGCAGGGCTGGTTCCTCCTGAGCCCTCCCTCCTTGGCTGGAATGGCTGTCCTCTCCCCGTGTCCTCACATGGTCTTTCCTCTGTGCCTGTCAGTGTCCTAGTGTCCTCTTCTTATAAGGACACCCGTCCTATTCAGTTAAGACCCACCCTAATAAACTCATTTTAATTTAACTACCTCTTTAAAGACTCTATTTCCAAATACAGTCATACTCTGAGTTACTGAGGGTTAGCATTTCAACAAATGAATTTTGGAGACACAATTTAGCTCCTAATAGTGACCTCAACACCCCTGTGGGTGGCCTGATGTTCCATCTCCCAGAGCTCATTCAAGGTGCATGAGTCATCATGGTCCCGAGTTATTCTCCCCTGTCTGGGAGTTCAGACCCTAGACCCTAGGTCTCTGGTCAAATCTCTCTGTTGCTGGAAGGATGTGTCTGCCTGTCATTGGCCCTCACGGCCTCTGGGATCAGTCAACAGCTGAGGCACATCTTGTCCTGACCTTCAGTTAATGCTTCCTGTGGGGGACAGTGGGAATGATAGAACCCCTCTTCTTCCTCACACATTCACATGAAAGTTTGAGCACCTCAAAGAGAAGGGCTGGGGTCTCCCAGATAGGATGGGCATTTAAGGCAATGCAAGTATGTCCCTCCAACCCAACCTCACTCATTTGCCTCTGTCACTCCCACCTGCCCCAGGTAATCCAGCAAGAAGAAGGTCTAGCTCTTCCTCCTTAACCTTTACTCATTCTTCCTAAGTAGGAGGAGAATGGTGAGAGCCTGACAGCCTTCAGAGCACACTTTTAATGGCTTCAAGTTTCAGCTTATGTGTGCTCCACCTTTATCTTGTGGTTAGCTCCCTGAGGTAGGGCTTCATTTAGCCTGGGACCAAATGTGTAATCTTGGGTTTGTGAGCTCCTGAGGTCTCGGCTGGAGACTGAATTGTGAAGTCCGCTGTTCCCTCTAATCTGCCTCTACAGGGAGCTACCTACTTTTCATAATCAAGTTAATTATTTGCCACACTTTTTTTCAGATCAGTGAGACTCCAGGAGGGAGAAAGAGGTAAAGGGTGGAAATTGCCCACCAAAGTCCACCTTGAACCCCCAGCAATTCTGAATCTTACAGGTTGTTGTGATGTTTAATTAAATCACATATGTCAAGTGCCTAGAAATTGCCTAAGCTGCCATATGGTAGACGCTGCACCGTGAGCACCTTCCCTCTGTCCATCCAGGAGGATTTCTCTTTGGTGTTCTATAGACCCTGCCCACAGTTTTGTTTGGGGACAGGTCTGCCTAGCATCTGGAGGTGCAAACTTAGAGGAAGAAAAGGGACTTGACTTTGAAATCCCATGACCTCTGTTTGACAGGAGACACCACCTGGTGGTGGGACCACAGCCTGGGCTCCATTCCCAAGTTGTGTGTAGCAGAAAACATGGAGGAGGAGCCAGCGGGTTAGGGAGAATGAATGCTCACCTACTTCCACGCCTGCTCGCCCTTCATCCACTCTCTATATGGCCCCAGAGTGGTCCTGTTGAAATGTGAGTTACAGCCTGTCTCCTCTCCATTAGAACTCTGATGGCATCCCTTCATATTGAGTTGATGCCAAAGTCTTTATGGTGGCCTGTGAGTCCCTCCCCATCTCATCCCCCTGACTTCTCTGACCATATCTCTCCCCACTGCTATGCATGGGGTATGCCAGGCAAGCTCCATCACTTACTTGTACCCTTACTCTTCCCTCATCTTCTGATTCTCCCCCATAAATGATGACAAACTCACTCCCTTACTGCCTCTGGGTCTTTACTCAAATGTCACCTTCTCTGTAAGTCCCCAGCCCTGTCCCCATTTCCTCATTTATATTTAACCACAACACTTATCACCAGCTAACATATCCAGTATTTTATTTCTGTACCTTTTTCACCTTGTTTTTTGTAACTTCTTCTGCCTTGAAAATAAACTCTTTAAAGGTAGAGATGTTTTACTTTCTTATCCATCTTTTGTTGCTGTATCCCCAGTATTCCTGGCACATAGAGCAACCAAAAATATTAGAATGAAATGAATAAATCAGTGTTTTGGGAGGGAAGAGGATGGCAGTCCCAACCTGCCCTAGTCCGTCCAACTGTAGTCAAGCCTGTGATGTTTATCTGAGCCCCATACTTGTGTTAAATTGCCTCTATTATAGCAAGAAGTTGTCCCCAGGCAAAAGTAACTGGAGTTATTTATTGGGAAACTATAGTGGTAATCATCATATTAATAATGTGTCAGGAAACTAACAATTCAATGTGTACTCATGGGCCAGGGTTAGGAATAAATGAAAGGGGTGCAAGATCTGTCAAGAGATCCCCGAGTACACATTTATGGAAAAGAAAACTTGCGAAATTAAAAATGGTGATGTCACAGAAGCAAGACCCCAAAAGAAAAACCATAACTTTACTGTTGGACAAGAAATTCTTGGACATCATTAAAAAGAACCATGAAAATGAAACTACTTGGTATGAATCCACTGGAACCAGAATGGAAGCGGGCAGTCCCTCTGAGTGTAGCATGTGCAGCACGTGTGTGAGTGTGTATGAAGGAAATTTCACAATGTCTTAACCAGTGCATGGGAAAGAAGCCTGGGTCTGTTCCCATTATCAGCACAAATCCTGACATGTCATATATAATTAATATTTACAGATACATCTTAAAAATCAGACTTTACCATTCGGCTGAAAAACTCTCAGTAAACTGGGAATAAAGAGGAACCTCCTCAACTTGGTAAAGAATATCTACAAAAAACCTAAAGTCAACTTCATACTTAATGATGAGAAACTTGAAGCTTTGTCATTAAGATGAGGTACAAAACAAAGGTTTCCCCCTCTCACCACTCCTTTTCAGTGTTGTACTGGAAGCGTTAGCTAATGCAATAAGATAAGAAAAGGAAATAAAACGTATATGGATTGGGAAGGAAGATATAAAACTTTGTTCACAGATGACATGATAGTCTATGTAAAGATCTGAAAGAATCAACAACAACAACAAAATCCTAGAACTAATAAGTGGTTATAACCACTAATAGTGGTTATAGTGAGGTTGCAGGATACAAAGTTAATATGCAAAAGCCAACTGTTTTTCTATATATCAGCAATGAACAAGTGGAATTTGAAATTTAAAATGTAATACCATTTAGATTAGCACCCTAAAAATGAAATACTTAGGTATAAATCTAACAAAATTTGTATAAGATCTATATGAGGAAAAGAATAAAATTCTGATGAAAAAAGTCAAAGAACTAAATAGATGAAGAGATATTCATGTTCAAGGATAGGAAGACTCAATATTGTTAAGATGTCAGTTCTTCCCAACTTGGTCTATAGATACAATGCAACCCAAATCAAAATCCCAGAAAGTTATTTTGTGGATATCAACAAACTGATCCTAAAGTTGATATGGAGAAGTGTACCATATGGTGTGCCTTATATAGTAGGGTTTGTGTGGAGAAGTAAAAGACCCAGAACTGCCAACACAATGTTGAAGAAGAACACAGTTGAAGACTCACACACCCTGACATCAGGACTTATCATAAAGCTACAGTAATCCAACAATGTTGTGTCAGTGAGAGAGCCGACAAAGAGATCAACAGAAGAGAGTAGAGAGCCTGTAAATAAAACCAAGAAATATGGTCAACTGATCTGTGAAAAGGAGCAAACACCACACAATGGAGCAAAGATAGTCTCTTCAACAAATGATGCTGAAACAACTGGGCATCCCCATGTAAGAAAAAAAAAATCTAGACACCCTTCCACAAAAACTAACTCAAAATGGATCACATGGATCACAGACCTAAATGTAAAATGCAAAACCGTAAAACTCCTAGAAAATAACATAGGAGAAAACCTGGGTATGGCAAGGACGTTTAGACAAAATGCCAGAGGCACAATTCACGAGAGAAATAATTGATAAACTAGACTTCATTAAGGTAAAAAATTTCTGTCCTGGGCTTCCCTGGTGGCGCAGTGGTTGAGAATCTGCCTGCCAATGCAGGGGACACGGGTTCGAGCCCTGGTCTGGGAAGATCCCACATGCCGCAGAGCAACTAGGCCCGTGAGCCACAATTACTGAGCCTGCGCATCTGCAGCCTGTGCTCCGCAACAAGAGAGGCCACGATGGTGAGAGGCCCGTGCACCGCGATGAAGAGTGGTCCCCACTTGCTGTAACTAGAGAAAGCCCTCGCACAGAAACGAAGACCCAACACAGCCATAAATAAATAGATAAATAAACCCAAAGTTAAAAACAAAACAAAACAAAAAACCCTTCCGGAATCAAAGAAAACAGTCCTCCTTTAAAAAAAAAAAAAAAAAAATTTCTGTCCTGTGAAAGATAAGGTCAAGAGAAAGAGAAGACAACCCACACACTGGGAAAAAAGTATTTGCAAATGGCACTGTCATCTGATAAAGAACTGTTAATCCAAAATATACAAAGAAATCTTAAAACTCAACAGTAAGGAAACAAGCAACTCAATTAAAAATTGGCCAAAGACCTTAAACTTATCAAAAAAGATAATGTTATCAAAGAAGATATACAGGTGGCAAGAAAGTATATGAAAAGATGTTCCATATCATATGTCATTAGGGAAAGTAAAATTAAAGCAACAATGAGATCCCAGTATCCACCTACTAGAATGGCCAAAATCCAGAACACTGACAACACCAACACCAAATGCTGGTGAGGATGTGGAGCAACAAGAATTCATTGCTGATGGGGATGAAAAAGTGGTGCAGCCACTTTGGAAGACAGTTTGACAGTTTCTTACAAAGTTAAACATACTCTTACCATATGATCCAACATTTGTGCTTCTTGGTATTTACCCAAATGAGGTGAAAACTTATATCCACACAAAAACCAGTATAGGGATGTGTATAGCAGCTTTATTCAGAATTACCAAAATTTGGAAGCAACTAAGATGCCCTTTTGTAGGTAAATTGATAAACACTGTCTGGTATAGCCAGACAATGAAATATTATTCAGGTCTGAAAAAATAAGCTATCAAGGCCTGAAAAGACTTGGAGGAACTTTAAATGCATATTAATAAGTGAAAGAAACCAATCTGAAAAGGCTCTATGATTCCATCTATATTCTAGAAAAGACAAAATTATGGAGAGAGTAAAAAAAGATCAGATGTTGCCAGAGGTTGGGTGTTGGGAGGAGGGATGAATAGGGGAAATACAGAGAATTTTTAGGGCTGTGAAAATGATGGATACATGTCATTATACATTTGTCCAAACCCATAGAATGTACAACACCAGGAGTGAACCCTAATGTAAACTATGGACTTTTCTCAATGAGATGTCTATTCTTACTGTGCCCTTTAAAGAGGGTAAAGGAGGGGGATGTAATATGAATCCTTCATCTCCTCCTCTCAAGCCAAACAGGGAAGAAAGAGACGGGACTTGTCTTGCCAGGTGGAAGTTGGGAGTCAATCAGGGCTTGACTTCCTCGGGAAGCGGGAAGAGGATATGACGTTCCTTCCAAAGTGGTTGGGCACTAAAGCAATGAGTCAAGACCGAAGCCATCAGAGAGAGCCAAGTTCAAAACGGGCCAGCAGGACCAGGTTAATGCTAAATCCCAAGGGGCCAGACACACACGTAAGGGCTGGACGAGGGAGCTCAGAGTCAGGTAGGAATAAGGACAAAGAAAACAGAGTTTAGGAACAAAAAGGGGATGGGGTGGTGGAGGGTGGAGCTTGTCCTGAGGTTTTCCCTGGAATGCCATCTCCTATTGGCTCCTGATCACAAGTCAGAATCACTTAAAGACACGGATGAACCTGGAGGACCTTGTGCTGAGTCACATAAGCCAGACGCAGAAGGACAAATCCTGCAAGAGCCCAGATATATGAGGAATCTAAAATAATCAGATGCACAGGGACAGAGGGGTGATTGCCAGAGGCTGGGGGTCGGGAAAATGGGGCAGGGCTGTTCTGAGTATCAGTTATTCAAGGTGGGAAGTTCTGGAGCCCGGCTGGACAAAAGTGTGACTGTGGTCAACAGTACTGTGTTGTGCACTTAAAAATGTGTTAGGAGGGCAGATCTCATGTTAAATGTTCTCAGCACAGTAAAAGAAAACAAAAGAGAATCACTTAAAAGATCAGGGGCAGGGCTCGCAAGTAGAGAAATGGCAAAGCTCCCTAAGGAACTCTAGCGAGCTCAGATTTAAACAGCACAGCAATAGAAGATAGAAAAATGGCATCACGTCTCACAGGGGCTATGAGAGAAGCCTGCGTTTATAAGAATAGCATCAGGGAGGAAAGTGCTTAATGTGTGCTGGGGTGGGGCGGTGGTCACAGGAATCCCTAAAGCAACAAAAGAGCTCAGACAGAAGAACTGGGCTGAAGCAGGCCTGCGGCTTGTGGCATTATGATGGATGACAGACACAGACAGACAGACAGAAACCAAATGATGACAACAATCACAGTAAAATGGCTCTTTGGCCCTGCGTCAAGCAGCAGGTACTAGTGCCAGCATGAAGCCACGTGGGCGTGTGGGAGGGTCCAGACGCCTGCCTCCCAGGAGCTGCTGTCAGATGTTCCATTGATGGGGGTTTTTTTTTGGTCCTGCATGGAATCTCTGATTAAAAGTGGGAATCAAAAATCTTTAAATCTGCATTATTTCTCCTTAAAACTCCTTGCAATTCTGGTGTCTATTGCAACATTTGAAAATTTGGCCAGTGGACCCTTGTTCCTGGATGGCGAATTCTGAGCAGCCTGCTGACCTCAGATGGGTACCCCATCCCTCTGTCCTTTGCTCTCGCCACCCCACCTGGCTCTTACAGACACTTGACTCTGTGACCCCTGACAGAGTGGCTCAAGTTCAGCTCACGCCTCCTGGATCCAGGGGCTGAGGACCTCCTAATGACAACACTGAACTTCTGCGGGGGAGCTGGGAGGAATCCTAGAACACCTCATTGATGCTATGAGACTGGAAATGAGCAGTATTATTGCAATACTGAAAGAAAGAAAAATTCTATGGACAAGCTAGAGAGATGCACTGGGAGGTAATACAATGAGTGCTTGTAACAAGCTTCAAAGGATGCCTGGAGTATAGTTTCTAGGACCATGGCAAGGACGTTATCCTCGAACCTGACCTTCTTCTTACCTTTTTTCTCCATTATTTGGGTAAAGATAAGTAAATTAAAATGATCAAAAAATGCATAAAACACCTCTATGTTCATAGCAGCATGATTTACAATAGCCAAGTCACGGAAACAACCTAAATGTCCATTGTCAGATGAATGGATAAAGAAGATGTGGTACATATATACAATGGAATACTACTCAGCCATAAGAAAGAATGAAATAATGCCATTTGCAGCAACATGGATGGACCTAGAGATTATCATATTAAGTCAGAAAGAGAAAGACAAATACCATATAATATCACTTATATATGCAATCTAAAATACGACACAAATGCACATATCTACGAAACAGAAACAGACACACAGACATAGAGAACAGACTTGTGGTTGCCAAGGGTGGGGGGATGGGGGAGGGAAAGACTGGGATTTTGGGATTAGCAGATGCAAACTATTATATATGAAATGAATGAGCATCAAGGTCCTACTGTATAGCACAGGGAACTCTACTCACTTCCTGTGATAAACCATAATGGAAAAGAATATGGAAAAGAATATATATATGTATAACTGAACCACTTTGCTATACAGCAGAAATTAACACAACGTTGTAAATCAACTATACTGCGATAAAAATTTTTTAAAAATGCATAAAGCACAGTGCTGGGGTGGAGAGTCAAGCCATTCAAAGTGGAATCCTCCAGGGACTGGAGTCCTAACCTCGCTGTCCCCTGTGGGCTGGGGTAGCCGGGGCAATGGAGCGGTACATGGGAAAGGAGATCTAAACGCTAGGGTTTAGATCAGAGCAAGAAGTAAGAAGTAATGACTCAGCTGCCAAGAATGCAAATCTGCTCTTTAGTAAAATCTAGACTGAGGAAAAGTCTCAGTCCACTGAGGACATAGTGCAACCACCACCCAGCCACTCCTTTCAAACATTTTTATTCTGCTTTTCATTCCAACTTTTTATTAGAAAAACTTCAAACAGAGAAGTTGAAAGTGTACTATAATGAACTCATATATTCAACAATTTTTAAACATTTGCCACATTTGCTTTATCCATTCATGCATGTGTATGTGAGACTATATATATATATATATATATGTGAGTGTGTATGTATATTGTGTACAAATTTTTTCCAAACCACTTGAAAGTAGATTTTGCAGACATCAATGCTTTTCATCCCTACACACCTCAGCCAGCATCTGCTAAGAACCAGGACAATCTCCTATATGACCACTGTGCTACCAACACACACAAGAAAATTGACAATAATTCTTCAATATAATTTAACATCTAGTTCATAGGGAAATTTCCCCAACTGTCTCTAAAATGTCCTTTATAGCTATTTTGATCGTTCTTCAATAAGTGAACTAAAGCTGCTTTCTGTTTTTATTTATTTTTTTCTTACTATCCACTCTGGCAATGAACTGGGTAGACCATAGCATAATTCACTAAGAATGGCAACATAGGAGGAAGAGCAAATTTTGAGGAGGAAAGTGAGGAGTTCTATTTTTTTAATGAAAAAAAATTTTTATTGAAGTATAGTTGATTTAGAATGATTCACATGTACAGCAAAGTGATTCAGTTATACATATATATATTCTTTTTCAGATTCTTTTCCATTATAGGTTATTACAAGATATTGAACGTAGTTCCCTGTGCTATACAGTAGGTCCTTGTTGTTTATCTCTTTTATGCATAGTAGTGTAGACTTTGGATACAGGTCTGGAGCTCAGAGGTGAGGTCTGTGCTAAAGACGAATATTTGGGAGCTATCAAACCACAGGAGGGGCTAAATGTTGGGAGGGCCTGAGCTCATCTGGGGACACTGCTTTGTCATCACCATCATCTTCTTCATCACCATTTATTTAGACACCACAATAGCTTGGCACTGTACTTTTTATCATTGCTTCATTTTCTTATCATCATCGTCTTACGTGATGGGCAGCCTTATCTCCATTTTTCTGAGAAAGAGACAGTCAGCATTGCTTAATAACTGGCTGAGTCATCCCTGCCAGTCCATTTGGGAGAGGAGATCTGAGCCCAGCTCTGTCTGGCTCTGAAAGGTCTGTTCGTGGCCACTGTGCCGACATCTGCCGGCAGAGAGGTGGGAAAGGAAGCTGTGGACAGAACCCTAAGCAGACACGAGAGGATCCCCTGAAGGGACCTGGGGAGAAACAACAGAGAAAATCCAGAAGGGAATAATATTAGAGAAACTGAGGGAGGAAAGGGTTTCAAGAACAAGGCCGTGGCACATGTCCGTTGATTCCTGCATTCATTCGACAGATATTTCAGGCACTGTGAGTGGCCCCCAAATAGGATGGTGAATAAAGCAGACTGTCTCTGTTGTAGAAGGGGCAAACTGTCGATTAAAGCCCAGTGTGGGAGTTTGAGCAGGACAAGTTCTGAGCCATGGTGGATTTGGGTGTGGTGGCCCAGGTGATTTCTGACAGCGGTCTCAGAGTTGCAGGAGGCCATGACCCTGAGCCCAGGGGGCTTCTGAATGAGGGGGGGAGTGAAGACAGTCCCAAATCCAGTTCTTTCTGGATGCTTGGTGGGAAGGGAAGGGGGCATATAGGGAAGATGGGGAAATTGGAGCCAGGGGATTGCTTTGGTTGTTTGTTAAAGAGAATGGGACAGACAGTAGGCAGGAGGAGGGTAAGGATGAGGTGAAAAGCAAAGAAAAGGGGAAGGGAGCCAGGGTCTGGGAAGCAGGGTTGTGGGTCCCAACTGAACAGGGGGAGGCGTCCTGTGTCTCTGAAATGGAAGGAGGGGAGGGTGGAGGGAGAGGGAGAGGGTCCAGGGCTTTGCAGAAGTGGCCTCTACTGTCTTGTTAAGTTGGAGCGGAGTCCTCAGCAGGGAGGGAAGAAGGTGGAGGAAGGGCACGTTTGAAAACTGTGGCCAAGTCTGGTAGATGCTGTCGTGGGAACTGAGACGGGGCTGACCCCCGCCCCCCCACCCCCCGACAGTAAGAGACTGCGGTCCAGCACAGGGAGGGCTGAGAATCAACCAGAGCCCAGTGCGGGGGACGTGCTCACATGGGCGGGGACGCGGTTGAGGGCAGGGGTGGCACCCTTGTCCACACATCCGGAAGGGTGGGGCTTGGGTGTGTGTTTGAGGGAGTCCAAGGTTCTGGAGAGGATGCAGGTCAAGACAGCAAACGGGGCTTCCCTGGTGGTGCAGTGGTTGAGAATCCGCCTGCCAATGCAGGGGACACGGGTTCGAGCCCTGGCCTGGGAAGATCCCACATGCCGCGGAGCGACTGGGCCCGTGAGCCACAACTACTGAGCCTGCGCGTCTGGAGCCTGTGCTCCGCAACAAGAGAGGCCGCGATAGTGAGAGGCCCGCGCACCACGATGAAGAGTGGCCCCCGCTTGTCGCAACTAGAGAAAGCCCACGCACAGAAACGAAGACCCAACACAGCCAAAAATAAATTAATTAATTAATTAATTAAAAAAAAATGTAAATGCTTTAGATTAAAAAAAAAAAAAAAAGACAGCAAACGATGGGAGAAGCAGAGACCAGGAGGATGGAGACATGGGGGAGAGATGAGGGGGAAGGCAGATCCTCTGAGCTGGGCAGGACGTAGTGAGAGGTGGGCAGTTTTGGGACTGGGTTTCCAAGGTGGAGGAACAGAGGTCACAGCAGGGTCCAAGGGCTGAGATGGGTGTGTGTTATTCAGCGGGCGGAGACGCAGGCCTGTGGGTGGACGCGGCCAAGCTCCGGGGAAGCCAGCCCCTCCCCCTCTCCCTACAGGGATTAATAAATTAGAGAACTATGAACAGGGAGCAGGTGGGGCGTTACCTTTATGACCTGTCAGCAAGCTGGGAGAAAGCAGGGGTGCCTCCCAGCTCCCTCTGTGGACCTTAGTCTTGGGGATGGCACAGCTGGGACCTGCACACCCAGGTTCCGGCAGGACGTGGGCTGGAAGGACGCAGAGCTGTGGCTGGGTGGGTGACTCTCCACTGAGCAGGGTGAGCCCCCCAGCCTGAGTGCAGGTAGCTCCAGAGGTTAAGGAAAAGGGGATGCTGCCTTCAGGTGAGAAGGAGGGAAGGAGAGAGCTTGCAGGCTGCAGGAGGACCGGGAGGGTCTGGGAGGGATGAGGAGAGTTGCCAGCACCTCATGGGGTACTGGAGAATCATTCTTGAAGAGGCAGGTTTCCCCAGGGGCTGGACTGGCCTGGCAGAGACTCTGAGTCATGCACGGGGACAAGCCCAGGAGGGTTCCAGGGGTCCCGTCTGGTGATGGAGGGGCAGGGGCTGGGGGTGTCAGGAGCCGCAGCCTGTGGGGATGGGCCGGAGCGTGGGTCACCTAGTGATCACCTTCGTCACTTCCTTCGTAGTAGAAATGGTCCTCCTGTTCCTATGTAGCCTCCACTGTTTCTCTTAAAAAATATTCCATTAAACACTATGTTTACATTTGAAAGAAAAGTAAGGAAGCAACCATAAAATAATCCCACGGTCTTGACTGATCTGGTGTATTTACCCTCAAGTTGTTTTTTAAAAATCAAAGCTTCATCACATTCAACTTAATATTGGGTCACTTAAGAAGGATGGTCTCAGTTTCCCCATCCGAGGAACCGATGGACATTCTATGTGTTCTGGTTACAGAGAAGCCCCCAGCCATGCTCTCTGCTCCTTCACCCCATCCACGGACCTTCCTGGGTGTGTTTCACCAGTTGGCTGTCAACAAACATCAAAATGCTGTACAGGACACGGCGCCTGTTCTGATGATGGCCGGGGGCACGGGGATCCAGGCTGCCCTGAAGTTCAAATGCAGAGTCACTGCCCGGCTTCTGTCACCTCCGCCCAGAAGTCACTTTGGCAGGGGAAGAAGTGGCCACGGGGCTCTCTGTCACTCACCTGTGCCCCAAGAGCAGTGGGTACAGACAGGAGAGACCGTGTCTGGTGATCTATCTCCCTTATTCTGCACGGGCTCTTTAGGACAGAGGCTGCGCCGTATCCATCTCTGCGGTCCTGCAGCTCTATGTGCTCTCAGGAAACGTTTGCCGGATGTTGGGGGAGATGCGAAAGCTGATGCTGGTTGGAGCAATGGGATTTTTAAGGTTTAAAGGAGAAGACGTAGCCTAACCCCCCCATCCCCGCACCGAGTGCTAGGTGCCTCTTGGGCGCCTCCCCCCTCCCCCTGGCCTCCCCTGGAGTGACGGTCCCCACCGTCCCCGCTCCTTCAGGGCTGGCACTTTTAAGACTCTGTGTGTCCTGACTCTGAACTCTAGTTCTCCAGGGATCCAGACAACTTCATGGAATAGAGGGTGCTTGAATTGGGCCCCGTGGGGAGCATGTGGCCCCGGGAGGGTGCTCCCCGCTGCAGGGGGTGGGGTGAGTTGGGGGGCAGGAGATGCGGGAGGCTGGGGCTGGGGAGGCTGGCCGGCCAACAGTGTGACTGATGGAAGGTGAGCAGCCTGCCTGCAGTGACCTTGAATTTCAACAAAGGGGTGTAGGCGTCCTTCTGCGGGTGTGCGGGTCACTGAAACCCTTGGGGCACCTGAGAGGAAGGATGAGCTGAGCCTGGGGGGTGGTGGGAGGGTGTGAAAGGGGGACGGGTAGGTTGCAAGTGCCTGTTGGAAGGAGGCAGCTCCCTGTTGGCCTGCCTGCTGCTTTCAGAAACTCCGGAACTCTCTTCTCTGCCTGTGCGCCTTTGGGGGATCAAAGGGTGGAGGTCTGTTCCTCACAGCCACCTCCGCACCCAGCCTGAGAGACAGGCACCATCACCCCATTGCCCCACCCTCTCTGAGTCCCCACTCCCACCAGGAGACCCGGAAGGAGTGGGGGGAAGGCAGCTAGACTCTGCCTCCCCTCCCCCGCCGTCTCCTGGCCCCCGCAGGACAGGGGGCCTCACAGCTATTTACCCCCAAGATGAACTTGAAAAACTGTGTCTCTCCCTCATGCACTGTTAAGTTGATATCTATCTGCAGGTTTTCATAAAAGTTTCAACAGTTGCCCAGGATGTTGCTCATATCAATACGCGAACATAGACATTTTAGATTAAAGTTGTTTCATCACTTTAAAAAATGTAACCATGGCCTATAAATACACAAATGATCTGATACTCACCATTATCTATGAAAAAGCCAACAGACATTGCAAGCTCTTCTTTAACATTTGGAATGTCTATAATTGAAATTTAAACATTTTTGATAAACAAATGTTTAGAAAGAAAATTTCTTCTGGCTTGAAGAAATAAGCCTTATAATGATTATTAGTACACAGTTGATCAAGTCTACATATATTTCAAATATTGATCAGGAGGTATTAAGTATAAAGGGTCGAAGACATGGACACCTCCTACCCGGGAGGGACAATCAATGTGTCACTACAGTGAATGTGAGTCTGACCCCCGTCCCCGTGTCTCCACCAGCACCCCCAATACAAGACCTACAGAGCATCTCTGTCTACAGTTTGACAGGACATCCTGTGCCCAGCACCACCGGTGGAATTGTGTCCCCCTGAAACATACATTGAAGGCCTAACCCCAGCATCTGAATGTGACCTTATTTGGAAGAGGATCTTTGCAGACATAATCAAGCTAAAAGGTCACTCTAGAGCAGGGTGGGCCTTAGTCCAATATGACAAGTGTCTTTGTAAGAAGAGAAGAGGCTCAGACACAGTCGGGGAGTGTGGGGAGGTGCCACACGGGGACGATGACAGAGACCGCGGGGACATGTCCCCACGCCTGGGAGCACCAGGATGGCTGGCAGCCGCCAGGAGCTGGGAGAGCAGCTAGGAGCAGATCCTCCCCCAGAGCCTCCCGAAAGAATCAACCTTGTTGGTGTCTGTGTTTCGGACTTTTCACCTCCAGAACGGTGAGTGAATAAAATTCTGTTGTTTGAAACCATCCCGTTTACTTTGTTAGGGCATCTCTGTGGAACGAATACACCAAGGCACCCATTTCATAGCAAAAGAAAGGCCACAGTTTGCAATAGCCACGATCCATGATCTTACCTTGGACCCTCCACCCAGAAGCGTCCAGCCTGATGGGACCGTGGAATGGCCTGTGACAAGTTCAGCTGAGGGACAGGGCCCTGACTGAATGGGGTGCTTTCACACAAGACCGATGCATGCGCTCATGGATGGCTGGTCTATAGGGAGAGGACGTGCACATCTGGGAAGGAAGTGAGGGGGAGGCAGGATTAACCCTTTCATGGTATCTTCCAGGCACCCCTGGGAGTCTGTGCTTCCTGCCCCTCTAGACGTCTGCCGGCTTGGAGATCCTGGTTCGAGTGTGGACATGCCTGGGGACAGGACACAGGAAGGAGCCCATGGCAATCGGAAAAGGGCCATTTTTGGCTTCAGTGGACTCTCCAGGAAACACGAACTGACCATCTCTGTGGAGTCGCTCCCCAGGGTGACGGTTACAAACTCGGGCAGCTGCCAAACCCCAGCTCCGGGGACGATGGTGACCGGGATACTGAATCCCATCAGGAGAATGTTTGACCCACTGGGGACGGGAGCTGCAGCCAGTCCTACCCTCCCCGCCCCCCCGATGGATGCTCCTGAGACCCGGCGTTCCCCGCTGCCGCTCTGAGGACCATCTGGACACCGAGTGGGCCATCGCCCTTGATGCCAAGTCGTGGCCAGTCTGGGAATGCATCTCCTGTCTGCCCTCCGGGGCTGGCCTCCCCTAATCACGATCTCAAACCCACACGCATCTGCTTCCTCTGGGACTTCGGCAGGAGCATATAGAAGGGTGGAAGGCACATGCCAGCTTCGGGCGAGAGGCTGCACAGGAGAGGGACTCCACGCTCTGCAGGGTGAGCAAGTCAGAAATTTTATTTACATAAAGTCACGTTTTCTTCACCTCCATACTAAACTGCTATTTCAGGAGGAACATTTTGAGGGGGCATCACGTTACTGGCTCGTTCATCTCTCTCCCCATTGACCTCGGCCACTCCCTTCTCCCTGGTCCCCACCCAGGCTTCCAGGACACTGTTTCCAGCACAAACGTTGGTGACACCAGTACCTTCCTCGTCTGGAACTTGATAGAATCCTCCCGTAAGCAGGTGTGAGGCAGGAATGCTGAGGGAAGAGGCTCTACCTCTGGGCCTCTGCGGAGGGCTGTTGGCTTGCTCCAGAAGCGTGGGTGAGAAAGCCGGCTGGGGTCTCTCCACAGCCTGTCTGGGACCCATTGGGCAACTGGAAGCAGAAGTCGAGAAGGACCAGTGGTGGGGCTCCAGGCATCTGGGTTTGCCTTCTGCCAAAGCCTAGGATATTGTGCATGGAGACAGGCTTTTCTAACCTGATCCTTCTGGGTGAGAATCCAGCATGTAACCCTTATGGGCCACGTGACCCCAGGCAAGCATCTTAGCCACTCTCATCTGGGCCATCTTCATGGAGCCGAGGTGAGCACTAAGGAGACAGTGTGGGAAGGAGAGCCAAAGATGCACCCCAAAATATTACGCCTCTTTGGTGTAAGGATTATCTTGAGAAGATTATTTTTAGGAAACAGTGGACATAGGACAGTCTATGAAAACCGAGTAGAAGTTACCCTTCTAAAGGAGACTTTTACCTTTGTAAAGGAAATCTCCTCCTGTAAGGGTATCTCCCTTCTGGACCAGGAAGAAAAGGACGACAAAATCTCTAGAAACTCTTATCAGTAGAGAAGGCAAGTCTTAAACCTGCATGAAACCCTCACCCTTGTTCACTGCACTTTCCTGGTCACTTGTAACTGGCCACACCCCAACCCCCAAATCTTCTTTTGTCTTTAGCTACAGATGACATTTAAGGTGATGGTTTGGGACATTTCTGGGAGTTATTCAGTTTTCCTAGGTATCTTCTGTGTACAAAGGAGGTATACGTATTGGTAAACTTCTGTTCGTTTTCTCCAGTCACTCTGTCTTTTATTACAGGAGGCTCTCAGCCGAGAACCTAGAAGGGTAGAGGGGAAATTCTTCTTCCTCCCCCACAGGTATGTAAAGCTCCTGGCGCACATAAATAACTATTAACATCCTTCCTCAAATAGGAGTGGGGCTGAAATTGTCAAGGAGCAAGCCTTGATTGTGGGTAGAGGGTAAGAGCAGAAGAAGGGTGACTGCTCAGGTTAGATCTTCCAGCATTCTTGTAAAGACGAGCTCATTATAATTGCTTAGAGCCCATTGCCTGGGACATGCCAAGTAAATGCTCCTTCACTGTCAGCCCGAGATGAACTCTCTCAATGACCCTGCAGGAAAATGGCTCAGACAGAACAGGGGAGCCCTTTGGGCTGAGCCGGCTGAGCCCCCAGTGGGACAGATTTCAGCCCTCCTTGTCCATTTCGGAGACCACGAGGCATCACAAGGGACCGGGAAGACGCCCGGGGGAAATCGCCCCGGCTTGCTCAGAGGTATTCTCCTGGGATGGTGGTGAGAGGCTGGGCAGGAGGACATTTGCAGTCAGACGGTCGGGACAAGCTGGCTGCACTAACTGCCAGCTGTGTGACTTCGGGTATGTTATTGAAGCCTTTTACTCTCATTTTCCTCCTCTGTAAGTAAGCATAATAATTCCTCCCTCCTGAGGGGTTGTGAGGATTGAATGCCAGAGTATACAGAAAGTTTCTAGCAGAGAGGAGGGCCCTTGTGGCCTTTGACAAGGCAGATGGGTGGTGCTGATCTGTCAACGAAGAGGGGGAGTTAGTCGGGAATGAGGTTTGGGAATCTGCTGCCGGGAAATGAAGCTCCTTCCCAAATACCCTCAACATTTTCAAGGCTGATGCTTGAGGGCGTTAGCTTTCCAAATTTACCCTTTAGTTCCTACCGAGCTTAGCTGAAAGAATACATTCTCTGGTCTCATATCTTGGACCTCACAGTGTCCGATGGGATCCGATATTTAGGACACTGTGTACATGTGTGTCCTCCAAGGTGGCAAAAGACTTTTGTGAGTTTTCCAACTTGCAGGTTTCCTGTGATTCAGGCGGGCAGGGGAGTAAGAGTGACACGGTGCTGAGGAGCACCTGCCTCTGCTATTCGTGACGTCTTTTTGTTTCCTGTATTTTTGATGCTTTGACATCTGGGGCCTTGCTGAACCTGGAGGCCCTGCCTCTCCCAGGGCGGCCAGTTCCTAGAGGTAGCGAAGGACTTGTCTCCCAACGCATTTCCCATAGGCCAGCCAACCCATCCAGAACACCTTCTTTGCTGGGCTCTCACACGCTGGGCTGGGCCTCTACGCACCTGCCCTATTCATCCCAGGCCCACGGGCCGGACAATGAAATGATTCAAACCAGCTAGCGCTAAACCTGCTGGCCCTGTTTCGTCTGCTCCTTCACCATCAAGGAGCAGCCTCCACCAAGGCCCTCGGCCGTCTTTCCCCCCCCCGCCCCCCCCCACCTCCTGCCTAACCCTGGTGCTTCTCCGGTTGCTCCTCCTGCTTCTAGGGAACTGTGAGTACAAACTGCTTCCCTCGTGGCAGTCATCTCCATATCTGCGTGTCTCACAATGCTTGATTAAACAAATCCCAGATATCCTTTAAATACCTTAATTAGATTCTCTGTGCTTTAGGGGTTGAAGGGTACACATATAATTAAAATGAAACTAAGAAAAGGATCATGTGTGGCATGGCCAGACTTTCCAATCACATTCTGCTTTCAAGTGCCAAACATCACAGCCGAGATGCTTGTCTCCAAAGACCCCTGCATCCTGCATCTTCACCCTTCATCACTTCTGCACCGACAGGTATCAATGGCATCCTTAGCAGGCTTTCCCACTGGCTATGAGCTTCTCGAGGACAGAGTTCCTAGGTTTGTCCAACTTCTGTTGTTCTAATGGCTTGCTCAGAGCCCAACATTCAATGGAATATGTGTTTACAAAATGAATGCTTGGGTGACTATGGCTCCATTGCTCTGGTCACTCCCAAGGCCTGATGAAATATGTCACTGTGATTGTAGATAAGGTTTCCACCCCAGAGTTGTGACATGCTGGTGGGCTGTACCCCATCTGTGAGGGGTGTCAAAGTTTGTTACTGGTGATGTAACAAAGTCCGCAGGTGATGTACTAATATTTAGCCCTTTCACAGCATCCCGTCATGGACCTGCATCCTGTTACATGTTCTTGAGTTACGGCTACCATCTCTGGAATGTGGTTAATGTCGTATTGCCCAAGGGACTGTGTCCCATAAGGAAGCCCCATCAGTCACATGTGCCAAAGGGGATGAAAGGTCAAGAACCATTGGTTTAGGGTCACGAGTGTTGTTTTCTTCGTGACTGAACAGGTGTATCAGGGCACACGAACAAGGGTCTATTGTACTTTTATCCAGTAGGATACTTGGACAGTGTTGGTTTGGGACAGAGTATTTCTCACAATAATGCTAATTATCATGATTATTTTTGTCAATGTTTTGTTGGCTATGGGAATAACAATGAAGCAACTTCTGAAATTCGACCTGTGATTGATAGAAGTGTGCACTTTGGCAGGTGCAGGAATAGGACTTTCCAAGGCTGTTTCTAGGCGTATTTACTTGCCAAACCAGCCCTTTGAATAAGATGGATCCTGAGGAAATGTTTCCCAGATCCATGGAGAGTGGCCCCGGTAGATTCTAGTATATGAAAACTAGATGCTGTCCTTTAAAACAGTTGTTTTGAATTACAAATGGCCTAATACCTAACAAAATACTAATACCTTTGATTTCTCTGTATTCCTGTTACTATTTTATTCCCAGAAATGTCATTCAAATCTCACTTGTTCAGTAACTAATTTACTGCTATTTACTGCTATCGTGTGCAGGCCAATTTGCTTTTGGTTTAGGTTTTAATGTGACGCACTTTCTAGCTCTTAAGAGCATCGTTCTTATGGCACAAAAACCTATAGCACAGAGGGCTTGGGTTCTCTTGGGAAACTTGGAATAGGAATCTTCACCTCTCAAAATCACACTGACCTCATGTGGATTGAATAAATAATGATTTATTCTCACATTCAATTAACATTTGTTTATTTATTCACTGCTGAAGGGGAATAGAGCAGGATAGAACAGTGAGTCTCAATTTCTCTGTAGTGAAGATCAGTTTTAATTTTCTTTTCATTTTTTTGATCCATTGCAGGCCAACATTTTCATAAATACAAGAGAAATGAATTTATGAAAAAAGAAATAAAAAAGACATACAAACAATAACCCCCAAATTTTTATTATTAGATTCAATAGACATAAAGTTAGGTTTCAATGGCTCTAATTAGAAGAGATATAACATCATTGCTCTGAAAGTTTCCAAACACTTTGAATATTCATCTCACAGGTCGTGGGTCAGAGTTCTATTTTTATTTATGGTTCAGCCATTGTCCTTGGTGTGTTTAGACTCAGCAGGTAGGAGGGTGGGAGCAGATTCTGCCTTAAACCTCCCCCACCACCAATTTTGGGGTTCCCTTTTAAATTATATCACATATGCCCCCATCAGTTGCATCATATAACAAGAAAAGACAAATATCACCTCGGTTGCCATGCTTTCAGAAACACTGTAAACTCCAGCCCGTGGGTCCTTCTCTTTTCCCTCTTGCTTCCTCATTTAAAATGGACCAACAAAGCACAGCGCGGAGTTCAGCACCAGTGACAGTGAGCGTGGTGACGTGGGTTCCAAGTCCCGGCTGGCCTGGCTTCTCCAACCCTGTTGGCAAGGTGTGGCTGTTGGGATGAAGAGTTTCTAGGATGACTGTTTGTGTTTAAACGTGTGATTGAGGCTGACGCTCCGTGGTATTTGAGCATGTGTGCATGGCAGTGGTTCCCAGGTACCCCAGATGCGATGGGGACTGAGGCAGAGGGGCAAGTGCAGGTGCAGGTGGCAGGATGTGTGAGCTTGAGTTCGCAGTGCAGAAGCTCATGCATCCTGGGCTGCCTGGGGCCAGACCTCCATCTCTCTAGTGCTGGTGCCTGACCTCGAAGACCCCGGGTTCCATGATGCATGGGACTAAATCCACTTTCTCCTCCAACGTGGGACAAAATATCCCACATTGCCCGTCGGACCCACATAATTTGGAAATTAATAATAAATATATTATGGAGTCACTGTGGGTACTTTGAACTTTTCTCCCACTCCCTACTAGTGGACAATACATTCTTGCCAGAATCGACTGGGTCGGCCATTTCCCAGAGACCTGAGGGAGGAGCAAGAGGTGAAAAGGGACAGCTAGTCTCTGCAGAGGGGACAGCAAAGGCACGTGGGCGTGAAGCAGCTTTGCAGTGTCAGGGAACAGCAATACATTTGGTGTAACTGGGCGTAGAGTATGTGAGGAGAAGTGAATCTAACGGAGCCATCCAGAACGAGATGCAAAATTGTGTTGTAAAGGGCATGAGTGAAAGATGTGAAATTGGCTGAAGCCACAGATTATTCCAGAAGGGGCTTGTGCATTTGTGTGTCTCAAACAGTGACTTCACTGCCAGGTCCCTGGAGGGTTAGGGACATTTGCCAGGTGTCTGTGGTCCAGCACTCCTGCACCCAGAGGGTAGGGTCCATTAGGAGCCCCCATCAGCCACCTTGTTGTTAATTGTTTCACCCTCCCCACACCCTGAGGATGGGCAGGAGGGACACTCCAGGTGGCAGTCCAGGAGGAAGGGGTGGAAGCAGATGGGGCCAAAGACAAGCTTGCTTTCTTTCTTTCTTTCTTTCTTTCTTTCTTTCTTTCTTTCTTTCTTTCTTTCTTTCTTTCTTTCTTTCTTTCTTTTTTTTTTTTAAATCTTTATTAAGGTATAATTGCTTTACATTGTTGTGTTAGTTGCTGATGTATAACAAAGTGAATCAGCTATACATATACATATATCACCATATCTCCTCTCTCTTGTGTCTCCCTCCCTCCCACCCTCCCTATCCCACCCCTCCAGGGGGTCACAAAGCACCTAGCTGATCTCCCTGTGCTATGCGGCTGCTTCCCACTAGCTATCTATTTTATATTTGGTAGTGGATATATGTTCTTGGCACTCTCTCACTTCATCTCAGCTTACCCTTCCCCCTCCCCATGTTCTCAAGTCAATTATCTATGACTGTGTCTTTATTCCTGTCCTGCCCCTAGGTTCTTCAGAACCGTTTTTATTTTTAGATTCCATATATATGTGTTAGCATACGGTATTTGTTTTTCTCTTTCTGACTTACTTCACTCTGTATGACAGTCTCTAGGTCCATCCACCTCACTAGAAATAACTCAATTTGGTTTCTTCTTATGGCTGAGTAATATTCCATTGTATACATGTGCCACATCTTCTTTATCCATTCATCTGTCGATGGACACTTAGGTTGCTTCCATGTCCTGGCTATTGTAAATAGAGCTGCAGTGAACATTGTGCTACAGGACTCTTTTCAAACTATGGTTTTCTCAGGGTATATGCCCAGTAGTGGGATTGCTAGGTCATATGGTAGTTCTAATTTTAGTTTTATAAGGAACCTCCATACTGTTCTCCACAGTGGCTGTATCAACTTACTTTCCCACCAACAGTGCAAGAGGGCTTCTTTTCTCCACACCCTCTCCAGCACTTATTGTTTGTAGATTTTTTGATGATGGCCATTCTGACTGGTGTGAGGTGATACCTCATTGTAGTTTTGATTTGCATTTCTCTAATGATTAGTGATGTAGAGTATCCTTTCATGTGTTTGTTGGCCATCCGTATATCTTCTTTGGAGAAATGTCTATTTAGGTCTTTTGTCCATTTTTGGATTGGGTTGTTTGTTTTTTTGTTATTGAGGTGCATGAGCTGCTTGTATATTTTGGAGATTAATCCTTTGTCAGTTGCTTTGTTTGCAAATACTTTCTCCCATTCTGAGGGTTGTCTTTTCGTCTTGTTTATGGTTTCCTTTGTTGTGCAAAAGCTTTGAAGTTTCATTAGGACCCATTTGGTTATTTTTGTTTTTATTTCCATTTCTCTAGGAGATGGGTCAAAATGGAGCTTGCTGTGATTTATGTCATACAGTGTTCTGCCTATGTTTTCCTCCAAGAGCTTTATAGTGTCTGGCCTTACATTTACTATCTAATCCATTTTGAGTTTATTGCTGTGCATGGTGTTAGGGAGTGTTCTAATTTCATTCTTTTACATGTAGCTGTCCAGTTTCCTAGCAACACGTATTGAAGAGGCTGTCTTTTCTCCATTGCATATTCTTGCCTCCTTTATCAAACATAAGGTGACCATAGGTTCATGGGTTTAACTCTGGGCTTTCTATCCTGTTCTGTTGATCTATATTTCTGTTTTTGTGCCAGTACCATACTGTCTTGATTACTGTAGCTTTGTAGTATAGTCTGAAGTCAAGGATCCTGATTCCTCCAGCTCCGTTTTTCTTTCTCAAGATTGCTTTGGCTATTCGGGGTCTTTTGTGTTTCCATACAAATTGTGAAATTTTTTGTTCTAGTTCTGTGAAAAATGCCTTTGGTAGTTTAATAGGGATTGAATTGAATCTGTAGATTGCTTTGGATAGTATAGTCATTTTCACAATGTTGATTCTTCCAATCTAAGAACATGGTATATCTCTCCATCTGTTTGTATCATCTTTAATTTCTTTAATCAGTGTCTTATAGTTTTCTGCATACAGGTCTTTTTTCTCCTTAGGTAGGTTTATTCCTAGGTATTTTATTTATTTTTTTGTTGCAGTGGTACATGGGAGTGTTTCCTTAATTTCTCTTTCAGATTATTCATCATTAGTGTATAGGAATGCAAGAGATTTCTGTGCATTAATTTTATATCCTGCTACTTTATCAAATTCACTGATTAGCTCTAGTAGTTTTCTGGTAGCATCTTAAGGTATCTCTATGTATAGTATCAGGTCATTTGTAAACAGTGACAGTTTTATATCTTTTCTAATGTGGATTCCTTTTATTTCTTTTTCTTCTCTGATTGCTGTGGTTAAAACTTCTAAAACTATGTTGATAATAGTGGTGAGAGTGGGCAACCTTGTCTTGTTCCCGATCTTAGTGGAAATGGTTTCAGTTTTTCACCATTGAGAATGATGTTGGCTGTGAGTTTTTCATATACGACCGTTATTATGTTGAGGTAAGTTCCCTCTATGCCTACTTTCTGGAGAGTTTTTATCATAAATGGGTGTTGAATTTTGTTGGAAGGTTTTTCTGCATCTACTGAGGTGATCATATGGCTTTTCTCCTTCAATTTGTTAATATGGTGTATCACATTAATTGATTTGTGTATATTGAAGAATCCTTGCATTCCTGGGATAAACCCCACTTGATCATGGTGTATGATCCTTTTAATGTGATGCTGGATTCTGTTTGTTAGTATTTTGTTGAGGATTTTTGCATCTATGTTCATCAGTGATATTGGCCTGTAGTTTTCTTTCTTTGTGACATCTTTGTCTGGTTTTGGTATCAGGGTGATGGTGGCCTCGTAGAATGTGTTTGGGAGTGTTCCTCACTCTGCTATATTTTGGAAGAGTTTGAGAAGGATGCGTGTTAGCTCTTCTCTAAATGCTTGATAGATTTCACCTGTGAAGCCATCTGGTCCTGGGCTTTTGTTTGTTGGAAGATTTTAAATCACAGTTTCAATTACAGTGCTTATGATTTATCTGTTTAAATTTTCTATTTCTTCCTGGTTCAGTCTCAGAAGGTTGTGCTTTCTAAGAATTTATTCATTTCTTCCAGGTTGTCTGTTTTATTCACAAATAGTTGCTTGTAGTAATCTCTCATGATCCTTTGTATTTGTGCAGTGTCAGTTGTTACTTCTCCTCTTTCATTTCTAATTCTATTGATTTGAGTCTTCTGTCTTTTTTTCTTGATGAGTCTGGCAAGTGGTTTATCATTTTTTTTATCTTCTCAAAGAAGCAGCTTTTAGTTTTATTGATCATTGCTCTTGTTTCCTTCATTTCTTTTTCATTTATTTCTGATCTGATATTTATGATTTCTTTCCTTCTGCTAACTTTGGGGTTTTTTGTTCTTCTTTCTCTAATTGCTTTAGGTGTAAGGTTAGGTTGTTTATTTGAGATGTTTCTTGTTTCTTGAGGCAGGATTGTATTGCTCTAAACTTCCCTCTTAGAACTGCTTTTGCTGAATCCCATTGGTTTTGGGTCATCGTGATATCATTGTCAATTGTTTCTAGATATTTTTAATTTCCTCTTTGATTTCTTCAGTGATCTGTTGCTTATTTAATAGTGTATTGTTCAGACTCCATGTGTTTGTATTTTTTACAGATTTTTTCCTGTAATTGATATCTAGTCTCTTAGTATTGTGGTCACAAAAGATATTTGATACAATTTCAATTTTCTTAAGTTTACCAAGGCTTAATTTGTGACCCAAGATTTGGTCTATCCTGGAGAATGTTCCATGAGCACTTGAGAAGAAAGTGTATTCTATTGTTTTTGGATGGAATGTCCTAAAATATCAATTAAGTCCATCTTGTTTAATGTATCATTTAAAGCTTGTGTTTTTTTTTTTTTTATTTTCATATTGGTTGACCTGTCCGTTGGTGAAAGTGGGGTGTTAAAGTCCCCTACTATGATTGTGTTACTGTCGATTTCCCCTTTTATGGCTGTTAGCATTTGCCTTATGTATTGAGGTGCTCCTATGTTGGGTTCCTAAATATTTACAATTGTTATATCTTCTTCTTGGATTGATCCCTTGATCATTATGTAGTGTCCTTCTTTGTCTCTTGTAATAGTCTTTATTTTCGTCTATTTTGTTTGATATGAGGATTGTTACTCCAGCTTTCTTTTGATTTCCATTTGCATGGAATATCTTTTTCCATCCCTTCACTTTCCATCTGTATGTGTCCCTAGGTCAGAAGTGGGTCCCTTGTAGACAGCATATATATAGGTCTTGTTTTTGTGTCCATTCAGCCAGTCTATGTCTTTTAGTTGGAGCATTTAATCCATTTACATTTAATGTAATTATTGATATATATGTTCCTATTATTTTCTTAATTGTTTTGGGTTTTTTATTGTATGTCTTTTCCTTCTCTTGTGTTTCCTGCCTAGAGAAGTTCCTTTAGCATTTGTTGTAAAGCTGGTTTGGTGGTGCTGAATTCTCTTACCTTTTGCTTGTCTGTAAAGGTTTTAATTTCTCTGTCAAATCTGAATGAGATCCTTGCTGGGTAGAGTAATCTTGGTTGTAGGTTTTACCCTTTCATCACTTTAAATATGTCCTGCCCCTCCCTTCTTACATGCAGACTTTCTGCTGAAAGATCAGCTGCTAACCTCATGGGGATTCCCTCGTATGTTATTTGTTGCTTTTCCATTGTTGCTTTTAATATTTTTTCTTTGTATTTAATTTTTGGTAGTTTGATTAATATGTGTCTTGACATTTTTCTCCTTGGATTTATCCTGCATGAGACTCTCTGTGCTTCCTGGACTTGACTGACTATTTCCTTTTCCATATTAGGAAAGTTTTCAACTATTATCTCTTCAAATATTTTCTCAGTCTGCTTTTTTTTCCTCTTCTTCTTCTGGGACCCCTATAATTCAAATGTTGGTGCGTTTAATGTTGTCCCAGAGGTCTCTGAGACTATCCTCAATTCTTTTCATTCTTTTTTCTTTATTCTGCTCTGTGGTAGTTATTTCCACTCTTTTATCTTCCAAGTCACTTATCCGTTTTTCTGCCTCAGTTATTCTGCTATTGATTCCTTCTAGATATTTTTAAATTTCATTTATTGTGTTGTTCATCATTGTTTGTTTGGTCTTTAGTTCTTCTAGGTCCTTGTTAAACATTTCTTGTGTTTTCTCTATTTTATGTCCAAGATTTTGGATCATCTTTACTATCATTACTCTGAATTCTTTTTCAGGTAGACTACCTATTTCCTCTTCATTTGTTTGGTCTGGTGGGTTTTTACTTTGGTCCTTCATCTGCTGCATATTTCTCTGTCTTCTGATTTTGTTTAACTTACTGTGTTTGGGGTCTTCTTTTTGCAGGCTGCAGGTACACAGTTCCCGTTGTTTTTGGTGTCTGCCCCCAGTGTGTGAGGTTGGTTCAGTGGGTTGTGTAGGTTTCCTGGTGGAGAGGACTGCTGCCTATGTTCTGGTGGATGAGACTGGATCTTGTGTTTCTGGTGGGCAGGACTGCATCCGATGGTGTGTTTTGGGTTGTGTGTGAACTTAGTATGATTTTAGGCAGCCTCTCTGCTAATGGGTGGGGTTGTGTTCCTGTCTTGCTAGTTGTTTGGCATGGGGTGTCCAGCACTGGAGATTGCTGGTCATTGAGTGAAGCTGGGTCTTAGCGTTGAGACGGAGACCTCTGGGAGAGCTCTCGCTGATTGATATTACGTGGGGCCATGAGCTCTCTGGTGGTCCAATGTCCTGAACTCGGCTCTCCCACCTCAGAGGCTCAGATCTGACACCCGGCCGGGGCACCAAGACCCTGTCAGCCACATAGCATAGACAACTGTGGTAACAATCTGACTGCTCTCTTGGATTTTTCTTTGCTGGGTGATTTATCTGAGCCAGGTTCCCTTTGTCAGGAACAGAGCAAGCCAAAATGCTGAGGTATCCGAGGTTTACAGAAAAGACAGGGCTTATTCACAAGGTAGCCGAGGAGAAGACCAGAGAACAAATCTCACATCTGGCTCCAAAGATGAGCTTTCTCTCAGTCAGCTCCGGTTCCTTCAGTGGAAATGGGGACTTCATTGTTAAGTCCAGTCAGCCGGAGACAGCTCTGCAGAATACGTAACCCATTAAAGAAACAAAACCCTTGTAAATACCCTTAAAGACAACCAAATTATGTTTCATTCAAATCACTTCTCTTTACCTAAAAGGGCTTTTTAAAATCTTTAAGGTTACAATTTAAAAATCCCAGATATACATATCATTCGTGGAGAAATGTGACAGTACTTGGCTGATGGGCTACTTTCTGTACTTCAGCCTTTAATTAACTCAGTTTTGCTTAATCAGGATCGACAGCTGAGAGAAGGGAATTTAGAGTGACATGCACCTGGGACACGTCCCCACATCTCCCTTCCATAGCTGCTCAAAGTCTCTTTCAGCCTCCAGTGTCCCCCTGTGTAAAACCAGGACATATAATAATAAGACTCGTCCTGCTGGGCTCTTAGGAGGGTCATATGAGGTAATGTGTGTTACATGCATAACGCCCAAACTGTTTCAGCTATTATTATTATTATTAAGAACACACCACAGAAATAGGGTTAACTCCATTTTTAAGCTTCTTTGCTGGCTTCCTAGCTCTGAGGTTGAGGTTTTCATTTCTGTGCTAATATTCCTTCTACCACTTAGAAAAGAGGTGTGTCTGATGCTGCCACAGGGGTATGAAAGTACGGCTCACGGTGGAGTCATGTGGGCAGCAGCCAGACACTGTGTCTTTGTTTGGTCATTTAGTGATGTAACCCTCGAAAAATTTCTCTCAGATCATTCTGTTGGGAATGGTTTCCAAGCCATTAAAATGTTACTCTTCCCATCTTCCCGTGTTCTAATGGGGGATGGAGACAAAACGCGGTGTCATTCAGCCTTTACCTAAAATGAATGGAACCCTCCTCAGTAGCACACACTGTGAAGCTGATCACGAGTTTCCTGAGATCAGAGCCCCGATTGCCTGATGATACGTGTGACAAATGAAGGTCGAGAGCAACCTCGTCAGCGTGATTTTCATGGATTGGAATGGAGGGAATTCCACCAGGAGCTCACAACTGTGGGGATTGTCAGAAGCCTTGGGCATAGGTAGGGGCTCCACGGACAGTCACACAGAGAACCACCAGGGAAGCCGGGAGGGGGAGCAACGTGGTGTTTTCTCTGTGAAAGAGAAAAGGACCTGAATTTGTCCCAAATAATTGAACCTGGTGTGTCAGTCAGGGTCCCATCAGAGAGAGAGAACTAGGATAGCTAGCTAGCTAGCTAACTAGATAGATAGACAGATAGATAGTTGGATACAGATAGATTATAGGTTGAGAGATAGATATAGAGAGACAGAGATAGATAGACATAGAGAGACAGATATAGATGATAGAGAGATATAGATATAGATAGATAAATAGATAGATGATAGATATAGATAGACAGATATAGATGATAGATAGAGAGAGACAGATATAGATACATAGATACATAGATATATTGGGAGTCTTACTTGAGGGCTGGCACTGGCTTGGCAGGTCTGAAGTCTGTATGACGGACCTTCAGGAAAGGCAGACTGGAAAGTCCACAGGTGGGATTTCTTCTTCTATAAGGAAACTTTAGTTCTTCACTTAAAGCCTTTCAACTGATTAGATAAGCTCCCATCTCCCCCCAAGTTATCTAGGATAATCTTTAGACAGAGTCAGCTGATTATAGATACTAATCACATTTACTAAATACCTTCACTGAGATGCCTAGAGGAAGGCTTGATGGAATAACTGGGATCAGCACGTAGCCAGGTTGACGTACAGACATTACATCTGGTTTAGCAAGAATGCTTATCAGCTCCTGTAAAATAACATTCCCACCCCAAACTTCCCATTTATATCAGTGGCTCCACCAGAATTCCACTTTCTTGGATTAGTTTTTCTCTTCCTGGTTCCTCCACTGTAATTTTCAAGTAGTCAACAATTCCCATGGATTTTCCTGAGATTTATCACTCATTCGACCTTTCTCCGATCCCACACTCTCCAGCCTCACACAGACCCTCAAACCTTTATAACCCAATTTTGTCATGTTCTCTTAACTGGAGTCTGTTCTGGTCTCATTAACTTTGCACCAAAATGTAATGAAACACCCTCCCCCTTATTTCTCCTCTGTGTTGAAAAATCTGTCACATCTAAATCCCTCATCCCAGCATCTTAATTGCTCTGTCATTCTTCACCTGCCCACTCCTCACCTGTGGTCCAGCACAGACTCATCTCACAGGCAGCACATCCTTCTGTCCTATGTGGGCACAGCACCCTCACTTTCAGCCCTCTGTCTACACTCCTGGCCGTTCTTGCACCTGCTTCCTGTGACTCCCTGATCTGGTCTTGGTTCAGCACTTTTTTCTGTGCTGTGCTGTGTGCTGAGGAGTTATCAGCAAAGCAAACATCTCACAGCAAAGGACAAACATTAGTGTCAATCAGATTGACTGACAACCCAACATGGAGTGTCTGATGGGAATTGGGGCAGGAATAATGGAAAATTTTCTGTCAGGTTCAACTTCATGAAATTGCTGTTTTTCTGGATAAAAAACAGTTGAATATTGACAATTTCATGCAACACAGCTGAGTTTAGCAGAGGTCCACGGTGGGGTGTGAGTGGAGGGGATGGAGCAAGCGGAAGGGCAGTTCCCATGGGTTCACTTTCCCAGGACTGGGACAGAGGTCGCCTCCCCTGAAATGGTGGGTGTGAATATGGGGACGTGAGGGGTAGACTTGCTGGCAAGTTGGCAGGTGGGCATCTCTAAGCTGCGGTGCTGATGCAGGGACAGAAAAGTACCACCCAGGTCCTTGGAGGAACTCAGCTGGCGATGTGCCCAAAAAAAAACCCCCCAAACCTACAAGCACAGTGTGCATGGATAGTGAATTATTTTCCCTTTTTGGAGGGAGGGGGTTTTGGATTGTTTTTACTACTTGCTTACTTACTTGCTTATTGCTATCAGTAGCAATGTGTAATGAACATGCTGTTCGCTAAGTCTTTGTTCACGTTCATGATTATTTCTTTAAGATGAAAGCCTAGAATGGAATTACGTGGTGCAGCTACATGAAACATGGCACAGCTGTTTGCTGTGCATTGTCAACCGTCCACCAGAGTGGCCTGGGCCATCAGCTCTCCCACCACCCACTTGTGAGGGGGCCTGTTTTTCCACCTGTTGACAACAGTATTAGCATTTTGTCAGTGTGTTAAGCAAATAATAGCTTATTACTTTAAAAATAATTTTATTGAAGTATAGTTGATTTACAATGTTGTGTTAATTTCTGCTGTACATCAAAGTGACTCAGTTATACATATATATATATTCTTTTTTATATTCTTTTCCATTATGGTTTATCACAGGAGATTGAATATGTTTCCTATATTCAAAGTTTATTACTTTTTAAATGACTTTTTAATCACTAATATTGCTAAACATTTATTTTGAACATCTGCATTTTCTTTGTAATTCTATTAATATTTTTTACGATAAAGACAATTTATTTAATGTAGAATACAGTTTCACCTTTATACTTTTTTGAGCCTCAAATTGACTAGATTAAGAAAATAAGATTTCTGCCATATGTACCCTGAGCTTGAATTCATATTCAATTTGATACGAGGTGACTTGTCAAGTTCTAGGTATTTCTCCCATCTCTTTGCATTTTTGTTTTTATTGTGGAGAAAGTTTATCAGGAAGTTAAGAGTCACCAGCTAATGTCTGAAAATACTTTAAGATCCTTATAAAAATCCTCTACTTTACACAATTTTATCATATCATTTAGCTGATGTTAAAATGGTACATATTAAAATACACAGAGGGTAAGAAAATGAGAGAGATAGACAAAGAAAGAAAGAGAGAGATATATACACACTGAGACAGAGAGACAGAGACAGAAAAACAGACAGACAGAGATCGTAAGAAAAGACACAGAAAATCAAATCAATGTGCTGGGCCGTGTAGAGGTGGTGCTTGTAGAATTGTATCCTTGCTACCTAGATTCCTGGTTTGTTTGGCCAGGATGAATATTCACTATCCCATGAACTCTATCCACCGGCACTGGCTTTTAAAGTATATCAGGACTTCCCTGACGGTCCAGTGGTTAAGACTCTGAGCTTCCAATGCAGGGGGCATGGGTTTGATCTCTGGTCGGGTAATTAAGATCCCACATACCTCGGGGCATGGCCAAAAAAAAAAAAAAAAAAATTATATCAAATGCGTCTGTAATGGCCCAGATGTGAAAGCAAATCTACAAGAGACACGATTGAGCACGATTTACTTTAAGCAATTTTTTCCCCCTCTAAGGATTTGGTTATGTGAATTCTAACTTTCAAAAAGAATATTCTGCCTGTTGATCCTAAGTTACAAACACAGAATATTGACACTGCAAACTGCAGATAAAGATGAGTAGAGTTGAAGGAACCTGAGTGAATCTTTTGCCAAATTATCAAAATATTTGCATAAAATCATCCAATTTCAACATTTCTCTCTAAAGAAAGAATGGATTTAGTGTGTGATATTAGGCAAGAATAGAGTATGCAAAGCCTCGGGGACCACCTGCTTATATTCTGGAACCCATGGTGGCAAAAGTCTTATCATTTTTTTTTTTTAATTAATTTATTTATTTTTGGCTGTGTTGGGTCTTCGTTTCTGTGCGAGGGCTTTCTCCAGTTGTGGCAAGCGGGGCCCACTCTTCATCGCGGTGCGCGGGCCTCTCACTATCACGGCCCCTCTTGTTGCGGAGCACGGGCTCCAGATGCGCAGGCTCAGCAATTGTGGCTCATGGGCCCAGCCGCTCCATGGCATGTGGGATCTTCCCAGACCAGGGCTCGAACCCGTGTCTCCTGCATTGGCAGGCAGATTCCCAACCACTGTGCCACCAGGGAAGCCCCAAAAGTCTTATCATTTTGAAAGTCAAGGGAATGCTTGCTTCAGTTATTGAAATAAGACATTTTCTTAACTAGAAAGAGTCAGCAGTTGTGTTGGTTTAGTTAAAAACTGACTTATTCGTCCAAAGGTAGAACTTCTGAGGATGATGGCTTTTACAAAGAACACAGAATCGCAGGGATGGGTGAAATAAAAGTAAGGATGTTACCTGACCTCCTCTTATCTTTCCTAGGACACGTATCTCTAACAATAGAGGAGAAATAAAGGTAGTGGTAGAGTTCAGACAGCCTCTAGGTCCCTAAAAAATTGGGTTTATTCCTCGTCTGGTCTGAAGAACAACCACTGGTGCACTGGTGGCCTCAGAATGTAGGTCCTGTTATCTCAGGAAATCACAGAAAATAGGATAAAGACCCCGTCTCTTGTCTAGAGCACGCAGGGAAGGGATGTGACCATTACACGGCCGGAAGACCTGCCTAAATGTAATCTCTCCACAATCCTCCCTAAACAATACAGATCAACAGGAACCAAAACCACATAACTTCCACACCTTCTACACTTTTATCAACAGAAAATACTACAAATTCATAAACAGAAGCACTGATTTCCAGTGGAGCTATTTTCTTGAGCTTTCATCCCAAGACTTTGCAGAGAACAAGGGTCTCAAAAGGCTGCACAGACGGAAGAAGAGGGAAACCATGCTTGACCTAAAGCCAACTCCAAAGAGTCAACAATAAGTAAAAAAACCAAAAAAACAAACAACAAAAAACACCCAAACCTGAAAAGGAGTACTGGTATTTCAGAGCAGTGTGCTCAGGGAAGGGACCAGAGGGGCCTGGGAGACCTAAAGAGACATCTTGGAAAGGCAACACTTCTAGTGATGAGAGACTAAAAACTCTGGAAAACTCTGGAGGCTGAGTTTTGAAGGACAGAATAAGCAATAAGCAGAAAGTTTGGATCCTACAGGACAAAACAAACAAAAAGCAAAACCAAAAAAAACTCCAGGGTCACGTAACCACTCCCATCATTGCTTCCTAAGAACAGTCACCCAGAAAAGAAATCACGCAATGATACACCAAGAAAAGAAAATGTCTTGAACTAGGAATGTTCCAAGCACCCCAAACCACCAGCCCTGTTCATTGAGTGCAGAGGTGTAAGAGTCTTCATCTCTACAATGTCACTCTAAGAAGAAAATGGAGCAGGAAAATTAAATACTTAAGCTGATGAAAATGTACTCCTCTGCCTACATTAACCCTGAAGAAGAAGAAAGTATATTTTAACACTCCAAACTGAATTAAATATCCCTAAAGAAGTATTTGGGGTGTGAAAAAAATTCACCTTGAATCAAAAATTTAAGTGCTAAGAACACAAATGGACAGAAAATTGGAAGAAATGAAATGAGACTTTCAGAAAAAGAATAAAAGAAAAATATGACACACAACATATCAGAGATGAAGATGCAATTAAAGTTCCCAAGGAAGAAGAGATTCAAGCAAAAACTAAATAAGGACAAAGAAGAAAAGCAGGACAAAAACAAAGATAATGAAAATGAGATAAAATAGAAAAAAAGGTCAGAGAGAAAGTCATTGAAATGGCAGACAGCAAAGAAGATGCAACTTATACATAATTTGAATCCCAAAACAATGGAAAAGGATTAATAGTTAAACTATAATCCAATAAAACTTTCTAGAAATTAGAGCTGGATCTACATACTGAAAAGACCCAACAGGTAGTTGTGAAAGTTGATCCAAAACCATCAACTCTGAGACATACTCTAATAAAATTATTAGACTTAAAAAAAAATTTAAAATCCCAAGGCCTTCAGGCAAGAGGATTAAATAACTTCAAAGACAACAGAATTGCAGTGGTATCATGCTGCTCAGAAAAAAAAAATTTTTTTAAAGCAAAGCAATAGTGGAGCAGTATTTTTAAGAAATCAAGGAAGGAAAATGCAAACCAAGTATTTTATATTAAACCAAGTTATTTCTCAAGTAGAAAAGTTGTAGAAAAAGCTTTTTGCTTGCAGGAATCAGGGAATACTATACCCATGAGGCCTTCTTGACCAATCTATGACAAGATAAGCTTCATCCAACCAGAAGGTAACAACCAAGAGAGACTTTAGCAAACTGTCAGGTGAGAGCATTTAATACATTTTTAACTGTAGACCTAAGCCTGAATCAAAGGCATTGAAGAAGGGGGAGTGAAAGAGGAAAGTACAATCGGCTCATTAATTATTAAATTGATGGGAGTCAAATGGGATGGTTAAAAACTGAATCAAGCAGTTAATAAAAGTTTAAGCACAAAAGTACAAATCTTCTTAAATAAAACCATTTAAAAGTAAAGCTATGAAGAAAATATATCATGTAAAAGAACAGCAAATATAAAACACAGTGTAATTATAACAAAAATAACTTGACAGAGTTGTGACCAAACATAATTGTCATATTAATAAATGTGAGTGGGTTTAATTGGCTCATTAAAAAATATTTTAAACATGGCTCACAAAACAAGATACAATTCTGGTCTACAAGAACCCCTCCCTTACCACCAAAATAGTGAGTGAGTCAGAAAGGCTAAAAATAAAGGGTTATCAGACATTTGGTCCTGTCCAAAACATCCATAGGACATTTGGTCCACGCCAAAACGTCTTTGATATTTGGTCGTATTTGGTCCTGTCCAAACATCTATGGAGACATTTGGTCCACGCCAAAAGGTCCTTGATATTTGGTCCTGTCCAAAGCCATTTGGCATGGATCAAATATACTCATGGACATTTTGGAGTTGACCAAATTTCAAGGACCAAAAGTTCTTCAAGAAAAATAAAGGGATTTTTCTACGAGGAAAAACAGAAAAAAGAGTACAGAGATTGCTATTGTACAGCACAGGGAATATAGTCAATATTTTATAGTAACTTTAAATAAGTATAATCTATAAAGATTTTGAATCACTAAGTTGTACATCTGAAACTAATATAATATTGTGAGTCAACTACAACACAATTTAAAAAATGTACAGAAGTTGTAATCATGGTATCAGCAAAGTATAATTCAAGTCAAAATATGTTAAACTTGACTAGGAAGGACACTTTTTAGTACCAAAGACAGTTGACTAGAAAGGACGCCACCACTCACAAAGAAGACATAGCAGTTATAAACTCTATGCACCAGGTAACATAGCAAACACCTTTATAAAATAGAAACTGCTTGAAATGCAAGGAGACATAGAAACACCTCAATAATGGCAAAATTTAATATCCATTCTTAATAAAAGGCAGACCCAAGTAGAAACAATAAGTAAGAAAATAGAAGATCTAAATAACACAATCAGTAAGTTGGATCTTATGGTTTACATGTCATCATTTACAACCTTATAATATAGAATACATCATTTATTAACCACACATGCAATATTGACAAAAATGATCATATTAATATATTAGAAAGAAAACATCATAGATTTCTATAAAGTAGAATTATTACAACACTCTCTGATCACAAGGTAATAAAATTAGAAATATATCACAAAATAAAGACCCTTCTCCCATTCACCTGGAAATTAAAAAAATAAAAACTCCTGTTAAACAATTATTGGCCAAAAGAGGAAATACAAACAGAAACTACATAATTTCTAAAAGTTAGTGATAATGGAAACACTATATATTAGAATCTATAAGATATATTTAAGAGAGTTATCCAAGGAAAATTCCTTAAACACATGAATAAAAAAGAAAGAATGAAAATGGACTAAACTTTCAACTCCAAAAGATAGAAAAACAATAATAAAGTCAACTAAATGAGGGGACAAGAGAAGGGAAAAATAAAGATAAAAGCATAAATTAATGAGGCAGAAAATAGAAAAACAGTAAATTCAACTAAAACATCAAAATCTTTATGTAAAAAATGAACAAATAGACGAAGCATTAGCTAGCTTAATCAAGGAAAGAGGGAGAGAGGATAAATGTACAAAATATGAAATTTCAGGAGGGAAAATAACATTGAAAAAGGAGAAATTTTTAAAACTCAAAATATTATTCTACAGACCTCCATGAAAAGAAAGTTTGAAACCTGGATGATATTGATAATTCTCTAGGAGAAAACTAGTTTATCAAAATTGTACCCATTGGAAATAGAAAGATTCATACATCAGTTTTAAAGGAACTACCCAATAAAAAAGCAGCAGGCTTTTTCAGATGTTTTTCATCCGAGTTCTACCAAATATAGGGACCATGTACTATCTTACTCAGAATAAGAGAATTGTAGAGTAAAACAACACAGATATATCATTTCTCACTTATCAGGCTGACAGGAGTTAAAATTGAGGACAACACTTTCTGTGCATGAAGCTGTGGGGTACTTTCATACGTTGCTAGTGAGGATGTAATTGGTGCAATTATTCTTGAGGGAACTCTGGTAATATCTAAAAAAAACTATATTATGCTTCCCTTTTAAACCAGCAATCCCAACTGTAAGAATTTACCTGGAAGATACATCTCCAACAATGCAAAAAATAAACATGCACAAGGTTATTTATGAAGCATTGTTTGCAATGGCAAAATATATGAAACCACATACATAGGAGAGCTGTTGAGTAATCTGTGGCCATTTACACAATGGAGTAATATGCAGCCATTAAAAAAAAAGATGCAGAAGAGGTCTGTGAATGATTTGGAGTAAGTTCCTAGACAGTTTGTTAAATTTAAAAAGCAAAGAGAGAAAGAATAGCTATAGTATGTTTCCTGCTCTGTAAAAATGAAGGCAAATAAGAGATATACATAAAGCAACTTATTTTGCATAAAGAAACATGGAAAGCAAAAACTAGAAACTGTAATAGGGTAGTGACCCTTTTCTGAGTGCTATTTTTCCTGTAATTTGGACTTCTGGAACTATGTTAATGTTTCACATATACAATACATTTAAAAAATCAACAAAGATGTTGAAAGAAAGCCTTAAAATGTATACAAAACAAATGAACTTATCTATATTTCAAAGGAATAATAGAACCACATCAAATGGAAAAAATAAACTCAAGTAATTTTTAAATACAATTTTTTGACTGTGTATACTCAGGCTGAACACAAAAACTTGTATTTATTTACAATTTATTAAATTTTAGGTGGGAGGTTTGGTGTGACTTAGCAATTCTGAAAGTACTTTTTGTACATTCTAGTATATTATAGGATTAAGTAATAAGTAAATATATGATGGAAAATGGGAACACGTTTACTCACTGTTGGAGAAGGTAATTGCAAGTGTGAATATAGGGAAAGTTGGAATAAACTTTGTGTTATTGGAGCATAATTGGGTATTGGCATGTAATTGGAGGAATCAGTAAGAACTCATGATATCTATCTATCTATCTATCTATCTATCTATCTATCTATCTATCTATCTATCTATCTATTTTCTCTATTTTTCCTAGCTCTGTCCAAGAGCCGAAAGCAATTACACTGAGCAGCTATGAACACACATATCGCCAAGATCTTGATTTCTAAATATATTTTCTGTTAAAAAGAAAGAAGACTCCTTGGATAAGTAAGTTCATTCCAGATCTGGTACTGGGAAAACACAAGGCAAATCCAGAACATCTTACTATTTAAGAAAGTAAGGAACTGCTAAAAGAATGATGGAGATATTTCAAAAGGATACAGACTCCAGGTTAAGGGACTCCATTGGCAAGGTCTAGAACAATTTGAGACTCAAAGTCAATGTTAGTAATGGATTTTAACCTATTGAAGAAAATCAGAATCCATAAGTTCATACCAATAGAAATGAATAAATGAATGGGAGAATGGAAAAATATTTCTTACAACAGAATACCAATCAATAAATGTAGAAGAAACAATTCCATTTCAAAGGAATAATTCTGTTATTCTTTTGAAAACCGTCATTGGGCAACAATTGTAGTAAAATTGATTTAGCCAAGAATCATCAGTGGCTAAAACTAGTGAGTAAAAGCTTTTTGAGAAACAGGATATTTACATAGTTTCAAACTATCTCCCCATCAAATAGTTATTAATTACAAAGCAAAACTGCAACTTTACAGTAGAGAAAACTGTCAGTACGCTCCTTAGTCAGTGTGATCAAAGTTAACATCACTAGTTTGGGGACAATTTATCACGTGCCTCGTGATATGATGCCATGAAAATAATACACTATCACTTCTGTGTTACTACTGCCCCAAATCGATGATTTGAATCAAATTATAAAGGAACATCAGTTATATTCACTCAAGGGACAGTCTATCAAAACAGCCAGTTTTAATTGCTTAAAAATTTTTTAATGTCATGAAATATAAAGCATGAGGAATTAAGATTAAAGGAGACTAAAGACATGGTAATTAAATATAAGGCATGATGATCCTGGATCAGAACTAGGACCAGAAATGTATTTTCTCTTGCTATAAAGAACATTATTACAACAACTGGTGACATTTGAATAACATCTGTAGATAACAGTACAGAATTCATGTAAACTTTCTGATCTTCATAATTGTACTATGGTTACATAAGAGAATGCCTTTGATTTTTAGGAAATACACATGAAGTATTTAGGGATAAAATAAATATTTACTCTCAAATGATTTGGGAAAAGAGAAAAAAACGAAAGAAAAAAATAGTTATATATCAACATTTATGTAATCGGTAAAGGGCATAAGAGAATTCTTTGGATCATTGCACCTTTTCTGTAAATCTGATATTATTTTGCATTTAAAAGTTTTGAAAAATGACCAGAAATGATTGAAAGGTCTTAAAACAACAGAGGGAAAAGATATTTACAGTGCATATAATTGACAAAGGGCTTGTTTCCAGAATGTATAAAGAACTCTTTCAAATAAAAAAACAAAAAGAAAAACAACATAATAGAAGGGCAAGAAACTTTGAGGCATTTCAAAGAAGAGGATACTCAAATGGCCATTAAAAATATGAAAAAGAACTCAACCTTACTAGTAATGAGAGAAATGAGATGAAAACATTAGATAACTCTGCACAACCTCTAAAATGGTGGGTGTAACCAATCTCGGTGTAAACGTAGAGTGAGAGGACCTCTCAGATATTGCTGGTGGGTGGAAGTATTGGCAAAAACCACTTTTGGAAAACTGACATTATCTCCTAAATCAGATTATATGTGTACCCGATGACCCAGAAATTCTACTTTTAGTTACACACCCTATAGAAGTGCAATTGACTTTCACCAAAAATGTGTGCAATTCTCCAGCAGAAGACTGGGTAGTCTATGGGATATTCATACAATACAGTACTATGTAGAAACAAAAATAAACAAACACACAGCAATATGGATGAATCTCACAAACATACTTTTAAGTGGAAAAAAAGCCAGATGTAGAGGAACTTATGGTATAAGATTGCACATATGGAAAATGCAAAAAGAGGCAAATTTAAACTACAGTGACGGAAGTAAGGGTTTGCAACACTTTGAGAGGATGGAGGAGCCACCCAGTGGTTTCTTGGGTGGGGATGATCTATTTCTAGAACTGGGAGGTGGTTACACGATTATGCTCACTACGTGGTCATTAGTTGAGCTGAAATATTTATGTTCTGACCTCTCATTTTTATGCGTGATATTCAGTAAAAAATTAAGAAACAGGGAAACCAATAAGACACAACAACAACAAAATCGGCAAAAATAATTTTTAAAAAGTGAGTCTGCCACAGAGGTGGGAGAGTGCAGATTATGTCGGTAAAAGGCAGTCACATTCATATTTCTAATACAGAATCAATACCTAAACTCCCACTATATACTAAACAGGAATTCCACCATCCAGTTTTATATCTAATATCCAAAGGCTTCAATTAGTTTAGGAGACAGTTTAGGCATTAAAGAAAAGTATCACGTTAATAAGGACCTCTGACTTGGGTGGGTGGATTACACAGAGACCCCTCATCTAGATGGAAAAAAGCTAGAGGAGAGCCAAAATTTCATAGAATTCATAGGCTTGGCCATATTTGATTTCTCACATATCGAAATTTGCGGTGGGCGGGGGTTATTTTTGCCTTTTGTGACATGCATCAGTATAAATGTTTCCAGAGTCTAACATCATTCTGTGTCTGTCCTCCAGACCAGGAGAGACACCCACCCCTGTTCATTGTGAAAACTTTTATTTTAAAACATAGAACAGTCATTTTTCACAGTCAATGTCTAATTAAATTGAATGACCTATTTCTATGCTTGTTTCCTTATCCCAGTCTTTTCCTCTGAGTTTCCGTTTCTGCTACAGAGAACATTCTTAATTTGTATTTTTAGTGACCTGTAGTTGGTAAACTCTTAGTATCTGAAAATCAGAAAATGCCTTTATTTCTCACTCTCATTAGAAGAATGAGCATGTTCAAAGTTCAGAGTTGACAATTGTTTTTCCCTGTTACTTTGAAGATAATGCTTCATTATTGCTGATTAGGAGTTGGCTGGCAGCATGTTCTAGCTTTGTGGTAATCTGTCTTTTTTATGTGTTAGCTTGAAGATATTCTCTTTATTCTTGATGTTCTGCCATTTCACAGCTGTGTGTGTGGGTGAGATTTTATTTTTTTTTTTGCTCTGGTTAGAACTCAGAGTGAATTGCCTGAAAGATCATGTCTTTCTACATTTCCAGAAAATTCTCAGTGATTATCCCATGAAATATTTATTTTCTGTTATTTCCTTTCTGCTCTTTTTATTAAATTCCTTAAAAATATATTGTGGCCTCTAAATTTATTCTTTATATATCTTAACTGTTCTTTCATTAAAAAAAATCTTTGTTTCTCTAGTTTGAGTTTTGAGTAAATTCTGTTTCAGCTCACAAATTCAGTTTTTGCATCTATTTTAGAATTCATTCAGTTTTTTGATTTATCAAATTTTAATTTTAAAGTCTATATTTTTATTTCTAAGAAAAAATTTTTTTATATTCACTGTTTTTTTTTTTTTTACACTCTTTTTTTTCCAGTTTACCTCTCATTTTGTTTTGAGTTTTTGGTGATTGTAAAGTCTTGTAACCACCCTCACAAGCAAGATACCAAGCATTTCTATTACCCCCAAAAGCTCCCTCCTGTACCTTTGCAGTTAATCCTCCCTAGGTTCCTAGCCTTGGGCAATAGCTCTTCTGCTTTTGCCTTTTCTAGAACTTCAGATAGAAGGAATCCTACATTATGTAGTCTTTTGCTTTTAACTTCCTTCACTTAGTATAACATTTTAATGATTTATCCTTGTTGTTGCATGTATTGATGGTTTATTTCTTTTAGTTGCTGAGTGATATTCTATGGTATAGATATAATTTGTTTATTCATTCATTCGTTGATAGAATCATGGGATGTTCCCAACTTTTGGCTGTTATAAATAGTAGTACTGCTATGAACATTCACTCATATTTGGTGCAAACATGTTTTCGTTTCTCTTGGGTGAATATCTAGGAATGGAATAGTTGAATTATGCAGTAAATATATGTTTAGCCTTATAAAACACTGTTAAACTGTTTTCCAAAGTTGCTGTATCATTTTACATTCTAAACAGGATATGAGATTTCCATTTGCTCCACATCCTTGTCAACATTTGACATTGTCAGTCTTTTAAATTTTAGCCACTCCAGTGCCTGTGTATCTCATTGTAGCTCTAATATATATTTTCCTGACAACTAACAATGTTGTACATGTATTAACATATTTATTGGTAATATATGTTCTGGATATAAATTTTTGTCAGGTATATGCTTTTCAAATGTTTTTCTCCACCCTGTGGCTTGTCTTTTCATTTTCTTAATGTTCTTTTAAAGAGCAAAATATGTAATTTTGATGAAGTTCATTTTACCAATATTTTGCTCTGTGGTTTGACTTTTTGTATCCTGTAATCATCACTGCCTAACACAAAGTCACAATGATTTTCTCCAGTGTATTCTTCTGGAAGTTTTATAATTTATCTGTTACATTTAGGTCTATGATAAAATTAAGTTTATTTTTAGTGTTGTATGAAGTAAAGATTGAGGTTCATTTATTTTCATACAAATATCCAGTTGTACCAGGAGCAATATGGGTAAAGATTATCCTTTTTGGTCATGAATCACTTGGCCATATAAGCAAAGCTCTATTTCCAGACATTTTCCATTTTGTTCCATTGGTCCAGATGTATGTCAATATATCAGTTCCACATTGCCTTGAATTCTGTACTTAAGTTTTGGAATTATATAGTACAAGTTCTCCACTTTTTTCTTCTTTTTAAAAATTAATAAGCATATGAAAAGGGCTCAAAATCATATGTCATTAGGGGATTACAAATTAAAACACCAATGAGATACCACTATAGACCTATTTATATTGGCCAAAATCTGGAGCACTGACAACACCAAATGCTGGTGAGGATGTGGAGTGACAGGAACTCTCATTCATTGCTGACAGCAATACAGAATAGTACAGCCACCTTGGAAAAAACTTGGCAGTTTCTTACAAAACTAAACATATTCATACCATATGATCCAGCAATTGTGCTCCTTGGTATTACCCAAAGGAGTAGAAAACATATGTCCACACAAAAACCTACACATGGATGTTTACAGCAGATTTATTCATAATTGCCCAAACTTGGAAGCCACCAAGATGTCTTTTAATAGGTAAATAATTAAACTGTTGTCCATCCAGACAACAGATGGATAATAAATGGAATATTATTCAGTGCTGAAAAGAAATGAGCTATCATTCATGAACAGACAAGTAGGAATCTTAAGTGCATATTACCAAGTGAAAGAAGCCTATTAGAAAAGGCTGCATACTCTGTGATACCAACTCTATGACATTCTGGAAGAGGCAAAACTATGGAGACAGTAAAAGAATCAGGGGTTGGTGGGGAGGGATAAATGGGCAGAGCAGAGAGGATTTTTAAGGCAGTGAAACTATTCTGTATGATACTATATATAAGGATGAATACAAGTCATCATACATTTATCTAAACTTGTAGAAAGTACAACACCAAGAGTGAAACTTAAAGTATGGACTTTGGGTGAAATTGAAGTGTCAATGTAGGTTCACTGATTGTAACAAATGTACCCTCTGGTGGGGGATGTTGATAGTGGGGGGACTGTGTATGTGTGTGGCGGGGAGGCTGTATAGGAACTCTGTACTTTCTGTTCAATTTTAGTGTGAACTTAAAACTTCTTTTTAAGAAATAAATAAAAAGGGAAAAATATAAAAAATTGTTTCGGCTATTCTAGGTACTTTGAATTTCTATATAAATTTTTAAATCAACTTGTCAGTTTCTTCAGGAAAACTTGATAGAATTTTGATTGGGATTGTATTAAATCTATGTGTCAGTTTGAAAAGAATTGATATTGCAACCATATTAAGTCTTCCAATTCATGAACATGGTATCTCCCTCCATTTATTCAGGACTTTTAAAATCTTCCTAAAGAATGAACTTTTTTCCCTCTATTGCTGTTTTTCATTATCTTCTCTTGTTTTTGTTATTAATTGATCCATGCTCTTATTTTCTAAAAATTTCTTTATTTCTACTTACTTTGACTTTAATTTCTCTTCTTTTTCCAACTTCTTAAGATGGAAGTTTAAATCATTGATTTTAGATTTTCCAATATAAGCACAATTTTCTTCTAAGCTTTTTTAAAAAGATGTATTACATAAACTTTGCATGATGTATTTCATTATTATTTAGTTAAAAATATTGTGTAATTCCCTTTATGTTTTCTATCTTGATCAATGGATTATTTAGAAGTATGTTGCTTAACTTCCAAATAGTTGGGATTTTCTATATCTTATAGTTATTGGTTTTTAATTCTGTTGTGGAAAGAGAATATACCCTGTAAGATTTCAATCTTTATGAATTTATTTAGACTTATTTTATGGCTCACTCTGTTCAACTTAACCATGCACATTGAAAAATGTGCATTTTGCTGTTAGATGTGGTATTCTACAAACATTAGGAAGGTTAAAGTGCTGACAGTCTTGGGCAGTGCATTCAGGAGATCCTTTTTTATGACATGCATAGTATAGAATTGTTCTCTGTGGGAAGATCAGCCTAGTTGAATCTCACTCATCTGATATCTGTTGATTGTCTTCTTTTCCTTTTTAAAAAATAATTCATCCTATATTCCTGATTCTTTGTTGGGTAATTTTGGTTTTTATCTTAAATATCATGAATGTTAAGCTGTGGAGAGGTGGAAATATGTTATATTTCTCTGATAAGTGTAGTTTCTTTTGTTGTAGCCAGGAATTAACTTGGTCGCATTCTCTTTCTTGTGTGGTATTTTCATTCTGCTCCCTGTGTATGTCAGGGGTCAGAGAGAGATGTGGGCAGGAAGAAATGACAGATCTCCTTGCTGACAATTTTCCTTCCAGGCTTCCACGGTCCACCTCCCTCTTCCATCAGCCATGGATGTCTACACTCAGCTCTCTGGTTCACTGGGCTACTCAGACTCTGGTTTTCCCCCTGCATCTCTGCCACCTTATGCCATCCTGCCTGTGAATGCAGGAGACACACAAGAGGGTGGGCTCCCCACTGGAATCCACTGGTTTCTGTTCCATCTCCAGGGCCTCCAGGTCCAGAGTAGACAATTGTTTTCTGGGAGAAAGTCGGTCCCTGGGATTATCCTCAGTTATAATTGATCTTGGAAGTGCTCTCTGTCTTTATTTCACAATTTATTGTTCACTTGATATTTGATGTTTGCTCTTCTTTCACTTAACTCTTGGAGCATCATATGCATATTCACAATATACTCTTTATTAAACCGTTTAAAAATTTAAATGTTTTTCTCTTTTTTTTTTTTTAGTATTACATTTCTTTATTTTGGTTTGGAGCCTCATTTGAGTAGGAGATATTTGTTCCTTCCTTTTTCATGCTTACTTTCATCTCAAAGATTTTGTTGTTGATTTTATCTGTCACCCACATGTCCCTAGAAGAGACCAGGTCATATATAGGTTTGGAGCTGCGTCTCCATGATATTGTGGGTAACACACACCAGCCAGCGTGTTTGGGTTCTGATGTGCAGTGTGCGTGCTGTCCTGGGCAGTGAGTTCCAGTACTGAGCCTGACTCTGGTCTCTGCCCTCAGGGAGGAATTTTCTTCTTTATTATTCAACAGGCACCAAACTTTTGGTCAGCATGGCCTGTCGGTAGGCTCACAACCCACCAGACTAATGGGCTGCATACTCTTTCCTGCATTACTACTGTTTCATTTCTGTTCCATAGGAAGGTTTATCACATTTTTGAGCCCAGCTATGTTATTTTAAATTGTCTCTTTCTATATGTTATTCATCATTTAGGAGTGGTACATTGACTGTTTAAATCTCTTGCATTATGGTGGTTGCCAGGGGGTTGGTAGAGGGAGGGAATGGGAATTTATTGTTTAATGGAGATGGAGCTTCAAGTTGGGGAAGTGGAAAATGTACTGGAGATGGATGGCAGTGATGGACACACAACAACGCAAGTGTATTTTATGCCACAGAACTCTACAATTAAAAATGGTTAAAATAGTAATGACATGTCATACATATTTTACCACGATAAAAAAAATGAAAAGAGTTGAATTTAATTATGACATGACCCTAAAATGGTTAACAATGTTGTATTGAAAACTGAACACATTTTAAAAAGTTATGGAGTTTAATTAAGCAAGGTAATATATTCCTATTAAAAATGCTAGTAAATCTGAAACCATATTTACTGCATGATCCAGAGCAGAAATAATCTACATTTTTTCTCATCAGTGTGAAGGATAAAATGTCAAAAAAAAAAAACAACTGGGACTGAACACAGGTCTCTGGAGACCTCACACATGTTTACAGTCATCAGTTTTCACCCTCTGAGTGTGTATTTTCAAGCAGTTACTAATCCACATAACAGGGCCATCTCCAAGCCATTCATTCCAGTTGTGTCTATAGAGGTATGATGTACTTGTTCCAAGGTCTTCCTGAAATCCTGGTACACAGACCCGTTGACCATCCAGGGGATGGTATCCAAAAAGTCATCACTATTATTGAACCTAATGATTCTCGTTCCATTTTTCTGTCCTCAGTTTTGGTCAGCACACTTTTACTAAGTGTCTCTGATGTGTAGCTCATTGCAGTGGTTGCCAGGAAGACAAGATAATCCCTGCCTTCAAGGGGTTTGTAGTGTGTGTATTGAGCACATAAACTATACTTATGTGATTAATTTTGTAATCTTGGTAAGATGCACTTTAATGTCACCAACTAATGTTTGGGACTTTCTTCTACTTTCGTTTTTGTGTGTGTATGTGGTTGAAAATTTGCGGTTCCCAAACTGTCCACATATAGCACATCACCTTACATCCCGTAGACCAGGCCAAGAGGCTCAAGGATATTTGGTTCTGCCCTCTCAGTGCCCTGGGCCAGATGACTTGCCCTCTCTCCCTTTACCATCTCCTCACTTGATCTGGATTTCCTCCTGCCCATTTTATTTCCACCCTGTCTGAAGATCTGAGTCCAAGATGGAGAAGTTGGATGCAGAGAGAAGTAGAACAATTTCCTCTATCGTTTATTAACATCTCTATGCTCAGTCCATCAACTTGTCCATCCCTTTCATTTTCTTTGTCTTAAATTTAACTGAAAACACCCCCACCCAACTATCCTAAGTATATTTATGAGCATCAATCCATCTTTGGTTTTAGAATTTCTATTCACATTTTCCCCATGCCTTTGCCCTTTAGAAGAGAAAGCACACCAGAATAGAGATGTGGATTCTGTTCTTGGCTATGCCATTTATTTGTTGTGTGAATGTGAAAATTTCATCAATCTTTTTGACCCTCTGGTTTCTCCTCTGTAACGTGAGGATCATAATAATTATGCTGGCTACCTGGTGGTGTCAGCTTGAGAGTCAAACAAATGTGAAAACGCCCTTTGAAAACCACAAAGAAGTACAAAACTGTTGCATGTTGTTTTAGTAAAAAACCATCATTTAAGTTTTATAACTCAAAGTTGGCATTCACAGCAGCATGTCTGGTAAATAAATGAGTTTGAATCTAATTAAAAGGTAATGTTCCGCTATTTTGATTCCTCTTTAAAATCAGGAAGGCAGGTGTCTCCACTGGCATCCTTGGCTCGACTTTGAGAGCTTGTTTATACCGTGCTTTGTCAGGGACCATCTCGAAGACAATACCACGGGAATCGAAATGAATCCCTGGAAAATGCCATGTTAGGAAAGATAGGCAAGGACATTTCCCCAGTTTTATTTGCTTCATTTGTGCCCCTTTGACAAATGAGTCAGAGATTAGTAAATATAAAGTTCATTTTCAGCCCATGTGATTTATTTTAAAAGAACACTATCCTGAAGAACATCACAGGTCCCATATCCATGACATGTAAAAGCATCTATCTTTTCATCCTCAGAAACAGGAGCCAAGCATCACCTCTTCATCAGGAAAAGGGCACTTCCAGACAAGAGAGGCCGCATCCCCAACCCCCTGACCTGAACCAAGACCTAAACAACGATGTCGATGTCGATGTTTCTGTGCTTAATTCTTTTGTGAGTTAAATTCTCAGCTGATTCAGACAATTCCTTTGGTTTGTTATCTCCATTTCACCTGCAACAGGCATCCTTATAGAAATAATTCCACAGGTCTCCTACTGGCTTAATCTATCTAATAATTCCTATGCAAGTGTCACTCTATCACATTTCTAAAGATATGGCTTCTGTTTATTTTGCTTCTCTTTTGTTGTACAATAATCTGTCCCTCACGGTAAAGGCAAATTAGTGAAAACTTGATGGGGAGAGAATTTGCAACTGACATTCTTAAAATCCAGAGAAAAAATACAGTCCATAAATATTAACTATGTTCACTAGAAAGACAGAATGCGGAAAAGGATGACAAACGATAGTTCCCATTTTAAATGAGTAACAAGCAGTTTGGTAAAATTACTTTCTCACCAATCCTTACTTGCCAGCAATGCTGCAAACCCCGTCCCAGGGATTTCAATGAGATGTTTGTCTCTATTTTTGCTCTGATGCAGGTGATAATGCATGGTTAGAGACGTTCTTGCTTATGTGTATGGTCCAGCATCAAAACGCCCAATATCTTTCTGGTGTTGTGAGTCAGAATTATTGAATCCTGGTCCTGGGGCCCTTCTGGAGGCCTGGTGCTTGTATATTTGATGTGGGAATGGCCTTGAGTGTTTTCCAATGCTCTCAGCCTTGCTTTGTGGGTGCTTCTCAATCTCCACATCCTAGAGGTGACAACATGGTGTCCTGACAGCTGCACCCACCACTGCACTTCCTTAGCCAAGGGCTTAACAGCCTTAGTTTTCTTTTTTTAAATTTTATTGAAGTATAGTTGCTTTACAATGTTGTATTAAAGTCTTCTGTACAGCAAAGTGACTCAGTTATATATATATATATATATATTCTTTTTCATATTCTTTTCCATTATGGTTTGTTACAGAATATTGAATATAGTTCCCTGAGCTATACAGTAAGACCTTATTGTTTTTTCATCCTATATATAATAGTTTGCCTCTGCTAATCCTAAACTCCCATTCCTATGGAAAACAGTGTGGAGGTTCCTCAAAAAACTAAAATTAGAGCTACCATATGATCCAGCAATCCCACTCCTGGGGATATATCTGGAAAAAACCACAGTTCGAAAAGATACACCCACCCTTATGTTCATAGTAGTATTATTCACAATAGCCAAGACATGGAAGCTAAATGTCTATCGACAGATGAATGGATAAAGAAGATGTGGTACATATATACAATGGAATATTACTCAGCCATATAAATGAATGAAATAAGCCACTTGCAGCAACATGGATGGACCTAGAGATTATCACACTAAGTGAGGTAAGTCAGCCTTAGTTTTCTAACCAGTAAAGTGGAGGAAATGACAGGTTCCTTTTGGATGATGAGCATGGTGTGCTCCTAGGGCTCCGGCCAGACTCTGGTAATGATTAATCATTGTTCTTAATGAGCAGCCTGGTGTAGCCTCAGTTCTGTGGGAAAGCATCTCATGTAATCATCTCAGCTATTTTCCTTTCGAAAAAAAAGTATAATACAAGAACTGTACCTTCTTGCCTGCATTTTCATTGATCTCTTCTAAGCTCATTTCTAACGCCTCTTGCCTGGGGCTCCGTTGCTTTTGCCTCCCAACCCCAGTTCCCTTCCTAACTGTTCCTGGTAGCAGTGAGTCACACTGTGTATATTGGGGCTGAAATTCTTGTGCTTATGAAAAAGTGTTACAGAAATAGGTCCCTGGGCACTGGCATTTCTTGGAGAATTTCATGTTTGTGTTTATTTTTTCTGTCCTAAATAAGGTAAGATTCTTTCAGCTCTGTGTAACAGAAAACCTCAACTGAACTTGCTTAAACAAAGGGGATTTATTATTTTATCTGACAAGAGAGGAGGGGGCAGGAAGGCCTCAGGGTTGACTAATTCAGGGGCTTAATAACTTCATCAAAGAACCTTGATACAATGCCACTCTTCCCCAGGTAAATGACCTCCTGGGCTTTTAAGCCAGCTCTGATTCCATCCCCTGGGGAGATTTATTTCCATGTCGTTCCTCGGACCACAGTCGATCCATCTAGAGCTATGTATTTGGATTATTCAATTGTTTATCTTGCTGGTTCAGTGGAGATCCTTATGAGGTCATAATCCGTGTCTCATTCAGATGTAAAATCACAAGTCCCCTGCAAAACACAAAGCGCAGACTGAGTGCCCCATAAATCCTTTCCTACGGGAAGCAAGGGAGGAAGGCAGGTGACAGAACTTCTGTTTAATATTTGGGATTGTGCAACTGGTCCCTTTGAGACGTTCACATGATTCAGGGCCCTGTGCAAACTGGAAACAGCTACACAAGAGACCCTCTGCCTCTGGTTTAGGACCTCACTCCTAGATACAGACTGAATGGCTGTGTCCCCCCCCCCCCAAATTCGTGAGGTGAAACCTGGCCCCCAAGGCGATGGTCTTTGGAGGTGGGGCTTTAGGGAGCAGCTTAAGTCATGAGGGTGGAGCCGTCCTGCTGGCATTAGTGTCCTCATAAAAGAAACTCTAGAAGCTCTTCCCCCTCCCACCATGTGACGACACAGTGAGAAGACGGCCATCTGTGAACCAGGAAGGGGGCCTCAGCAGACACCGGGTCTGCTGGAGTCTTGATCTTGGACTTGCAGCTTCCAGAGCTCTGAGACGAAAATGTCTGTTGTTTGTAAGCCCCGGCCCGGGGTACCCTGTTCTAGCAGCCTGGACGGACTACAGGGCTCCCTGAACCCTGCCCCAGAATGACCCCTGTGCCGAGGCCCAGACCCCTAAGTCTAGGCTGGGTGTTGGGAGGTGGAAGGAGCACGGTCCCCTCCTGCGGCTCCTCAGCAGAAGATGTGGCCCCGAGATGGTCCTTGGAGGGGCTGTGGGCACCAGCGGCCCCTGGGGGTACAGTCCCACCGGGACAAGGAGCCCGATTTCCTTAATACTTATCGTATAACGCTGTCTGTGACTGTACGCATTTCCATCCTTTCCCCTGCAGGACGAAGGGGTAGGGCGGAAGGACCACGGAGGGTGAAGTCGGGCATATGTGATGGGAAATCCCATCTTGCGTGAGAAACTGGCAAAGTCATGTCATCTCGCTGAGCCTGAGGTTCCTCCTCTGTCCCAAGAGCTGCCACGCTGAGGTCGGGTCTGCGGTCACGGGGCTGCTGTGCTGGAGCCCCGTGTGCTCACTGCGAACCTCGGTCTCCCGCTTCCTAACAGTGAAAGGAGAGCTACCTTTTATTTAGGCCACACTTACTTCTCTCAAGCCCATAAGCCTTGATCCCTGCTTTGACCCTTAGAATTCACAAATCTGGTAAGAGTTTGTGTAATTCACGTGGAAGGTGAGAATGAGGGGAATAAACCACCGAAAACTTCGTTGGCAACAAACCCATCAATTTCCATCCTGGTTTTTGTCTGTGGGAGAATGATGACAGTGGGAGAAAAGTCAAGGTCGCTGAGCAATGAGGGAAAGCTTTGCAGGACAATCGAGCAGAAAGGACTCTCCTCCTCTGCGGCTGAAGGGGCCCCAGGCCCTTTCCCACAGAGGAGAATCGTTCATAGAGCATTCTTGCAGGATGCGTTCACAGAGGGGGTCCCTTTGGCCAAGTCACAAATCCAAGGCGTGTTTGCACCGTGTGGGCTGGAAAAGACCATCCAGGGTGATGGGGGTAACAGGAGACCTACGTGGCCTCTGGTGCTGTGCGTTCAGTGGGGCCTGGGGTAGGCAGAGGCTGGCTGAGCCCGGCACCAACACGGGAGGGCAGCAGGTGGGTCTCAGACATCGATATGGGGACCAGGTAGGACACGGGTGACACTTGAATGGCAGGGCTGGAGCCAGGCCTGTCTGACCAGTCAGCGTGGGAGGGAAAGCCTGTGTCCTTTTGTCCTTAGTGAAGTGTGGCCTGGAGTTTTCCAACGGTCTCTTTATCTGACTTTATTTGGAGTTGAAAGCAACACTGAGGCATGGCTGAGGAACCAGGCCTGTCCCCTGAGACCCCGATGACATTGGGTTGCTCTCCTGGGAACTTGGGGACCCACAGAGAACCTGCACATGGCTGAATGGGCCCTGCTGGGGCCTTGCCCCGCTATCCACACCTGCACGAGCCTGCGGTCTCTTGCAGTGGCTTTGGTCACTAAGGAGATGCTGTCACCGCCTGGGGTGTGGTGACCTTCCCCACCTCCAGATTCCCAAAGCCAGGGGTGGTGTCAATGGTAACAATCACAGGTGGTGATTCCCTGGCTTTTACAGCTGCTGGACACAGTGTCTAAGCTCTTGTCACCATCTCGCAGTCAGATAAGTGCTGCTATTACCCCAGTTTGCAGTTGAGAAAGTTGAGGTTGCAGGAGGTCAGCCAATGGCCCGAGTTCCCACAGATGGTCAAACCAGTGAAGCCAGTCTGTCCCCTTCAGTAGCTTTAACCCTGGCCGCCCCCTTGGATCACCCGAGTGTAAGTCCTTTGCCTGGTCCCCCTCTGGCTCCACAAACCTTGACCTGGTGGGAGGTGCCCTAGCTCTGCCATGCAGCCTGGAGCAGCCCTGCCTGCCTGGTGCCCAGGCCCCTTCCTGGCTGGCTCTCACAGCGGTCAATGTCAAAGCCACAGGGCAGGGTCAGCACCCTTGGCTGCAGTTTTCTTCAGTTAGAAGAGTCTTTTCTAGGCAATTGCAAGCATCAGGCAGGAAGAAAGGCAATCACTGTCTTTCTAAATCATTTTTTACAACCATTGCAAATGCTTTTCTGCTTTCTTCAGAAATGTCCTTTCATCTTCCCATTTTTTCCAAGGTTGTTGATCTTTTCTCCCACCCATCGGCGCTTCGCCCTTCATTCTACCTTCAGAGTTTATCTATTCAAGACTCGGCGTACTGTTTCATGAAACAAACCATGTCTCATTTTCCATTAAATATTAATATCAGTATAATAGACCTGAGCCGTAAGAGTTTTTAATCATCTCACTTTTGATCATTAAATCCCATTTCAGTTCATTTGTGATGTCAGTAATATGAATTATAAAAGGTTCACTGCCCAGGCTTTAGCATCACAAGAAAATTACCTGCTGCCGTGATTTCATCTCATGATTTCCCTATATGTTTACCCAGAGCATAGATAAATAGATCTGAGTCCAGATTTTTAGACAAGGCGCTATTATTAGGATGTATGAAAATGCATCTTTGCAGCCTCTAACTGGTAACAAAATGGAAGATGTGGGCTGACGCTGACTGTTGGAAACTAGCGATCATATTTCTGTCAACGCAGGGTGATTGTCCCTCCATAGGAGAAAGGAGTTGAAAAATCCCGAAGTTTCCCTATCAGAGAGCATGTGAAACAGAACAGTGAAAACCAGGAGAGAATAAGAAGACAATTTTTGTGGTAATAAGGTGGAAAGACCTGAAAATAATCTCTGAAAAGCCATGTGGATTGATCCATGAGAAACCCATCTGGAGGTTTAAACAGTAATTTCAACTCAGTCTTGGATACGGGGTTCACTTCACATAACAAGGTGCCAGGTTTATTCAGGTGCTGTTCGTGTAATAAAGAGAACTCTGAGTTTTCAGGGGTCAAAACAAAGCAACTGGTCTGTTCCTGAAAGCTTCCGATCGCCAGTAAACAGCAGCGTAAAGGTCTTACCGACAAATGACATCAAACTCCGACCGACCGAAGGACGCCACGGCAGCTGAGCTGGGAGATGGCGGTCTGTGCAGGGCGGTGTCGGAGTCCGACGACACATACTTTAAAATATGTCGGAACTGATGAGATTCAGTGGCGGTGATGGTGGCACAGCAATCTGAATGTATTTAATGCCACTGAACTGTACACTGAAAAATGATTAAGATGGTATATTTCATGTGTGTTTTTTAGCACAACAAAAATTTTGGAAAAAATACATGGAAAATAACAAAAACGAAAACTGAAAGGTATAATATTTTGTAATGACAGGTGTGGGAGGTCTGGGACATAAAGGTTAAATCTATGAAAAGGCAAATATCATGAAGTAGAATGCAACATAGCATTGAATTTTTAAGATAGAAGTTCAAAACCATTTCCAGCTATGTCAACCCATGTGGGGTTTTATTTCAGTTTAGCTCAGAGTCTTGGGTACCCATTCATTTTCTGCTTTCTAAGTTTGTTTTTTTTGTTTTTATCAAGACTGTGTATGCATATGGTTTAAGCACTATGATCCTTCTACAAGACTTCCTATGCAAAATATGAGTATATTCACTGTCTCTGCTGCCGTCGTTTCTTCCTCCCTGCAGGAAATGACCTTTAAATTCTCCACCAATTTTTTAAATATATGCATTCATGTCTGTAAATAACGGCACACATTGCTGCTTGCTGACTTCAGCCTTAGATGTTATCTACTAGTTTCCCTCCACGGAAGATGAGGACTTATCTTACTTCTCAGCCTAGAGCCCCATACGTATAAGTTCCTATGCCTCTATCCACGCAACATCTACATCATCACTTTAGTTGGGTAAGTATTTAGTGGTCCCACTATTACGACTTTATAACTGTTACGGACAGCTGAGCTATGTAGTACACACTAATCACTTTTCCTTTCCTTATTCTTGTTTCCTGGAGTTACTGCTTTTCTTGTCTAGTTTGCCCCGGGACTGCTGCAATGTGCATTGGTCAATGGCTGCATTTATTACACAGACTCTATCTTGGGATTTCCCTTTCCCATATTCTGAGGATTCCCATTTTTTTCTCTCCTGTCCCTCATGCCCTCCTCTTTCTTGGTTGAGTCCAAAGGTCAGAAAACTATGGCCCCCAGACATAGTTTTTTGGTTTTGGTTTTTTTTTTTTTTTTTGTAAATCAAGTTTGACTGGGGCACGACCATGCCCATTTACCTGTGTGCTGTCCATGGCTGCTTTCAGGCTACAATGATAGTCGAGTGTGGAGACAGACAATACAGCCTCAAAGCCTAAGATATTTACTATCTGGTCCTTAACAAAAAAGTTTGCCAGACCTTCATTTACTCTATCCTTGTGTCAACGTACCTCATCTATTTCCAAAAGGTTACAGGGAAGAATATAAAGATGTTTGAGACTTTGTAGGCCTGAAATATCTTATTTTCTATTTTCAACGACAGTTGACCCTTGAACAACATGGATTTGAGCTGCCCAGGCCAACTTATATGCAGATTTTTTTTTCAATATATATAGTACCTGTATTTTCGTTGTACAGATCTTTAAACAAAATAAGCGTGGGGAATAGTTTGTGTTCCATTAGAGATCACAATATGTGGAATCAAAAGAACTAGGGTTTGAGTCCTGATTCCATCCAGACTGTATCAGTTTCCTGCCTTTGGATGAGTCATTTATCAATTTCTCGGTTTTAGAGGCAGAGATAGCAGTTGCCAGATTTCTTGACTGTTTGGGGGTAGGTGGGCACCCCTAACCCCTTCATTGTTCAAGGGACAACTGTATAATTGCTGGGTTGGCTGGATAGAGAATTCTAAGTTAAAAAAATAATTTATCTCAGGAACTTTTTATAAACATTTTATTGAAATAATTATACAGTAAAATATAACAAATACTTATAAAACATTCACACTTATGTAGCCATCATCCAAATCAAGATCTAGAATATTCCCAGCACCCAGGAGCCATCCTACAGTCCCCACGATGTCATTACCCTCCCCTCAAAGGTTACCTTTATTCTGACTTTGTCACTGTAATGTTGTTTTGCCTCTTATAGAAACTTGTATTAACGGAATCACACAGTATTTTGTGTCTGTCTTCATTTTCTGAATAAAACATTTGTTATATTCATCCTCGTGGTTGTGCTGTGTTTGCTCTATGCTGTACAGCATTTCATTGTATGAATAAATCAGACTCTTATTTTTCCATTCTTTTTTTTTTTTTTTTCCATTCTATTTTTGATGGACATCTGGGTTGTTTCCAGTTTGGGGCTATAATGAATAGAGCTGTTATAAGCATTCTTGTATGTGTCTGAGTGAATTTTCAGGCATTTTTGTTAGGTACATAGCAGGAATTTCTGAGCGAAAGGGTCACACTTACACAGCTTAGTGGATGTTGCTAAATTGTTTTCCAAAGTGATAGTTCAAATTTATATGCCCATCAGCAATTTATGAGTCTTCCAGTTTATCTACATCCTCCAAACACTAGGTATGGTCTTTAAAAGATTTTATTCATTCTGATGGGTGTGTTTTGTATCTTGTTGGTTTTATTTTGCATTTTTCTGCTGGTCAGTAATGTTGAGTTCCTTAGCATATGTTATTGATCATTTGGATATCCTTTTTTGTGAAGGATCTAGACAATATTTGCCCATTTTTAACTGAGTTATGTATCTTTTTTTGTTGATTTGGGGTGGTGCATTGAAATGACATATTTGTTGGAAATTACGTGGCCGTATTTACGTGTGGGTCTGTTCCACGGGTTTGGTTTTCTATCTTTGCATCAGTATCACAATATTTTAACCAATATAGCTTTAGACAAGTCTTTCTAGCTGGTGGTGTAAGTGCTCCAACGTCATCTTCTTCAGGACTATCTTTGTTATTTCCAATCCTTTGAATTTTAGAATAGGCTTATCAATTTCCACCAAAAGTCCACTGAGATACCAGTTGAGATTTCACTGAATATATAGATCACTTTGAGGAGAATTGATTTTTGTTTTAGTCTCCCAGTCCTTGAAGGTGGAACAGTAGATTCTTATGATTTGTGAAAACTGTATTTCCAAATTAGCCTGCTTGTTAAAATTTGTCACCCCCAAATCGATACCTGTGGCATTTGGGGGTCGTTGTGGGTATGATCAGAGTGGTGACGATTTCAGGTTGCCTGGTGGACACGTTCCCAGCTGAGACAGAGCAAGGCGAGCCCCGCTTTCTCGTTTCAGCTCTCACACTAGTAGTAAACAAGCGTCCTTTTCCCGGTTAATTTAGTGCCACAGTTTTCAAAGTTTTATGCCTTTTGTTGGTGATTTTTCTGTTTAAAATGAGGTGATGCCTAGGGGTGCTCAGCACGAGAAGTCTGTGATGTGCCTTGTGGATAAAATACACGTGTTAGAGAAGCTGTGGTTAGTCATGGATTATAATGGTGTTGGTCGGGAGTTCGATGTTAATGAATCAGTAGCATACATTAAATAAGGTGCTTGACAAAATGTTGTGACCAGAGGTTTGCAGGAATCTAACCTCAGGTTTCCCCGAGAAGCAATGGTCAGTATTCACTAATCCAGTGTTTGCAGACATCATAGAACATAAGTACTGTGAACAACAAGAATCGGCTGTATTTCCTGCTGTAAATTTGACTTTTTGACTTTAAAAAAAAAACTGAAGTATAGTCGATTTACCATATTATATTAGTTTCAGGTGTACAACATAGTGATTCAATATTTTTATAGATTATACTCCATTTAAAGTTATTAGAAAATAATGGGTATAATTCCCTGTGCTGTGCAATACATCCTTTTTCTTACCTATTTTATACATAGTAGTTTATACCTCTTCATCCTCTACCCTCATCTTTCCCCTCCTCCCTTTCCTGTCCCTACTGGTAACCACTGGTTTGTTCTGTGTATCTGTGGGTCTGTCTCTGTTTTGTTATATACATTCATTTGCTTTATTTTTTAGATTCCACATGTGAGTGATATCATAGGGTATTTGTCTTTCTCTGTCTGACTTATTTCTAAGCATAATACCCTATAGGTCCATCCATGTTGCTGGAAACGGCAGAATTTCTTTCTTTTTTATAGCTGGGTAATATTCCATTGTACGTATGTACCACATCTTCTTTATCCATTCATCTGTTGATGGACACTTAGGTTGCTTCCATGTCCTGGATTATTTCCCCCTGTAAATCTGGATCTTTAGTTTTTCTTGGCAAACTTGAGTCTGTTTCTGTGTAGAGGTTTGCACATGTTTTGTTAATGTTTGAGTTTTTTGGATGCTATGTGAAATATAACTTTCTATTTGTTTGTTACTAGTATATAGAAAATAATTCACTTTTGTATAATGATACTGTATCCCGTAACCTTACTAAATTTGCTTATTAATTCTAATAGTTTGTAGATTATTTTCCATTTTTCCCCATATACCATTATATCATTGGTGAATAATTGCAGTTTTACTTCTCTTTTTTTCCCCCAATTCTCATCTTTTTATTTTTCTGGCCTTTATCACTCTGGCTATGACTGCCTATAAAGTATCAAATCTAAGTGGGGACAGTGGATGTGGTGGTTAATTTTATATGTCAACTTGGCTAGGCCATGATACCCAGTTTTCAGTCAAATACCAGTCTAGATGTTGCCGTGAAGGTAGTTTTTAGATGTGATTACCATTTAAATCAGCAGACTCTGAGTGAAGCAGATGACCCTCCACAATGTGGGTGGGCCTCATCCAATCAGTTAACAGGTGAAGGTCATAAGAGAAAAACAATGAGGTCCCCTAAGAAGCAGAGATATGCCTGCAGCCTTCCTTCAGAGATAACATCAGTTCTCCCCTGCGTCTCCATCCTGGGGAGATGCTCTGCAGATTTCAGACTTGCAACCCCACAATCTTGTGGGCCAATTCCTTAAAATTCATCTCTTTCTCTACCAAAAATATTAATTTTTTGGTAGGTGCCATTAATCAGATTTAGGAAGTTCATTCTATTCCTAGTTTACTGATTTTTAAAAAAATATTATAAGTATTAAATATTAGCAAAACCTTCTGTTTACTATCAGTTGTGATGCCTGTATGATTTTTTTCCTCTGTCCTGTTAATGTGGTAAATTACAATACTGATTTTCAAATGTGAAACCAAGTTTGCAGTCCTGGAAACTTATTCATGATCTTTTAAATGTATTGGCAGTTTTGATATTTTGCGTCTCTGTTCATGAAAAGGATTGGCCATTTTTTGTAATGTCCTTGTCTGGATTTGTTATCAAGATTATCCTAGACTCAGAAAATGAGTTGTTAATTATTCACTCCTTTTCTATTCTCTGGAAGAGTTTGTGAAGATAGTTGTACATATTACTTCCTATTATTTTAATGCCTGTAGAATCTTTATTTCAGTGTCTCTTTTAAATAGGAATGTTGATAACTTGTATTTAATTTTTTCTTGACAAGTCTTGCTGAAGGATATCAATTACATTAGTCTTGTCTTAGATCATTCAGTCTGCTATAATACACTACCACAGACTGGGTGGCTTAGATACAGGAGAAACTTATTTCTCACAGCTCTTGATGCTGGGAAGTCAAAGATCAAGGTGCCGGCAGAGTCGGTGTCTGGTAGTTTCCTTGTTCATACGTCTGTCTTTTCACTGTGCCCTCACCTGGTGTAAGGGGTAAGCAAGATCTTTGAGTTTAATTTGTTCTTTTTCTCTAACATCTTGAGGGAAGACAGATGTTAGATCATTGATTTTCAGTCTGACTTCTTTTTAGCCCCCACCTTTTTTTTAGCCTTTTAAGATGATCGATTTCCCTTAAAAATTGCATTAGCAATATCCCACAAGTTTTGATACATTATATTTTTATTACTATCTAGTTCAATACATTTTCTAATTTTCATTTTGATTTCTTCTTTAATCCATGGGATATAAAGAAGTGTATGGCTTAATTGTGAAATCTTTGGGGATTTTTCTGGTTCTTTTTAAAATTTTTAATATCTAGCTTAATTCTACTGTGATCAATCTATACTGTAGTCTTCTAAGGCTTGGTGTATCATTTATATTAGTTAATGTTCTGTGTGCACTTGAAAAGAATGTGTATTTTGCAGTTTGAGGCTAGAGTGCTTCATGTATGTCAAATAGATCAAGATTGTCAAATAGATCAAGTATTAAGAGCTACTCTGCCCTATTGATTTTTTTTTTTAATTTTTAAAAACATTTTACTATAGATTGCCATATTGATTTTTGTGTTTGTTTTTTCTAACATTTACTGAGAAGATGTGTTTAAAATCTCCAACTGTGATTGTGATTTCTTCTTTTAGTACTATTATTTTCTGGTTTATATATTTTGATGCTATTAGGTACATACACATTTAGAATTGTTCTACATTTTTAAGCTTTTAAAAATTTCTTTAATACTTAGGTATATAAGCCTGCAATGTGTGAAATTAGCATAGACATACCATCTTGCTTTACCTAGCATTTGTACAACATACCTTTTTCTTTCTTTTACTTTTAACCTTTCTTATAATTTAAGGTGTGTCTTCTGATACTATCATAGGTTTTTTAAAAATCCAGTCTGACAATCTTATTATTTTATTTGTAGCAATTGTTCCACTTATATTTAATGTAATTCCTAATATATTTGGGTTTTAATCTAACATTTTATTAATTATTTCTGTTTTACCTGTACAACCTCTTCTATTCTTCTCTCTTGCCATCTTTTGAATTCATATATATTTTGTTTATTTTTCTCTAATCTCTTTTTTGAATTTTATTTTTTTTACACAGCTGGTTCTTATTAGTTATCTATTTTATACATATTAGTGTATATATGTCAATCCCAATCCCCCAATTCATCCCACCTCCACCACCCACCCCCCACTTTCCCCCTTGGTGCCCATACATTTGTTCTCTACATTTGTGTCTCTGTTTCTGCCTTGCAAACCGGTTGATCTGTACCATTTTTCTAGATTCCATATATGTGCAATAATACACAATATTTGTTTTTCCCTTTATGACTTACTTCACTCTGTATGACAGTCTTGAGGTCCATCCACGTCTCTACAAATGATCCAATTTTGTTCCTTTTTCAGGCTGAGTAATATTCCATTGTATATATGTACCACTACTTCTTTATCCATTCGTCTGTCGATGGGCATTTAGTTTGCTTTCATGACCTGGCTATTGTAAATAGTGCTGCAATGAACACTGGGGTGCATGTGTCTTTTAGAATTATGATTTTCTCTGGGTATATGTCCAGTAGTGGGATTGCTGGGTCATATGGTAATTCTATTTTTAGTTTTTTAAGGAACCTCCATACTGTTCTTCATAGTGGCTGTATCAATTTACATTCCCACCAACAGTGCAAGAGGGGTCTCTTTTCTCCACACCCTCTCCAGCATTTGTTGTTTGTAGATTTTCTGATGATGCCCGTTCTAACCGGTGTGAGGTGATACCTCATGGTACATTTGATTTGCATTCCTTTAATAATTAGTGATGCTGAGCAGCTTTTCATGTGCCTCTTGGCCATCTGTAGGTCTTCTTTGGAGAAATGTTTATTTAGGTCTTCTGCCCATTTTTGGATTGGGTTGTTTGTTTTTTTAGTATTGAGCTGAATGAGCTGTTTATATATTTTGGAAATTAATCCTTTGTCCATTGATTCATTTGCAAATATTTTCTCCCATTCTGAGGGTTGTCTTTTCGTCTTGTTTGTAGTTTCCTTTGCTTTGCAAAATCTTTTAAGTTTCATTAGGTCCCATGTATTTATTTTTGTTTTTATTTCCATTGCTCTAGGAGGTGGGTCAAAAAAGATCTTGCTGTAATATATGTCAAAGAGCATTCTTCCTATGTTTTCCTCTAAGAGTTTTATAGTGTCCAGTCTTACATTTAGGTCTTTAATCCATTTGAGTTTATTTTTGTGTATGGTGTTAGGGAGTGTTCTAATTTCATTCTTTACATGTAACTGTCCAGTTTTCCCAGCACCACTTATTAAAGAGGCTGTCTTTTCTCCATTGCATATTCTTGCCTCCTTTATCAAAAATTAGGTGACCTTATGTGCGTGGGTTTATCTCTGGGCTTTCTATCCTGTTCCATTGATCTATATTTCTGCTTTTGTGTCAGTACCATACTGTTGTGATTACTGTAGCTTTGTAGTATAGTCTGAAGTCCAGGAGCCTGATTCCTCCAGCTCCTCTTATCTTTCTCAAGATTGTTTTGGCTATACAGAGTCTTTTGTGTTTCCATACAAATTGTGAAATTTTGTGTTCTAGTTCTATGAAAAATGCCATTGGTAGTTTGATAGGGATTGCACTGAATCTGTAGATTGCTTTTGGTACTGTAGTCATTTTCACAATGTTGATTCTTCCAATCCAAGAACATGGTATATCTCTCCTTCTATTTGTGTCACCTTTGATTTCCTTCATCAGTGTCTTATAGTTTTCTGAGTATAAGTCTTTTACCTCCTTAGCTAGGTTTATTCCTAGGTATTTTATTCTTTTTCTTGCAATGGTGAATGAGATTGTTTCCTTAATTTCTTTTTTTTTAAACATCTTTATTGGAGTATAATTGCTTTATAATGGTGTGTTAGTTTCTGCTTAATAACAAAGTGAATCAGCTATACATAACCATATATCCCCATATCTCCTCCCTCTTGCGTCTCCCTCCCACCCTCCCTATCCCACCCCTCTAGGTGGTCACAAAGCACCAAGCTTATCTCCCTGTGCTATGTGGCTGCTTCACACTAGATATCTATTTTACATTTGGTAGTGTATGTATGTCCATACTACTCTCTCACTTCATCCCAGCTTACCCTTCCCTCTCCCCGTGTCCTCAAGTCCATTCTCTACATCTGCATCTTTATTCCTGTCCTGCCCCTAGGTTCTTCAGAACCATTTTTTTTGTTTGTTTTTTAGATTCCATATATATGTGTTAGCATACAGTATTTGTTTTACTCTTTCTGACTTACTTCACTCTGTATGACACTCTCTGGGTCCATCCACCTCACTACAAATAACTTAATTTCTTTTCTTTTTATGGCTGAGTAATATTCCATTGTATACATGTGCCACATCTTCTTTATCCATTCATCTGTCGATGGACACTTACGTTGCTTCCATGTTCTGGCTATTGTTAATAGAGCTGCAATGAACATTGTGGTACATGACTCTTTTTGAATTATGGTTTTCTCAAGGTATATGCCCGGTAGTGGGATTGCTGGGTCGTATGGTAGTTCTGTTTTTAGTTTTTTAAGGAACCTCCATACTGTTCTCCATAGTGGCTGTATCAATTTACATTCCCACCAACAGTGCAAGAGGGTTCCCTTTTTTCCACACTTTCTCCAGCAATTATTGTTTGTAGATTTTTTGATGATGGCCATTCTGACCTGTGTGAGATGATATCTCATTGTACTTTTGATTTGCATTTCTCTAATGATTAATGATATTGAGAATTCTTTCATGTGTTTGTTGGCAATCTGTATATCTCCTTTGGGGAAATGTCTGTTTAGGTCTTCTGCCCATTTTTGGATTGAGTTGTTTTGTTTTTTTCATATTGAGCTGGATGAGCTGCCTGTATATTTTGGAGATTAATTCTTTGTCACTTTCTTTGGTTGCAAATATTTTCTCCCACTCTGAGGGTTCTCTTTTCATCTTGTTTATGGTTTTCTTTGCTGTGCAAAAGCTTTTAAGTTTCATTAGGGCCCATTTGTTTATTTTTGTTTTTATTTCCATTTCCCTAGGAGGAGGGTCAAAAGGACCTTCCTGTTATGTATGTCATAGAGTGTTCTGCCTATGTTTTCCTATAAGAACTTTATAGTGTCTGGCCTTACATTTACTATCTAATCCATTTTGAGTTTATTGCTGTGCATGGTGTTAGGGAGTGTTCTAATTTCATTCTTTTACATGTAGCTGTCCAGTTTCTGGGCAACACGTATTGAAGAGGCTGTCTTTTCTCCATTGCATATTCTTGCCTCCCTTATCAAACATAAGGTGACCATAGGTTCATGGGTTTAACTCTGGGCTCTCTATCCTGTTCCATTGATCTATATTTCTGTTTTTGTGCCAGTGTCATACTGTCTTTATTACTGTAGCTTTGTAGTATAGTCTGAAGTCAGGGAGCCTGATTAGTCCAGCTCCGTTTTTCTTTCTCAAGATTGCTTTCGCTATTTGGGGTCTTTTGTGTTTCCATACAAATTGTGAAATTTTTAGTTCTATTTCTGTGAAAAATGCCATTGGTAGTTTGATAGGGATGGCAATGAATCTGTAGATTGCTTTAGGCAGTATAGTGATTTTCACAATGTTAATTCTTCCAATCCAAGAACATGGTATATCCCCCCATCTGTTTGTATCATGTTTAATTTCTTTCATAAATGTCTTACAGTTTTCTGCATACAGGTGTTTTGTCTCCTTAGGTAGGTTTATTCCTAGGTATGTTATTTTTTTTGTTGCAGTGGTAAATGGGAGTGTTTCCTTAATTTCTCTTTCAGATTTTTCATCATTAGTGTATAGGAATGCAATTGATTTCTATGCATTAATTTTATATTCTGCTACTTTACGAAATCCATTGATTAGCTCAAGTAGTTTTCTGGTAGCATCTTTAGGTATCTCTATGTATAGTGTCATGTCATCTGCAAACAGTGAGGTTTTTTTCTTCTTTTCTGATATGGATTCCTTTTATTTCTTTTTTGTCTCTGATTGCTGTGGCTAAAACTTCTAAAACTATGTTGAATAATAGTGGTGAGAGTGGACAAACTTGTCTTGTTCCTGATATTAGTGGAAATGGTTTCACTTTTTCACCATTGAGAATGATGTTGGCTGTGGGTTTGTCATATATGGCCTTTATTATGTTGAGGTAAGTTCCCTCTATGTCTACTTTCTGGAGAGGTTTTTTCATAAATGGGTGTTGAATTTGTCGAAAGCTTGTTCTGCATCTATTGAGATCATCATATGGTTTTTCTCCTTCAATTTGTTAATACGGTGTATCACATTGATTGATTTGCATATATTGAAGAATCCTTGCATTCCTGAGATAAATCCCACTTAATCATGGTGTATGATCCTTTTAATGTGCTGTTGGATTCTGTTTGCTAGTATTTTGATGAGGATTTTTGCATCAATGTTCATCAGTGATATTGGTCTGTAGTTTTCTTTTTTTGTGACATCTTTGTCTGGTTTTGGTATCAGGGTGATGGTGGCCTCGAAGAATGAATTTGGGAGTGTTCCACCCTCTGCTATATTTTGGAAGAGTTTGAGAAGGATAGGTGTTAGCTCTTCTCTAAATGTTTGATAGAATTCGCCTGTGAATCCATCTGGTCCTGGGCTTTTGTTTGTTGGAGGATTTTTAATCACAGTTTCAATTTCAGTGCTTGTGATTGGTCTGTTTATATTTTCTATTTCTTCCTGCTTTAGTCTCGGGAAGTTGTGCTTTTCTAAGAATTTATCCATTTCTTCCAGGTTGTCCATTTTATTCGCATATAGTTGCTTGTAGTAATCTCTCATGATCCTTTGTGTTTCTGCACTGTCAGTTGTTACTTCTCCGCTTTCATTTCTAATTTTATTGATTTGAGTCTTCTCCCTTTTTTTCATGATGAGTCTGGCTAGTGGTTTATCAGTTTTGTTTATCTTCTCAAAGAACGAGCTTTTAGTTTTATTGATATTAGCTATTGTTTCTTCATTTATTTCTTTTTTTTTAAACATCTTTATTGAAGTATAATTGCCTTACAATGGTGTGTTAGCTTCTGCTTTATAACAAAGTGAATCAGTTATACATATACAATATGTTCCCATATCTCTTCCCTCTTGCATCTCCCTCCCTCCCACCCTCCCCATCCCACCCCTCTAGGTGGTCACAAAGCACCGAGCTGATATCCCTGTGCTATGCGGCTGCTTCCCACTAGCTATCTATTTTACATTTGGTAGTGTATATATGTCCATGACACTCTCTTACCCTGTCACATCTCACCCCACCCCCTCCCCATATCCTCAAGTCCATTCTCTAGTAGGTCTGTGTCTTTATTCCCGTCTTGCCACTAGGTTCTTCATGGCCTTTTTTTTTTTTCCCTTAGATTCCGTATATATGTGTTAGCATACTGTATTTGTTTTTCTCTTTCTGACTTACTTCACTCTGTATGACAGACTCTAACTCCATCCACCTCATTACAAATACCTCCATTTCATTTCTTTTTATGGCTGAGTAATATTCCATTGTATATATGTGCCACATCTTCTTTATCCATTCATCTGTCGATGGACATTTAGGTTGCTTCCATGTCCTGGCTATTGTAAATAGAGCTGCAATGAACATTTTGGTACATGACTCTTTTTGACCTATGGTTTTCTCAGGGTATATGCCCAGTAGTGGGATTGCTGGGTCGTATGGTAGTTCTATTTGTAGTTTTTTAAGGAACCTCCATACTGTTCTCCATAGTGGCTGTATCAATTTACATTCCCACCAACAGTGCAAGAGTGTTCCCTTTCCTCCACACCCTCTCCAGCATTTATTGTTTCTAGATTTTTTGATGATGGCCATTCTGACCGGTGTGAGATGATATCTCATTGTAGTTTTGATTTGCATTTCTCTAATGATTAATGATGTTGAGCATTCTTTCATGTGTCTGTAGGCCATCTGTATATCTTCTTTGGAGAAATGTCTATTTAGGTCTTCTGCCCATTTTTGGATTGGGTTGTTCGTTTTTTTGTTATTGAGCTGCATGAGCTGCTTGTAAATCTTGGAGATTAATCCTTTGTCAGTTGCTTCATTTGCAAATATTTTCTCCCATTCTGAGGGTTGTCTTTTGGTCTTGTTTATGGTTTCCTTTGCTGTGCAAAAGCTTTTAAGTTTCATTAGGTCCCATTTGTTTATTTGTGTTCTTATTTCCATTTCTCTGGGAGCTGGGTCAAAAAGAATCTTGCTGTGATGTATGTCATAGAGTGTTCTGCCTATGTTTTCCTCTAAGAGTTTGATAGTGTCTGCCCTTACACTTAGGTCTTTAATCCATTTTGAGTTTATTTTTGTGCATGGTGTCAGGGAGTGTTCTAATTTCATACTTTTACATGTAGCTGTCCAATTTTCCCAGCACCACTTATTGAAAAGGCTGTCTTTTCTCCACTGTATATGCTTGCCTCCTTTATCAAAGATAAGGTGACCATATGTGTGTGGGTTTATCTCTGGGCTTTCTATCCTGTTCCATTGATCTATATTTCTGTTTTTGTGCCAGTACCAAACTGTCTTGATTACTGAAGCTTTGTAATATAGTCTGAAGTCAGGGAGCCTGATTCCCCCAGCTCCATTTTTCGTTCTCAAGATTGCTTTGGCTATTCGGGGTCTTTTGTGTTTCCATACAAATTGTGAAATTTTTTGTTCTAGTTCTGTGAAAAATGCCAGTGGTAGTTTGATAGGGATTGCATTGAATCTGTAGATTGCTTTGGGTAGTAGAGTCATTTTCACAATGTTGATTCTTCCAATCCAGGAACATGGTATATCTCTCCATCTATTTGTATCATCTTTAATTTCTTTCATCAGTGTCTTATAATTTTCTGCATACAGGTCTTTTGTCTCCTTAGGTAGGTTTATTCCTAGATATTTTATTCTTTTTGTTGCAATGGTAAACGGGAGTGTTTTCTTAATTTCACTTTCAGATTTTTCGTCATTAGTGTATAGAAATGCAAGAGATTTCTGTGCATTAATTTTGTATCCTGCTACTAG